>NW_028318854.1:0-312500 GCF_062004578.1 Staurois parvus | reverse complement strand
ATGCTGGGGCTTTGGGGGGGGCAGTGTTGTGGTGGTGGGGGGGGGGGTCGGGGGGGTGGGAGGACTTCTCAGTGGGGGGTCTGACAGTATGCACTGTAATATTGTACATTTTATATGTCCATTATTTCTAAATAAACTGCTTTTGTAGCCTTAGAGGTGCTGTATACTATTTGGTGTTTTCTTTTAGGAGTCTCAAATGTCCCCACATTACCCCTCGTTAACATACAATGCAGGATGGTGGTTTCTAAAATTTTAACCCTTTGTTAGGATAGAGTGTTTAAATCTAATTTACAGCTGATAATGAAGAACTGCGAACACAATACAGACAGGGTTAATGATGTTAAACATTAAGGTAAGGATTTTTAAATACGTAAAATCACTTAAGCCGGTCTTAGGTGGTTCGAATATATCTGCTGAACCGGTCGAGATTCAAACCATGTATGGATAGGCTGAATGTACCCAAGCTGATTGATCGATAAACTTGGGTACAACCAACCTGTCGGATTTTACATGCAATTATTGCTAGTGGTTATTATTGCCACTAGCAGTAATCACTGTGTACTCCCAGTGGGGATTCCCCCATCAAAACTGTGTTGATGGGGGAATCAAGTGATTTTCTATCCTGCAACCCGTGATTGCAGAAAACAAAATCGCTCTATCTATGGCCAGCTTTGTTTTTACGCTTTGCTATGTTAATGGAAACATGTAACAAATATAAAGTTGGTGTTATCCTAATTTGGCTGCAAAAGTGAAAATACTGGGGTTCAGCTCCAAGTACAGGACTCTTATTAGTCCTACAATATTCTGATTTTCTCACTATATAACTGCATGACTCAACAGGATACATGAAAATGAAAATTGACTTTAAAAATACACTTGAAGTGAACTTGGCCCTCAAAACAAAAAAAATGCAAAAATACATCAAAGTAATCCTTTAAAATTCTTAAAAATAAAGTAAAATTAAATGATAGGCACCGATTCTGAATTTATTAGGAGATCATTGGTAGGATGCGTTTCCCTGTCTCAGGAAAGTCTCTGTCTGTAAACTACAGATTGATTAAGAGTATTATAACTGAAGTATACATGTCACCACTAGAAAGCTGATCTCATGAGAATCTGCAAGTCCCAAATGGAAAATATAGAATGACAACTTTCAGAATTTATTATGGGTTTATCTGCAAATGAAAGTGTTCCTTGAAGAGGTTATAGATTTTCTGTCATCTTGAGTGGATAAGACCTTAAGAATGTATACTAAACTTTCTGTCATTTTGCCAGAGCCAGTGACAGAGAATGAAGAATCGTGCTATATTATTATTATTATACAGTATTTATAAAGCGCCAATAGTTCGCTCAGCGCTGTACATTACAAAGGGGGACAGAACATGTGACAGAACAATACCAATACAATGCAAAACATGAGGGGATCGAGGGCCCTGCTCTTTCGAGCTTACAATCTAGAAGGGACGGGATAGTGGTACAGGAGGAGATAGCTGTGGGGGATGGAGTGGTAGGAAGAGTGGAGGAGGTCGGTCAAGTTAGCAGGGGGTAGGGTAGGCTTCCCTGAAGAGATGGGTTTTCAGGGTGCGCCTAAAGGAGAGGAGAGTAGGTGATAATCTGATGGGTTGGGGCAGGGAGTTCCGGAGGATGGGTGACACCCTGGAGAAGTCCTGGAGGCGGGCATGGGAGGAGGAGACCAGGGAACTAGAGAGAAGGAGGTCTTGTGAGGAGCGGAGTGTGCGTGCTGGGCGGTACTTGGATATTAGGTCAGTGATATTAGAATATTTAGAGAGGGAGACCCTGATCCTGAGGCACAAAAATATATTGTCTTGTACTTGATGTCTGTAACCTTCCCTGAAATAGTTTAGTACAGTTTGTCAATACAAATATTCCTAAAGAAATGTTTTAGACTAACATAAAAGAACTGCAAATTAAATTGAATTTGCAAATGAACATCTGTTCATAAGTGGAGTAACTTTAGGAGTAGACTCAGGTTTCTCTGTTGCTTTTTCATGACTCTTTAGGGTAGGCCCAGATCATGAAATAAAGTTAGCACAAAGTGCATGTAGAGCCAAAACATTTGTTTCTTAATTTAATTCTGGTGACCACTTTTTAGTTCCTGTCTGGTGACTGCAACAACTTAGGGGCAGTGTTTTATACTTCTATTATTCTAATATAGTGTGCACCATGGTGGTGAAAAGGGTTAGGTATTGGGTGCTGATGGATGAAAGAAGAGGATGGAGATTGGTGGTGGATGGGAAATGGAAGCTGGTAGAAAGGAGTGAAGGAAGCCCATGGAAGATGGTGAGAGAGAATGGTGAAGGGGACTATACAACATAGAAAGAACTGTTATGAATATACTAGGAATGAAGATTTTCAAATATTTTCACTTTACCTTGTGAGCAAGGGACTCAAATATACCCCAGAAGAGTTTCCTGGTGAGGTGAAGCTCTTCTTCTGATGACACACCATAGTTGGCCCAGCCAGTTGGAAGACAATAATATTTCCAGCAACGCTCATAATGATTAGTGAGGAGCTGGAAAAAGAAAACAAGATTATCATTAGCCATAGTAAATATACAGTCCTATCAATCAAGCTTTGAATGGCAAACCATGTACACGCCAGAGGGACTGACATTGTTGACAAGTCTTTCATTCAAACCTTGTGTGTTAATTTGGAAAGCAGGTGCTTTCCAGAAAGGTGGGCCTTATTAAAAGTATTAGTGGGCTGACCCCACTTCTTCCCCAAAAAAGCATGTTTAAAATATATACTGTATAAGCTTAGAGATAAACTGAACATATTTTTTGAGCTGGCTAAAAGTGAAAGTCCAGTTTGTTATAAAACACCCTTCAGGTCTACAATGTATACTTCCAATGTTTTAGCAGATTTTGTTTCAGTTTCCTACCAACTTTTATTCTGGAGATATTACAAATAAAATTTTTACTTTTTTTTCAACCTGAGAGTTAAATGTGAGGATGTGGTCAGGGCACAGTTTTGCAATCAATGTTGAGAACCAGCCACATGTGTTTTTTTCCATCACCGAGGTCTGATCTGCCCAGCACATGAAGGAGATTACTCCTAGAAGTTTTGTTGGCAAATGACTATAGGTTCTCTTCAGCTACCTGAGGCCCACCAACTAAGACAGATCATGATTGGCTTGCTGTTTGGCAGCAGAAATGGCAGAAGTAAGGGGTGCATCATTGGTACATATACACATTTTTTACATAACTGCCCTTGCTGGTCATAATTAATAAAGCTTAATTTTTAACTGGAGAAGCTGCTTATTAGCTGACAGGAAATGTGAGTTAGAGAAGCACAAATAATATCATAATGTTAATTATTAATGATTTATTCACATTACTTTTTTTTTATAACTAACATGGTAAAATGCTTTGAAAGAGACCTCACCTTTAATGGCATTTTGGCAAACTCATTCAAAATTGGCACATCAAAGACCAGCCTTCTCAAAAGGTGCTGCAACATGGAAGGACGGAGGAATCTGTAAAGAGGAAGACAACACTTCAAGATTCTTCTTTAGGAAAGATTCACTGAACATTGAACAAATACATAAACATATCTGAGGGAGTAAATTTATAACAACCATTTGCAATTTCAACTTGCCATAGAGGAAATGTCAGGCTGTAAGGGTGCCATAGCTCCTGCCTGAATTCCACAATGACGAAAAACACTCAAAAACTATCATAAAAGAAAGATGTTTCACATTTACAAGAATGACAACTAAAGGCTCTGTTAACTAAAAATCCCATCCCCCACAGTCCAAAGAGTTTGTCAGTTATCTTGCCCTGAAAACTGAATATTGATGAGCTTTAACCAGCTAAGATAATTAATTTTTTACCCTAACTGCCACCTTTTAACCACCAGGCCTCAGCTTCCCATCTGCTCCAACAACTGCTGCTGTCACATCCAAAAGATGGGGTTTGACATTCCTTCTACCTTCCACAATACAGTGCTGGAGGCCTGATTGGGCAATTCCCAGGTTGTACAGTGGTAAAATGTGGGTAAATATGTCTATTCAGGTTCTGACTTTAAAAGAGTTTAACATTTTAGATGGGCATCTGGGTCTTTGGCAGGGGAACATAAAAAAGTTAGACTTATTTTGGCTGCTGTTAAGTACACCTGCATCTTTGCCTACTATGACCAACGTGTAGGTTCACTTTAAAGCTGTCCTACACCAGTTGTCCTCAGTCACCAGCCCACATTGGTTGGTTTTTAGAGTATTTACCAGGCCCTGTTCTCACTAAGGTTGGAAAGCACTATCCCAACTATCACTATCACAACTCTACATTGAGCTGAGAAAAATAATTTAACATAGTACCGAAGGTTTTACTTCTAACTAATTTCACAACATATTTTCACATATTAAAACTGCCCTATTCACAAAGAAAGCTAATGTATAAAATATATACCTGTATATGTGCACATGCAGTGTCTTACCTGCAGAGTGCCATTAGACATTCCTCAATGACATCTCTTTGGGCTTTGGTGAGAGAGCGTCCACGGGACAGGCGGTAAATGGTATGCAACATGGAATCCACCATGATAGCACGGTGCTCAGTACCAGCAAACAGGGGAGCACACTTGGTGATCAGTGGAAGGACTGCGGAGCAAAGGTATCGGTTCAAAGCCAGGGCCATTTCAGTGGTACTAAATGCAGCCTGAGGTTTAATGAACAAAGGACAAGAAAAATTAGGGAGAACAATATGTTTTGAAATAAAAGACAGAAAATAGCACAAAGGATAAAAAAGACCACTACAGTTTCTGACCAATCTATTTCTCAGAGAAATCAGTTTTTACAGGTCATGAAATATGCCAGTAAATGGGATGCTCTATCATTCAGCATGGAGGCTTTTCCTGCATGACACTTGAAAATGCTCTTTCCCAACCTTTGACATTAGAGTTTATCTATAGCCAGAACCTTATTTTCCTTTTTTGGAAAGAGTAGGTAAGGGTTAAAAAAATCTATTTTCGGTTTTATTGCTATGTGTGTGCCCCTGCTGTGGAGATTCAACCTCTTTGTTCTCTTGACAACTGTCACCAAGAGAGATAGTGATGGAAATCCAACAGTTGTCAAAGCAACACATGGCACTGTCTAAAAAAGAATTTCTCCTTACTTTCAGAGATTTACCTTCACTTATCGTTGTGTTGAGACTCAAAAATAAATAAAAACACCCTGGTAAGGGCATTAACATTTCCATACTCTATCCAAAAGCATAACAATATACATTTTATTGCTATAGATGTGCTTTATACTTCTATTTGTGATGTCTTGTAGTGAACTGTACATTAATGTGTACTCTTTAAAATATCTGCACATGAAATACCAAAAATAAAACATGTTTAAGAAAAAATAGGAACTAAACACAAACAGTGGTCTGTGTTGGCAATTGTTAGTGATTACAAGTTGCAAAAGCTTGTTTTGATATCAGGACTGTTAGACAGAAATTCCAAATTCTGCTACAAATGCAACAAACATTTGAATGGTGGTAAGTATGAAAAACTGTAGCTTAAAAAAAGGGGAACCTAATTTTGATCAGACTATGAGATGAGGGAAGAGAGTTATGCAAGTTGCAGAAATTCTAGGTCTGGTCTATATGTCTTATGTAGAGCTGTTAGCAGTGTTGGGAGAGAGAGCCACATTAGAATGCTGTTTCAAGGTTTTTTTTGCATCTTAATGACTGCTTCAGCCATCTGGACTATGAAAGCAGTAAGTGTTTTCCCACGGAGAAGGTTGTTGCTTCTCTGAAGATGCTACAGGATTTTGTCAACAGCTGAGTTAAAAAACAGCCTTTCCTGGAACACTTTAATAAACTTAGCCAGGAAGAAAGCAGTCAAAACCACAATAGTCACAGATACAGATGAAAAGCAACTAGACTATAACTACGCCAAGACAGAAAATTAACACACCGTGTCCAGAGACGCTGCAGCCCGCATGTCCGGCAAGAACCCAACTTCTAGAACTTGTAGCAGGAAGTCCTGATTGTCAATGCCATAAACACGATCCAAAAAGAGCACCATGGGAGCTTTGTGGTCTGGGACAAAACTAGCAGACATTTTTGGCTCAATAGTGTTGCCGTCTGTATAAATAAAATAAAAAAGAATGTAAAACTCAAGACAGCCAGCAGAACTCTTATTGAAGTCTTTAATGGATTCAAGAACTTTAGTCTCTTGCCCATGCAAGACTTTGATGCAGATTTTATTATGGTTAGCAATTAAGAAAAATGTTCTGTGATTGCAGTGACTGCACCTCTTACCCTTTCCAAATGCTGGTATCTGAAGAGGAAGACTAATAACTCCCACCAAATCTTCAAGAGGCACCAAAGATCGCAGGATGGCTCTTATCCTCAGAGCTTCTCCTTTGCCAGCTTGGATCAGCTGAAAAATACAATAGCACAGAGGACAGTTCGATAAAGTAATGGGACAAGAACTCTGATGGCTGAAAAGCTAATACAGAACATTGTGCAGTACTCACCTGGCAGTGGCAGGGGTACAGAGCAGGTTAAACTAATTTTCTTGAATGTAATTTCAAAGAAGTGAGGGAAAGAGTAGATAAACTGCTCTAGGTTAAAGGTTTGTGGATACAGATACTGTTTTTTCTTTTTTTTTTCTTTTAAATAAGTGTTTATTCAAGAAATTTTGCAAAGTACAATGATACAAACATTATCAAACAAGTGTCAAAAGATGGATGCATCTTCAAATATGGTCAGGGGCCAGGCTGTCTCAGTCAAGTTAATAACAGACAAAAGGAAGCAATTCTGACAGGCTGGCCCTGCCAAATAAAACAGTAGCTTACCAAGGGTTCTCAACAATTGCGATTATCCAGTTACAATGGACAGAATAAAGTCAAGACTGTGGAAGAGCATCAGATTCTGTTTTTTTTTTTCTACTCAGCCTATATGTTGCTCAAGATTTGCTGTCCATCTATATTGCTAGCACTTCTTCCATGTACTGAAATTAACCCTAGACGCTGAACATATTGTGCACTGATTGTCAAATGGTAAACACAACACAGAAAGTAGGAAGGACTCCTACATATAATCAAGCCTTAAATTGGTGACCCTACAGTCAAATAATGACCATACAGTAGATCCACTGGTCTGTGGACTTGTCCCTGTTCTAAAAATCACCCTTGCATTGTAGAAACTATTTTTCACTGATATGGGCCCAATCTTGGCCCCATTATCCACTGTCTATCCTTCCATTTAAATCACTTTGCCACAGCTCAAACATGGATCAGCTGCAAATCAGCTGTCTCACACAGCCATGGTGAACAAAGAGAAGGAAAAACAGTAGCCAGCAGGTTAAAATCACTGAAATATATACAACTGACTTGGTGGATATTAATTTTCCCCCTTTAAAAACTGGTAATTCATTTTAAATATTGCAGACAAGCAGGTAAAGAAATAGACTAGAAAACATAAGGAGATGGAAAAAAGGGAAAAGGTCTCCTCTCACTTACATGCATCTCTGGAGCACAGCGGCCCAGAAGGTCAATGAGAGCCGCATAGAAAGACATGATGGCATTACCAAGGTGTAACCGATTCTCTTCATGTGGTTCCTCCCCACCATACCTAGCAAATAAAACATGAGAGATTAACAGACATACAATAAAAAATATTGTTAAATTCTAATTCCTAACTGTAGTAATCCTGTCAGGGCTGGGTTCCTGCTACTTAACGAGCAGCTCTTTTATTTCAGTGCTCAGAAGCTGCTTAGCTGTTGGTTAACTACCAGCCACTCATTGTCTCGACAGTGACTCAACTGGATACCATTACCTGCCTCATTAGTCCAGCCTACAGCCAACCCTTTTTGCTTTTTTAGCAACTAATTTCTTCCTTGCCCATGTGTGGCCTATGTGTTCCTGCCTGTGTTCCTGTTTACAGCTCGGTCTGGCTGACTTCTCCTCCGATTCCTGTTCCCGATTTTTGCTCCTGACTATGCTGATTTCTGGTTTTCTGACCCTGGCTTGTCTGATTACCAACTCTGGCATCCAAACCCTGGCTTCTGTTTTTGAATATGTTCCTGAACTGTGTTATTTTTGCTATTTCAATAAAGGTGTGATTTTAGCTGCACTTTCTGTCTGCACCTGGTTTATGGTTACTGACAAATCCAATGCTAACCAGAAGAACACACTACACTGAAGTGAATAATAAGCACTTAACAGTAAGAACAATTTACTGAGTAGGACTGAAAGTATTAAAACCAGAACAAACAAAATGAAAGTAAATAAAAAGTGAAATAATCAAATGAAACAACTGATGTAAACAGAATAAAACACAGAATTAGACATTATAATACTGTATGTACAGTAAGGGAAGAAAAACACAGTATATGGCAGTGTAAGTACTTTTCTAAGTACACAAATCTTTTAAAAGGAAGCAGGAAGTATATCATGGTCTGCATATGTAACTAATATGAATACCAATAAACTGTTCACTTTTATGTGTATACCTAAACAATTCAGGATATGATTTGTTCACTTTATGACCATAAAGTGAGTAAATAGAGACAAGTATGAATGAAGCTGGAGGTAAATATTCTACATATACTGTATTAACAATAATTGTAACTCACAGCTCCCTACGGCGGTCCTTCTTGACAGTGGGTCCGTCCCTCGCAGGGTCCTCAGAGATCTTGATAGCATCTTCAATGGCACCCAACAGACCATTACCACCCTCACCTCTAAGGGCAGGACCAAAACACTCTGGACGTCGGATCAGAAGACGTACCACCACATTGGCATTCTCCTCTACGCTCTCGCCTGTGATCAAACACAGACAGTGACACACGTGCAATGAGCACTGCAAACTCTTTTCATGCTGTCGTTTAAAATAAAGTTAATTTTGAAGGGGGTTGTTGACACTGAAAAAATCCTTTTTCTCACTCACCATTCACAAAGACAGCAAATCGAAGGAAATCTAGATACCTCTCTCCTCCACCAGGGTTCCAACCAATGTCTGGATATCCTTTGGCAAGCAGCATGGGACAACTCTGCAAGCCACATCCAGCCGAATAGGACACAACCTACACAAAGGAAATTTCAGTTCCTCAAAGAACAGATGTAGTGCTGAAGAACACAGTTGAAAGGACATGGGTAGGGCAGGAAGGTATTACACTGCTTTTCAATTATAATGGGTTTAGAGAATTTTGGAAGAGCTTTTCTCCATAAAGCCCTGTCCACCTGCACTGTCTAAGTGCCACTCCTTTTACATACAGCTTTTGTAAGAGATTAGGTTGTTGAAGAGTTTAGTGAAACTGACAGTGATGTTCTAAGATGCTATATACCAGCTCAGTCTAATGTTCCTACAACCTGTCTAGCTGTGCTGCCATAGTAATAGGCAAACAGGCACACCAGGCTCAAGTACTTCTGGACCTTAATTACTGAAGGCACCAAGAATCACACCATCCTTTCCTTCATTCCAGCAAAGCAAAGGGACTAAACCCATTACTGCACTGAAATGCAACATCAAGAAATAGGTCTCATATCCCTGGCATGTTCAGAGTCTAGGAAAGAACGAAAGATGTATCAACAGTCATTTTCTCAGAAAGACATCTGAAGGTCTATGACCCAAAGGAAAAGGGAATGGTTTGTTGATATGGACAACAAAAGATAATACTTTTTCCTATGTGCTGTGAAACCACATTACCTTCTCCAGGTCCTGCTCTTGTAGAGCTAGAGCCAGCTCATTGTTGTCAATCACTGAAGCAGCAGCCACATCAAGTGGAGTGGAGCCTCTCATTCCTGCAACAGCAAGTACACAATGAAAGCCACTGGTCTTCACTTATTATTGTTAGTGCTAACAAAACATTCAGTTACTGAAATAAACTCACCCAAACCAATACCACTGTTTTCAAGCAAGTAGCCAAGATGGTCAAACATGGCTCTTTGATTCTGCCGACTGATTCTACAGAAGTAGCATAGGAATCGACAGCAGTTGGTCACCATTTTGGGGAAGCGGATTTCCTTAAATAAAATAATTGAACATGTGAGGTTAGTAATTGCTGAAAACTGAACTTGATGAAGAATGCAACAATTAGGGCTTAACTTAATAACACGGGGCAAATACCAGTTGTGACTAATAGCTACTGATATGCTGTAGTCCAGACTATACTAAATAGTTATCGGGTATCTCTTCAGCACATAATTATCAACTGCACTTTGTCGTTAAATCCTTTCCAATAATACCACTTTGCAAGTATAGTCCACTCAGCACATTCTGGGTCAGCCCAGGGCCTTTCCCAGTTAGACAGGTCTGGTACAACTCACAAGACAGACCTTTTTGAACATCTATATATGTAATAAGAAAACCATTTAAACTGGAGCTTCTCAGCTGTAAGAAACAATAGCTGTACTCTAGGATGCTCCTGATTTGTTGAACTTGCACTCTAACTATGCCCTAGATGGATCTTTTACTCAAGTAGGCCAAGTCCCATCTCAATTTTAATGTTCTGACCCTACAATTACCTTGGATTCACCTCCACCGAGCACATTCACCATGACTTCCATTACAGTCTCATGCATTCCCAAAGCTCGCATCAGATTGGGATGCTGGTAAAAGACCTTGTTGTTCATGATGTTTCTAGATAACAGAAAAAATTAAGAGTGTCAGCTGGTTTCTTAAAACACACATTTAAGCTATTAAAAAAACCAGGAAATAAAGTACAAAAATTTCAATGCAACTTTAAAAGCATATACAGAATCCTACAGAGTGACACTTAAAAGTCATATAAGTAAATGTCTTCACTCTAAGCACACGTGATGGTGACAACTCTTCCTTAAAGGCTCCAGCACTACTATCAATAAACACATTGAGCTAATTGTGCTAATAAAGCTAAAATCAGAATGCACTGTCGGAAGCTGTCTGTTTTGTATGTAGTGCTACAACAGTCAGGGCTGGATTTACCATTAGGCACAGTACGCCAATGACCATCGACCACAAATGCAAAGAGACAACTTTTTCCTGAACAGTTATCAGGCGCACATTTTTCCATCATCTCCATACAATCATCCCACATAAGATATTTGAAATTGCAATTTTTTCTTGGTTTGGGTGGGTAGGGATAGGTGCTTACAGGCTCCAGTGATAGAAATTGGGCCCTGAAAAGAGTACCCTATTACCCAGAAATAAAATGTGCAGAAAAACAGGAATTGACTACATTTCTGGATGTTGTAGTATCGATAGCTCAGCTCAACTGTTGTATTACCCAGCCTTAGGTGAGAAAATAATAATAACAAAGTAAGCAGTAATTGCACATGTTGCATGGTTTTCTTGTCTTTGCAATGGACCTGTGTCATGAGTCTCTTATGGTAAAGCCAGTCCCAGAAATATAAGGAGAAGTATATAAGGAGAATTTTAAAAAATTCAAATTGAATCACTATTTCAAAGAGTTAATCACCACCACCTTTTATAATCAAGTTTTTTTTTTATATAAAACACAGCATAAAGTTGCATCAATACTGACCCGATACTCTGGATCATCAAGTTCTCCTCCTCAGGTCCCATCTGCACAATGAGCAGTGAGCGAATCTGCCCAAGGCTCTCCAGGAGGTTCATGGTGTCCTCCACGGATACAGCATTGATAGTATAGGCTTTGGGCATTGCTCTGATAAGTTCCCCTAGTCCATCATACTGACGGTGCAGCAGACTGAACATCACCCGGACCAGCTCAGGGCTCTGGATGAAAGACTCCTGGGCCCAGTGCACCATGGTGTGAGAGATCAGCTCTTGCAATGTGGCTGTGAGAAGAGGAACAGAATATACATTACCATGGAGATGTTTATTTAAATAGTGGAGGTAACATACTGAGAACATTGTATACGTCAGAAGATGTCTTCCATCCATGAATATTAACACTTCAAGACAATTTAATCATAAAAATTTTTTAACCTAACTTATTTTTTCTTATGGGGTTTCCAGAAGCACAAGAACTAAAAATTAAATCATATCTAGTCACTTATGATTTACAGCATTGCAGGTATGTCAAGTAATAAAAAATGGTGTCCACATTACAGACAACCAAGATTTTTTACATGCAGGATTTTGGAGATGTGCTAGACTGACATATGATGTAGAATATGTTCCGCCCAACTGTGTATCGACAAACAAAAAAGCAGATTGTGTTAGTAGCTATTTTTTAAACATAATTACAGATTTAGAGATTTGTCTAGCTCTTTAAAATGTTAACCAAATGTCCAAATTTCAACTTGACCTGGTAATTCAGCCTTCATCCCTTTTAAAGGAAAACAACACTCTGTCCCGTCTCCTAATTGGGCTTCTACATTGTCATCCTGTCAGGCAGGATTCTGATGGAGATTACTTTCAATGCACATTATGTGCTGGCATAGCCTACTGTTGAAACTATCAGACAACACACTCTAAGAAATACCAAGCAGCCATCACTGATATGAGTGCATGCAGACAGGACATGGTTGCAAAGACACTGAAGGGGAATGACAGTACTGAGATACAACAAAGGATGAATAAAAAGACAAAAATAATAATTTTATCTAAAAACTTAGTGATTGTTTGTGTAGCACCCCAAAAGAGCTGCTTGGTAATCTGGGTTCTCTATTCTACACCTTGACTCTCAGAACAACCTCAGCCCCCTGACACACTTTGTTGAATGAAAGTCACTACAGGCACTTATAAGAACACAGGTATAGATACCTTCAATTTGGCTGTGAACTAGAATCAGGAAATAGACAAAAAAAGGTTTAGTGGTAAATGGACTCAATGTACCGGAACGAGTTACAATAAATGGTGGTTTGCTCATAAATGAGCATAAACAAGGTAGGTTCAGACACAATCTGAGTTCTGTACCACTAACTCTTCAGCCGGCTAGCATTGGAGCCCAGTTGTGTTGTTGATGTATATGGGAAAACTCCCAGTTAAGTCTGCAAGTAGAAAAAAAGGCTACTAGATGGCTGTTCCTAAAGGGCTCAATCTAGAGAGCAGCAGATACTAAATCCCCACAGCAGCAGCTCACAAATTCCAGCAATATTGCAGCTCACTATTTGGTCACACACAGCGATTAGTCCTCTCTCTGCTCTACACCCAGGTTACTCTGTCAGCACCCCCTAGATCAGCACTCCTGATCAGGCCACTGATATGCAGCAGTGATGGAAAATGCAGCTCTTTCCCCTCCTCTTGGCAATCTCCTTTGGGGAACATAGTTCAAAAGCTCGATTACACAGTATAGTCTCTCCACAGGACTACAGTTCCACAGTGCAATGTTGCCTGACTTCAGCTATTTAACTTTTCCTGCTCAGCTGCTCTCTCCTCTTGCTGACGTAGCTGTTAACCACAGAACCACAGAGCAGCAGCTACAGAGAGCAACTGCAATGTTTCTCTCACTCTCATTCTTAACTAAGCACCTGGCTACATTTGTGCTCCAAAATGATTTAGCAAACTGAATGTCATTCAGTTTAAGTTTACGAATACTTTACAGAAGAATGGAGTCCATGGGTGCAATGAAGAAAATGGGAGGTTTATTAAAGAAGACACTTTCCATGTGCTTTAACTACAAGTGGTGGGCTGCTACACCAAACAAGGCAGATAAGCCAGTTGAAGCCCTATAGACCAAGCACCAACTGTAAAGACTTACTAGGTTTAGGTTCCTCCTCCTCCTCTTCTGGCTCAGGTTCTGGTTCCTCCTTCTTGCCACGTAGATTTTTTATTTTCTCTACTAAACTCATGAGGCGTCTGGCCAGGCTGGTGTCTTCATGTTCTTCCTCCTCTTCTCCCTCTATGTGAACCCCTAAGGGAAGCAGATTTGAAAGAGTAACCCTGAAGCTCCTAGTATTGCTCTAAGAACTACAGAGTATAAACATTTTGGTTAAACTTTTTTTGCATTCAAAAACATACTGAATACAGCGGAAAAGAAATCACACTTCAGAAGCTGTCCAATACTCAAAATGGCATAGGGGGAAGCGTGTCCAAGATGGCGCTGAATGACGTCTGATTCAGAAGCTCCAATGGCCACTGCATGAATCCTTTTAACGGTGCAGATATTCCCTTCGTGGGCTATCCTTGCCTCTATTGCAGCAGAGTGCCATGGTCCTGGTAAAAGAGAAAACCATGACCACGGCCCACCGAAATACTGCATCTGGTGCAGCCTCCACTTCACCAGAAGTCCCACGGACAGCCACCATTTTCTCCAGCATGGCCACGCAGACGGACCCTCAGCCCTCCTCCCACCCCACTCCTGTGGACTGCGCGGCCCTCATGGCAGCTATTATGACCTGTCAGACAGCAGGTCCAGGTGATTATGTCCAGACAGGCATTGGGCTCATCTGGAGGGACCTGGATTCCTTCTGTGAATGCATCGCTACAGTGAAGCCATGGGTCTTGGATGTGGAGGACCGCCAGAGAGACCATGAAGCTGACCTCCACACACTTAAGATTAAGGTGCACCATCTCAAAGCCCATGCAGAGGACATGGAGAACAGGAACCGGCGGAATAACCTGCGCATCATGGGTTTTCCCAAGGGTGCCAGCCCACTAGGTTCACTGAACAGTTGCTCACTCAGCTTCTGTCAGGAGCTTGTTTCTCCTCCTTTTTCTCCATGACCATCGTATGCCACCTTGTTTACTCTCCTTTGGGAGAAAAGTTTGAGAGTTTATTTTCATGATTTTTAGGGCGGTTGCTATGCCCGTTTAACTTGTTCTTAGGAACAGTAGGTAGTTCTACCTTTATTGTGTACTGTGTGCAGTGTATCTTGTTAAATGGGTGATCACCCAAGTCTGTTATTTCCCCACTTTCTGCCATGGTGGTATGTAATATTATCTCTTGGAATACCAGGGGCTTAAATGCACCAGTTAATTGTTCCTTGGTTTTCCAATTCCTTAAAAAATATCATCCACACATATGTATTCTCCAAGAGACTCATTTGGTGGGCAGTAAAGTCCTCAGCCTTAAGAAACCCTGTGTCGAACATCACTGCTATTCCACCTATTCAAATTACTCTAGGAGTGTCAGCATCTTAGTCCACAAATCACTCCCTTTTAGGTTGCTAGACTTGGTACTGGACCTGGATGGTCGCTACATTATCTTGCATGCCTATATTTACAATATGGAGGTGGTGCTTGTGGGGCTGTATTTGCCTCCTCTGGCTTCTACTTGGTCCCTTGATGTAATTACTGCTAAACTGGCTAAGTATCAGGTGAAGAACGTTCTCCTGTTGGGAGATTTTAATATGGATGGAAAGACTCCACACTGATGGTTCAACCCTGATCTATCTAGTTTTAGCAGGGGCTGCTGCTCTCCCCCAGATCCATGATGTCTCCTTTCTCCCTCAAGGCATAACTGATCATGTCCCTCTCTTGCTCCAACTGGCCCCCTCCGTGGCTCCCCCAGATCGTCCCTGAAGGTTATCCCGTTTTTGAACTCTAAAGTAGATATGGCCTACCGCCCCCATCTGGTGGAATTCTAGGTTTATAATGTGGGCTCTGCACCTCCGGGCATGGTCTGCGATGCCTTTAAGGCTGTCACGCAGGGCACCTATAAAACTATGGTAAATCAGGTATGCCGTGCTTCTCAGGCTGCCCTTGACAGGGTGGAACGTGAGACCACGTGTCTGGAGCGGGTCTATGCCCAATCCCAGGATGCTCGGGCTTATCATTCCTGGCAGGGGGCCCTCAATGACATTATGTCTTCTACTAAAAAAGCGATGCTACATCAGTCTCAGCATATCTTTGAGCATGGGGAAAGGAATGGTAAAATGCTTGCATGGTTAGCTAGAGAACAGCTTGGCCCTACCACTATTGCTTGGAACTCAGTTTTGATTAATGAATGCTTTGCATTCTACTATGGCTGTCTTTATAGTTCCAGGGTGGCTTACATGACAACTGAACTAGAAGCCTATTTAGCTATGGTGGACCTCACTAGAATGACCCCCACATACCGCACCAAACTAGATAGCCCAATCACGTTTAAGGAAGTCCAACAAGCCTTGTTACATAGTTAGTCTGGCTGAAAAAAAGACAAAAGTCCATCCAGTTCAACCATAAAAAAAAAAAAGTTATAATCCAATACTCATAGTTGATCCAGAGGAAGGAAAAAAAACCCAGCAAAGCATGATCCAATTTGCTCCTGCAGGGGAAACAAATCCCTTCCTGATCCCCCAAGAGGAAATTGGATATTCTCTGGATCCACTTTACTTTTAAATGTTAGTATCCAGTTATTTTACGTGTATCTAGGAAAGAATCTAGGCCTTTTTTAAAGCAATCCACTGAGCTGGCCTGAACTCTTGAGGGAGTCTATTCCACATTTTCACAGCTCTTACAGTGAAGAAACCTTTCCGTATTTGGAGATTACATCTCTTTTCCTCCAGACGTAAAGAGTGCCCCCTTGTCCTCTGTGATGACCTCAGGGAAAAGAACTCTACACCGAGTTCACTATATGAACCACTGATGTATTTATAAATGTTGATCATATCCCCCTTAATCTCCTCTTCTCAAGAGAGAATAAATTCAGTTCCTCCAATCTTTCTTCATAACTGAGCTCCTCCATGCGTCTTATCAGTTTGGTTGCCCTTCTCTGCACATTCTCCAGTTCCCCAATGTTCTTTTTGTGAATTGGCAACCAAAACTGAACTGCGTATTCCAAATGAGGTATTACTAATGATTTGTACCGGGGTAATGTGATATCTCTCTCTCTGGAGTCTAAACCTCTTTTAATACAAGAGAGGCTTTTGCTTTTCTGGACAAGTTTAGGCCTCCCCATCTGCTAGGATTTACACTAATAAAAACCTGTCTTCCTTCTTCACTCTTCACCAGGGTACACACCAGGGCTGTCCCCTGTCCCCCAGGCGTTTTGCCCTGGCCACGGGACCTTTGGCGGCAATCCTGCGGGCTGCCTCAGAGGTTAGAGGCATATGGGTATGCTCCATCGCTGAAAAAATGGCATTATATGCGGATGACACACTTTTGTTTTTAAAAGATGCTTACTCCTCATTGCAATCCGCCTTGCGGCTGGTTGACGAATTTGGTACCTTCTCTGGTATAGGGATCCACTGGGATAAATCCATTCTCTTCCCTCTTGGGAATTGGTCTGCCCCGCTTGTTACTATCACCCACGGCGGCTAAATATCTCTTGCATAAGCAGCTCTCTTTCATCCTACTTGGACTTTAATTTATTACCCTTGCTTCGATCCTTGTCCCAGAGGTGCACCACCTGGAATGATTTACTTACCTAAGTTTTTATATTGTTTTAGGAATATGCCTGTCTGCATACCCAGATACTTTTTTAATAAGCTGGATGGTATTGTGGGTTTATTTATTTGGGCTGACCAGACTCCCTGGCTCGCTAAGTCCATGCTGAAACTACAACTTTTACAAGGGGGACTTTCCCTGCCTGACTTCCATCTATATTATTGGTCAGCGGTGTTGGTTATGGTGAGATGGTGGTTCTCACAGCCAAACGACGGTTACATTGGAGGTGGCCATCGTTGGTTCTTATGCTATTCTCAGTAACTTAGTCTTTCAGTACATGCGGGCCCCTTCTGCTCTTACTTGTCTGATGAGAAACACCATCGCGGTGTAGGAGCGGGCACCTAGCTATGTTGCCTGATCCCCACCTGTGGGCTACTCGAGGAATAGTGGAACTCAAACACCTCCTGTCTAATGGCAAGCTGTGCAGTTTTGCGGAACGTAAAACTGAATTTCACCTGCCTAATTGGATGCTCTTTCGCTACCTGCAACTTAGACACGCGATATATACAAAATTCCCAACTGAAGTTGCTCTTGAGTCTGATCCTCTGGAGCGTCTCCTGACCTCTAGGGCAATGGTGAGGCCTCTGTCCTTGACCTACCTTTGCCTTTCGGTGGCTCATTCGCTGAGACTGACTAAGCTGTTCACTAAGTGGCAAGCAAACATACCTGATTTAACAGAGGAAGACTGGGATGTGTGTACTACTCATTATGTTACTAACATGATCTTGGCCAAGGATAGGTTTATTCAAGTTAAATTTCTCCACAGAGCCTACTTCACTCCTGTTTGCTTGGCCAGTATATACACCTCAATTAGTCCTCTTTGCTTGGCCAGTATATACACCTCAATTAGTCCTCTAAGTACCAGTTGTCAGCAGGCTGAGGGGAACTTCTTTCACATGGTTTGGTCCTGCCCTAAACTTGGGAATTTTTGGATTTCTGTCCTGAATGTGATTAATGTTACTTCTGACCTTGATAGAGAGAAAACAGGTGGCGCACACACCTAGTGCATTATCCTAGGTTTATTGTAAGGAGTGAAAGAATAATAAAAACATACTCACAGACGAAGCATGTATCTAAAAAGCATAGAAAAATGAAAATGGCCACAACGGCAGGAAAGGTGTTCTCACTGTCAGTGCGGTCAAATGGCTGACGCATTTCGGGGACAATTCCCTTTCCTCAGAGCTGATGACCAGCCTCTGATGCAGATGTGTGATGAATGGAAAGTAGGAGCCTTGCTGTTGATGCCTCAGCTCTGAGGAAAGGGATTTGTCCCCGAAACGTGTCAGCCATTTGACCGCACTGACAGTGAGAACACCTTGCCTGCTGTTGTGGCCATTGTCATTTTTCTATGCTTTTTAGATACATACTTCGTCTGTGAGTATGTTTTTATTATTCTTTCACTCCTTACAATAAACCTTGGATAATGCACTAGGTGTGTGCGCCACCTGTTTTCTCTCTATCCAGTGGCTGATTTCCCTGTCTGAGGAGGGCTGCACCCCTGAAGCATTTCCTTTGGTTGTCGCTGTCCTGGTACCCTTGGCTTCCCTTTTGGCTGTGCATATCCTGAGGCGCTGGAGAGTACATACGATTTACTTCTGACCTTGCCCTGCTATGTCAAACTATTTGTATTCTTTGCCTCCTTCTATGCCAGGAGGGAAATTCTCCTTAAGTGGAAATGCCCTATGCCTCCAACTATTGACTCTTGGCGTGCAACTTTTAACATGGTGTTACCTCTGTATAAATTTTCCTACGCTAGTCGTAATTGCTCTAGGAAATTCAATAAGATCTAGATGGCCTGGATAGGTTCCTTGGGAGTTGACTTAGACACTGACTGAGTTCCAGATACCTACACTACTATTCTCCTCTCTATAGCACCTTTAGGCCCCCACCCCCCGCCCCTCTTTTTTCGTTGTCCTCTTCTTCTTCCCCACTCTGCGGTTCCCATCTTCTTCCTCTTTGTCCTTCATTCTTCCTATGCCCTCCCTTCATCTTCTATTCCAACTGTAGCTCCCCAATTTATGCTGTGACTTTGGGAAATACATATTTAACATTTGTACTTTTCTACCTTAAATTACTTTTACCGATGTGCCTTTCCTCTGTAATGCCCGACAAGTTCACTGTATGGATAATTTAATTGGTTGCCATCTGTGAACTGCATAATTGTATTGTATTTTTTTTGTATTATACTCAAAATAGCAGCACAGCTGCTAAGTGCTTATCCCTTTCACACTGAAACTCTTCCACATTCTCATACTAAATATAAACATTATACTATACATTAGACATACAGTTAGGTCCACATATATTTGGACACAGGCACAATTTTATTTTATTTTCAAGTATTTAACAAAACACATTCAAGCTGTAGTTATATAATGGATATGGGCTAAAAGTGCACACTCTCAGGTTTAATTTGAAGGTATGTACATCCAAATTGGAGGAAGGGTTTAGGAATTACAGCTCTTAAGAATAGCCATCCCCCCTTTTTCAAGGGACCAAAAGTAATTGGACTATTGAATCAAAAGCTGTTTTATGGCCAGGTGTGGGCTACTGCTTCATTATTGCTTCATCAATTAAGCAGGTAAAAGGTCTAGAGTTGATTCTAAGTGTGGTATTTGCATTTGGAATCTATTGCTGTGAACCTACACCATGCATTCAAAGGAGCTGTCCATGCAAGTGAAACAGGCCATTGTAAGGCTTCAAAAACAAAACAAATCCATCAGAGAGATAGCAGCAACATTAGGAGTGGCCAAATCAACAGTCTGGTATATTCTGAGGAAAGAAGAGTGCACTGATGAGCTCAGCAACATAAAAAGACATGGACATCCACAGAAGACAGCAGTGGTGGATGATCGCAGGATCCTCTCTATGGTAAAGAAAAACTAATTCACAACATCCAGACAACTGAAGGACACTCTCCAGGAGGTGGGTGTATCATTGTCAAAGTCTACAATCAAGAGAAGACTTCACGAGGGCAAATACAGAGGGTTCACCACAAGGTGCAAACCATCCATAAGCCTGAAGAATAGAAAGCCAGATTAGACTTTGTCAAAAAACTTCTAAAAAAGCCAGACCAGTTCTGGAAAAGCATTCTTTGGACGGATGAAACTAAGATTAATCTGTACCAGAATGACAGGAAGAAAAAAGTGTGGAGAAGGTTTGGAACAGCTCATGATGCAAAGCACACAACATCATCCGTAAAACATGGTGGAGACAGTGTGAAGGCATCGGCATGCATGGCTTCCAGTGGCGCTGGGTCACTGGTATTTATTGATGATGTGACAGAAGACAGAAGCAGCTGGATGAATTCTGCAGTGTTTAGAGATATACTGTCAGCCCAGATTCAGACAAATGCAGCAAAGTTGATTGGACGGTGCTTCACAGTACAGATGGACAATATCCAAAACACACTGCAAAAGCAACCCAGGAGCTTTTGAAGGAAAAGAAGTGGGATATTCTGCAATGGCCAAGTCAATCACCCGATCTCAACCCAATTGAGCATACATTTCATATGCTGAAGGCAAAACTAAAGGCAGAAAGAAATGAGGACAGCTGCAGTTAGAGGCTGGCAAAGCATCAGACAGGAGGAAACCCAGTCTTTGGTAATGTCCATGGGTTCCAGATGTCAGGCAGTCATTGCCAGTAAAGGATTCTCAACAAAATATTAAACACAAACATTTTATTTATGATTATATTCATTTGCCCAATTACATTTGAACCCCTAAAAATGGAGGGACTGTGTATAAAAATTGTTGCAGTTCCTAATATTTGTTCTTGAGATTTATGTTCAACCCCTTGAATTAAAGCTGAAACTCTGCACTTCAAAGTCATTTGGATTGTTTCATTTTAATTTATTCTGGTGGACATACAGAGCCAAAAGTATGAAAATTGTGCCTGTGTCCAAATATATATGGACCTAACTGTACATGTTTTGCACCACAGGAACTTACTTCAGCTCGTCTGAGGCAAACACTGACCTTAATGGCTCAATACTGTTTGAAAATTGCTGCAGTAAATGTGTCCACACCATATACGTAAATAAGTCACATAAGTTTTAATGAGCAAAGGCTCATATTTCTAAACATGTATATAAAAACACATCACCAAACACACATTAAATACTACTTAAACGTATTATTGGAAAGGCTGCAGGTATTTTTGAAAGCCCTAAACTGGGCCTAAGAGCAAATGCTATTTGGCTGAGCTATGCTCTTTCCTCTGCAAGAGGCAACTGTATTCAATTTGAAGAGCTACAGGAGAAACAATAGTCCAGGACTCTCTTACCGCAGTGGGTCAGTAGATCAGTGTGAAACTCAGTGAGCTCATCCCGGATTTCTTCTGGCACAGGACAATCCTCCTCAGGAATATTCTTGAAATTCACTAACATGTTAATCTGAAAAGGACATCAGATGCCATGTGAATGGCTGTGCTGCACGGCTAATATTTTTTAGGAAGGAGTCAAAATTACACAGAATTATCACAAAATAAAGCTATTTAGCATGTAGGCAGGTGCAGTCTACAGTCTCCAGTGCAGGTGGCCCTTCATCATAGCGGCAATGCAGCTGGAGGAAGTCGGGAGAAACTGGGTTTCCCTGATGCTTTCTCCAGTCCCCTGGAGCAGTGATCCGGTTGGATATGCTGGATACAGGTGACCATGGAGGCCATCTTTTGTCTTCTGAAGTCCCTGCCCTGGGTTTTGGCTAGTGTAGGGACAATGCTAGTGTAGGGACAATGCTAGTGTAGGGACATTATACTTGTCTGTCAGAGACAGCAATAGCGGTAAGGAGAGGTTTCAATGGAATATGGAGAGAGCAGAGCCTATGTCTCCTCTTCAGGAAACTCCCCTTTGGGTTGGACCAGCCAGGCCACACTCCACTCCTCATAACAGGCGCTGCCTGCAGCTCGAATCTATATATCGCTGACTCTGAACTGTTGTAAGTGCCCCAGTCAGGTGAGCTTCCCTTCCAGGCCTGTATGTATTGTTTGACAAATTCTGTAGTACAGTACATTGCTGTTTGCCAAACCTGCTGCACCTACCCAACAAGTAAATTCTTATTTTTTATCATTTGCACACATGTGAATCATTGGGCTCACATTTTGCTAGGCATTCTGGCCTTAAAACATTGTAATTCAATGAAGTGAGGAAGAACTAGGGATCCGTAGTCTGTGTCCACACAGAGGAAAGATGGAGTTAGTTTCCCTAGCACCTTAACATATACGGCCTGTCCTTTTTGAGTTTCTTTCTCCTCATTACAGTAGTACTTTGGTGAAATGCAGAATAAAAACGTTCTGTTCTGTCAGTGTCCAATGTGTAAAACCTATGGTAAAGTTGTTAGCATCAACTCACATATCTGTTTTGCTCTTCACCTTAGATAAAGCTGTGTCAAATATGTGTTAACCCAAAACTGATCTAGGAATCTGGAAACACTAGTTTCTCATTTATTTTACAGAGTCTAGACTCTACTTCCTGGCTTATCTGAAATACACTCCTGCTTCAGTAAGGAGAATCTACTTCATTATCCATGGCCTCATGCACACTGGACATTTTTTCAGCTGCTCCTAGGAACATTTGGCATTTTTTTTCTGCCTCTAAACCCCCTGAATGTTAGCCTGTGTGTCCATGCACACATAGACGTTTAGAGGAGTTTAGTGGCAGGAGAGTTTAGAGGCAGAAAACAAAAACTCCACTTAATAAAAATGGCATACCATATATACTGTATGCTAGGGAAGCCATTTTGAAATTAAATGTTTTTAAAAATGACCCTACCAATTTAACAATGCTTTAATCAATAATTTTCTAAAACGGTCTTCCTAAAATTATAGTAACCATGTCATCCCAGATGAAGGAGGTTCTGTAACCAGATATGAATATCTGATTAGTATAAATGCTGGGAAGAATCACCTGTTCTTGTGGAGGAGAACGGAATTCTCTGGTTCGCCGCGCTGTCTCTGCTGCAGACATTGTGAATGCTTGCATTAGTTCTTTGTAACGCTGTCTCTGATTGGTTTGCAAGCTGTCCATGTGACGCTCAGAGAAGGCAATGATGGCTTCAACACGATGCTGCAGTTCCCGATCACAGAAATACTGCAGCAGGTTACACATCTGTAGAAATGGAGAATAGCGACTAAAGCAGTGTTTTCCAATCTTTCATGTTATATTTACTTACTATCACAATGACTTCTGCTCCCTTAAAGTCCTGCTTATATTTGTGATATTCACAATGCAAAGCTGAGTGTTTGTGGGCTACATGTACCAATCAAAGTTCATTTGCACTTAAACAACTCTGCCTCCAAAAGCTCAGTTCAATTTCTCCTTGACTTTGTGTTTCTATACAATACTTTTCCTATTTGATATGCAGAGCCACCGCTAAGAGAGTCTGAAACAAAGAAATTGCCCTTGCTAGACAGGTCATTGGAGCCTGTAAAAGCAGACACTTGCAGATCATTGTATGTACTGGATATGGCAACCACCATTTTGTCAATAATAAATAGATCCAATCTCTATTGTCAACCACTAAAAATATCAAAGGAATTGAAATGTAGACTGAAGAATTCTGCTCTAAAGCTGCGTCTTTTCCTGTTTCTACATACACCAATACTTGTACACTTCTTGCATTTAGAGGAACACTACAGTGGCAGGACAGTGGTTCTTTTGGCCTTTATAACTAAAAGCAGCTATTCAATGGAAAACTGAATGTATAAGAAACTAATAAAGATGCCTACCTGCAATTTGACAGACTCAGGCAGCTTCATTTGCAGTAAGCCTTCCTCCAGGCTCTCCTCCTCCTCTTTGGCTTCGGCCTCTTCAGCTTCAACTCCTTTCTCTTCTTCTTCACTCTTCTCCTGTCCTTCTCCCTCTACTGCTTCCTCCTCACCTCCTTTTTCTGTAGCCTCTTTTTCTGCACTATCCTCTGCACCTTCTTCAGTCTTCTCTCCTTCTTCTGCTGGCTCCTCCTCAGAAAACACATTGGGTTCAATCATCTTTAAGATGTGTCGTACATCATCATCCTCAAAGACACCCATGATTAAGAGGGTGGAGATAAGCTTTAGAACTGGTACAAACTGGAATTCCACACTTCCTCCAACGGGATCCCTGGTGTGTTGTCCACCATCTAGCACAGATACTGTCAACATGTTTATAGCCTTGGTCTTCAGAATATCCAGTGGTATGTATGGACTGAGTTGGTAAAGTTCACTGCTAGTGCTAACAAAGCAAGTATGGGAAAAATGTAGCTCTGGTCTAAGGCATGTACTCATGCCAACGCCAGGAAGCCCGTGCTTTTTGTTTTCATTGGGGAACAGCGTGATACTCTTTGTCTGGTCAGTCATAGGAACTATAAACTCACTGTTCATGGTCATACGACCTCTCTTGGCTGACTCCAAGTGGATGCTAATAAGAAGATCATAGAAGCCACTCCGAAGAAGACCTGACAGGTGGTTACTCTCAATAGTATAAAGCAACTGAGATTCATCAACATGGCTGGTTAGGGCATGAGCCACACGATTGTTTCCTAAAGCACAGACTGAACAGTACAGTTTAAGGGTGTGATAATGGAACTTCAGCATACCCAAACGTTCTGACAATTCCAGGATATCAATACACCTACAAGGAACAAAAAAAATTACTTCAACAGTAGAGCATTTTTACTGGGGTTATTTTGTTGGTTTAAAGACTACAACTGGACTAACAAAATGAAGGCCTAATGGGGATTCAAAGCCCCAGCAACCTCAACCTTAACAGTTGTCCAATGCTACGAATTTTTCTCTTCAAAGCAGTTCAATAATAATAGCACTCTGAGAATCCACATCTTTGGGGGTTCTACTAAGTTCACTAACAAACCTACACAAGCTAGTGCCAGTCTAAGCCTAGCTTAAAGTGACTTATTTTGACATAAAAGACATAAAATGCAGCTATCTAGAGGTGTCTATAATATATAATACCTGCAGTAGCTATTCAGCCCAAAGTGCTGGCCTTTTATCACTGGTCAAAGCTTTGGCACTGTCTGGTTGGTCTAAGACTGTCCATCCTCTCTGCATCCCACACTTATCTATTGGCCATGAAAAGGCTCATCATAGGGAAGAGTCAAGAAGAATGTATGAGGGGTGGATAGGAACAAACTGATTTCCTGTCTATTATCTCAAGCACTGATGAACTTCACCATCAATGACTTCCCACTCATCGCTCACATCTTTCTGCCTCCTTTGTGACATTTCCCTCTGCTCTGTGCTACCCTTTAGCATCTGGCACTTGTTTCCCCTAATTGCCATCAACTTTCTACACATAAAACCTTTGTGATATCTGCTCAATATTCATACTTGTATGTATATACCCCTTAAAATGCTTATTCTGCTTTGGGCATACTGGTTACCCTGAAATGCAAATGTTTTGCCGTGTGTCATAATTAAAAACAGTCAGGCAAGACTGTCCTACATAACAACACCTTACAAAATGGTTACATAACGGAAACTTGCAGAGTTACTATTTGTTTTAGCAGCAATCTGATTCATGACAATTGGCAGAGAAATCTAAAATTCACAACAATGTATGTTCAGTTCAGAGCTCAGTTACCTGTTCTCTTCAGGTATATGAAGAGCCATCATCATTAGTGGATCTGTACACTCTACCATCCAGCCATGCCGGTCGCTGACCTTTGATGATTCCACAGTTAAGAAATCGTTTGGCATACGGCTCCATACCACAGGTGTCAGCATCTGGACATCTAGACGAGGTGGGCACTGCGGCACTGAGTTCTTGCTTTCACTGCGAAACATGGCAGCAGAGATGGGCATGATGTTCTGCAAATAGACAAAGTATTTACTTTGAGGCTAAGGAAAATTAAATCAGATACAAAATATATTGGTTTACAGAAAACTAATAAAAATTTAAAATTTTTTCATACCTTCAATTTTCCAAGTTCAAACTGGAACAAGGTTTGACTCAAAGGATTAACAAAGACAGCTGGAAAGAGCTTAGTGTTGGGCTCAACCTGGTAAGATAGGAAGAGGGAAGATGACAATGTGGTCATTGCTACTGGTTTTAGCACCAAGTTCTTCCACATTGTTGTACAAAGAAAGGACATGCAAGGGCTGCAACACTAACATTATACAAAATGTAGGAAACCATGTGTATGAAAATTAAAACAAAAAATAATTAAAAGAATGATTCTAAAGGTAAGGTTTTGAAAGATGCTACAATTTAGATGAAAATATAGTGATGAGAAAGAAGAATGCTTAATGTTTGTTAGTGTGTGGAAAGGGAAACCAGCAAGGCACAGCACATGAGAAGTCTTGAAGGCACAAAGAGAAAGAAAGCTGTGTAGCAACGCTCATGTACACACAAAGAACAGGCTAACAGGAAGGGAGATTAGAGGGACAGAGTGATGAGCTCATCACTCTGCTGCTTCTCCTTCACTGTCCAGGCAATGGCTGGGGGAAGGACAAGACCTAGATATTATTACTATGTTGCACTGTAGAAAAGCAAGTTCCCAAAGCTAGCTGTATTGAGTTAGCAGGGCTGTGTATATCTCAGGAAAAAATGGAGAAATATAAAAATCCATTTGCAGGTAAGACACTCTCATATGTGTATTTCATTTGGGTATTCAGCTTTAAGTATGGTGATCCTTTATCAGTGTTCCAAATGCTCTGACTAAAGTTGGCCATATGTTATACAATTTTCTTGTTCAATTTCATTTAGATTTACCTTCAACTATGTAGTTCAAGGGCCTGCCTGATTGCATACAATTTGAAAGACACACCTTTGTAACCCGCCCCTTCCCCAGCCCGCCACATTTGACTCAAGAGAAGATGCAGGTGATGGGGGTGGGAGGTAGAGACGTTTGTACCTGCTTCTAGAAGAAGGTATGGCACCATTTATGTTACAACATGCAGTGCACAGGGCGCTGACAGAAAGAGCTCTGCAGAGACAGTTGAAGATGGGGGCAGGACAGTGGATAAATGGTAAGCACTTCCGCCTGGCAGTACTAGGGTCATTGGTTCGAATCCCAGCCACCGCTCATCCTGCCTGGAGTTTGCATGTTCTCCCTGTGCCTGTGTGGGTTTCCTCTGGGTGCTCTGGTTTCCTCCCACACTACAAAGACATGCTGGTAGGTTAGATGGCTCCTGTCTAAATTGGCCCTAGTATGTGTATGTATGAATGTGAGTTAGGGACTTCGATTGTACGCACCTTGAGGGTTAGGGACTGATGTGAATGTACAATATATATGTAAAGTGCTGCGTAAATTGATGGCGCTATATATGTACCTTAAATAAATAAGATGTTCACTAATACTAACACTGAGATGGTGATTAGACTTCTGGAAGACGCTGCAGCCAGCATCACTTATAAGTATGTGACACAGTGTTCCTGATGATTTTCAGCTGTTTCTGCAGAGCTAGGATCCTCACAGACATTATTATTATAATACAGGATTTATATAGCGCCAACAGTTTGCTCAGCGCTTTACAATATAATGGGAGATAATACAGTAACAATACAGTTCAATACAGGAGGGTTAGGAGGGCCCTGCTCCTTGGAGCTTACAATCTAGGAGGGAGGGGCTGGTGGTACAAAATGTAGTAACTGTGGGGGATGGACTGGTAGGAGGAGTAGAAGATTCCATTATTAGCTGAGGGCAGGATAGGCCTTCCCTGAAGAGATAGGTTTTCAGAGATCACCTAAAAGTGTGCAGAGTAGGCGATAGTCTGATAAATTGTGGTAGAGAGATCCAGAGGATGGGGGAAGCTCTGGACAAGTCCTGGAAATGAGCATGGGAGGAGGAGACAAGGGAGCTAGAGAGTAGGAGGTCTTGCGGGGAGCGGAGAGGACGGTTTGGGTGATATTTGGAGACAAGATTGGTGATGTAATTTGGGGCAGAGTTATAAATGGCTTTATATGTTATTGTTAATGTTTTGACTTATTAACCATTTGCTGTCCTGCTAACTGTGCTTGGCAAATGGACTGTAAGGCAGAAACTGGAACAGCTGCCTTTTAATGTCACTTTGTTATGTCTTGTAAGGCTCTGTTCACACATAGAGTAGTTACGAAACTGAAAGAACACTGGTCACCACAAGGACACACTTGTAACACACTTTTAGTCTCTGATAATCTCCTGTAGCATGCTTGCAGTTTCTGACCATCTTCTATAGTATCTCTGCAGTCTCTGACCATCTCCTGTACTATGTCTGCAGTCTCTGACTGTCTCCTTTAGTATGCCTGCAGTCTCTGACTGTATCCTGTAGCATGCCTGCAGTCTATGACCATATCCTATAGCAAGCCTGCAGTCTCTAACCATCTCCTGTAGTATGCCTGCAGTCTCTGACCATCTATTGTAGTATGCCTGCAGTCTCTGACTGTCTCCTGTAGTATGCCTGCAGTCTCTGACTGTAGCATGCCTGCAATCTCTGACCATATCCTGTAGTATGCCTGCAGTCTCTGACCATCTATTGTAGTATGCCTGCAGTCTCTAACTGTCTCCTGTAGCATGCCTGCAGTCTCTGACCATATCCTATAGCAAGCCTGCAGTCTCTGACCATCTCCTGTAGAATGCCTGCAGTCTCTGACCATCTCCTTTAGTATGCCTGCAATTTCTAACCATCTCCTGTAGTATGCCTGCAGTCTGTGACCTCCTCCTCTAGCATGTCTGCAGTCCCTCAAAATCTCAGTAGTTGACCATCACTGGTATGAGTGGCTGAACCCCACCCCCCCAAAAAAAAAACAAAAAAAAAACAGAGACCCCTATCATAGCCGGCATTCTTCCCCCAGAACCCATTCATTTTGCGGGGGGTAGAAAGTGGTTGGCTGTGTAAAATTGGTACATGGTACTTAGTATTAGCTAGTTACACACACAAACACTCAGGGTCTGTTCCTTGGTCTTCATTAGTGACATCATTAACATAGGGAATTATTTACACAGCCCTGGTGTTTGCTGAAATTGCTTTAAACTATAATGAAAAGCTTTTGAGAGTTTGCCTTCCATTTTCAAGTCTGAAGCAATACCTAAGGAAGAGGGGAAAACTTTTAAAAGCTTGTCTTTTAAGTATTAGGCTAGTACAGGGGTCTCTAAACTTTCTAAGCAAAGGGCTAGTTTTCTGTCCTTCAGATTTTAGGGGGGCTGGACTGTGGTCAATGGGAGTAAAAAATGCCCCAGCACCATTGCCCCATCATTGATTTTATTGGTAGAAATAGTGCCCCATTGTTGATATCAATGAGAAGAATAGTGTCCCATTGATTATGTCAATAGGGGGAATGGTGCTTCATCATTGGTATCAGTTGGAGGCAATCAGATATTGTCTGGATCACTGTCCCTGGTGATGTCAGCTCTAAAAAAGTATCCATCAATAATTGCAAACATTGGTGGGAGAATAAGAAGTCCAGAATGACACCTACCTGGAAGAAAGTGTTCACCTCCTTCCCATTGGCTGTGAAGGTCATGAGTCCAGTTGCCAGGTCAAGTAGGCAGCCAATAACAAGGTCTTCCTTACGGACACGAGCCTGTTGAGTGTTGTTGCTGAATTCTCCACCCCAAACCATATAACAATTACTACGCTTAATGCTGAGAAAGACAAAAATGTTTATTATGTAAACAAATTGGACAATTGTGCATGAAAAAAACATTTCAAATTATTTTATTAAATTCATACTATGAAAGACAAGCAACACAATTCTGGAATAACTGTGCCTCAGAATGTATGGAGTAAAACAACAGATAGAAAGCAACAGAACCATCCCACTGTTCCTTACTAAGGTAGATGTACCCTGCTATTCACAGTCTAATTGAAGTTCACATGACCCCTTCTAAAGAGAAAAAAATCTTGCAACTCTCAGATGATTTGCAAACAAAAAACACTCCAGAACACAATTAACATATTGGGACACAATCTGCAGTGCCCATGGTATATAGATCTAGCACTGCCAAAGTCCAGATGAAGGGGAATCTGTAAGCCCCAAAATGTGTTGGATATGTTTTATGTCATGTACTAATAAACTGATCATTATTGTGTAAGTGGCTGGAATTTTAAGACGTTCTATCCATGCACAGTGCTCCTAACCCACCTCCAAATCTTAACATGCTTGAAGATTTAAGGACTATCCACAAGTCAAGCCGCCACCGACAAGGTCTAGTGCTACCTTACCCATACACTAAATAGTACTTATTTGATATATTCTATTTTCTAGTTGTAATAACCCAATCTTGTTATCTCACCTGTTAAAGATGTTTCCCTTATCATCACCCATAGTGATGGTGGCATTGCGAACTTTGTTCAGGTCAAAGTTCATATCATACAGATGATAGTCAGGAGTCACCCAGCCAATCCACACTGAAGTTGGCTCCTGTCCAGCGAACACCCTCACTGAGTAATAATACTGAAGGGAAGACAGAACATACAAAGAGATTAGACACAGACTCGTGCCAGCCGGAAAATCTGCAATAGCTATGAGCAGTCTTATCCCTTTTTCACATTCATGATAAACCGTCATTTCTGGGTAGTAACTAGCAACATCACCAGTTCTCTGTCTGATGCATTTTTAAACCTATCTTATAAATTGATTGTATAAATGATGTGCTATGTGGACAAAAATTTGAGGATACCTGACCATTTCACTTACATTATTTGGTCGAAAGTATAAGAACATTCCTCCAAATTATTAAGTTCAGGTGATTCCAGTAAAGGATACAGTTAATGCTACACTATACACAGCTCAAAAATATTAAAGGAACACTTTTTAATCAGAGTATAGCATCAAGTCAATGAAACTCCTGGGATATTGATCTGGTCAGTTAAGTAGCAGAGGGGGTTGGTAATCATTTTCAGCTGCTTTGGTGTTAATGAAATTAACAACAGGTGCACTAGATGGGCAACAATGAGACGACCCCCAAAACAGGAATGGTTTTACAGGTGGAGGCCACCAACATTTTTTTCCCTACTCATCTTTTCTGACTGTTTTTCACTAGTTTTACATTTGGCTAGGGTCAGTGTCACTACTGGTAGCATGAGGCGGTACCTGGACCCCACAGAGGTTGCACAGGCAGTCCAACTCCTCCAGAATGGCACATTAATATGTGCCATTGCCAGAAGGTTTAGTGTCTCCCAGCACAGTCTGAAGAGCATGGAGGGGATTCCAGGAGACAGACAGTTACTCTAGGAGAGCTGGACAGGGCCGTAGAAGGTCCTTAACCCATCAGCAGGACCAGTATCTGCTCCTTTGTGCAAGGAGGAACAGGATGAGCACTTCCAGAGCCCTACAAAATGACCTCCAGCAGGCCACTGGTGTAAAAGTCTCTAACTAAACAATCAGAAACAGACTTCATGAGGGTGGCTGGAGGACCCGATATCCTCTAGGGGGCCCTGTGCTCACTTAACATAGAGCTTGATTGGAATTTGCTATTGAACACCAGAATTGGCAGGTCTGTCATTGACACCCTGTGCTTTTCACAGATGAGAGCAGGTTCACCCTGAGCACATGTGACAGATGTAAAAGGGCCTGGAGAAGCCATGGAGAACATTATGCTGCCCGTTACATCATTCAGTATGACTGTTTTGGTGGTGGGTCAGTGATAGTCTGGGAAGGCATATTCATGGAGGGACCTCTACAGGCTAGACAATGGCACCCTGACTGCCATTAGGTATCAGGATGAAATCCTTGGGCCTATTGTCAGACCCTACGCTGGTGCAATGGGTTCTGGGTTCCTCTTGGTGTACGATAATGCCCGGCCTCATGTGGCAAGAGTATGCAGGCAGTTCCTGTAGGATGAAGAAATTGATACCATTGAATGGCCCCCATGCTAGCCTGATCTAAATCAAATAGAACATAGATATCATGTTTCGGTCCATTCGACGACGCCAGGTTGCACCTCAAACTGCCCAGAAGCTCAGTGATGCCCTGGTCCAGATCTGGGAGGAAATACCCTAGGACACCATCTGTCGTCTCATTAGGAGCATGCCCTGACATTATCTGGCATGCATACAAGGTCATGGTCATACAAACTACTGAGTACCATTTTGAGTTGCTGCAATGAAATTTCAGCAAAATGGACTAGCCTGCTGCATTATTTTTTCACTTTGATGTTCAGGGTGTCTTTGAATTCAGTCCTCTGTAAGTTGATAATTTTAATTTCCATCAAACGATGGGACATCCTTACATTCCTAACACAGTCCATATCAGTATAGATATCCAGCATAATATTTTTCCCCATTGAGATCTGATGTGTTTTCAAAGTGTTCCTTTAATTTTTTTAAACAGTGGACATAAACATTTTAGACAATTGTGGGCATTCAAGGGAGGACCCCTTTTTGATCCAGTCTAGCTGCTGTGTACAAAACTAGCTCCATAAAGAAATGGTTTGACTAGTTTGGTGTGGAAAAACTTGAGTGGCCTGCACAAAGCCCTGATCTCAACCCACCTGAACACCTTTGGAATAAATTGGAGCTCTAATTGTGAGCTGTGTCTTCTCACCCTGATCTCATGATTGTTATTTTGGCTAAAGGGGCTCAAATTTCCATAAATACACTGCAAAATTGTGCAAAAGCCTTTATAGAAAAGCAGAGGCTGTTAGCTGCAAACCTAGGGCGGAGTCTAAACAACTCTATATTCATGTCCATAGTGTGGTAATTTGGGAATGGGATGTCCAACAAACTCATACATATGAGATTTAGGTGATTGGCTTTAAATTTACAATAAGATTTATGTACTAGCTATATGTATCGGTGAAACATTAAACAAGGAATAGAGTTTCTAATAAAAATGTATTGCATTTTCAAATTATTTTTCACATATACAATGGACATCAAGCACTATTTATGAAAACAGCTATTTTTGAAAAAACGATACTTAAGGATTTTGAGCCCCTAATGGTCATCTATAGGATTGATTTTGTTGTCATTTTTGTGCATGGCTACAAGTGCACTTTTAGTAAAGGTCTGTAAAATAAAAAAATAGAAAATATTATGTGGTTCCATACTGTTGTGGTGTTCATAATGATCTCAGGATCATCCCGGTCATCTGGCACTACTTCTTTCATCAAACGTGGCATTGCTGGCACAATAGGAGGTGGAGAGATGAAGGCTGGTTTCTTGGCTTTGAAAAGAAACCTGAAATAGGCAGTATTCGGCAATGAAATAACAGAACATTGACACAGGATGCTTTACACAGAGAGTTTCTGGTTACGAGGAATGAGCAGGAAAAGTTTGGTTCACAGGAGGTTTGGTGAACCCAGCAAAAAGTGTATTTGAGCAGAATCTTAATTTTTTCTGGCCTTTTTCAGTGGACACTGCCATGGAGGACATGTACCAATGCATAAACATTTTTTTAACCGTTTCAATACCGTGCAATTTTACACCTTCCTGCCCAGGCCATTTTTCAGGTTTCAGCGCTCTCACACTTTGAATGACAATTGCGCGGTCATACAACACTGTACCCAAACTAAAATTTTATCATTTTCTTCACACAACTAGAGCTTTCTTTTGGTGGTATTTAATCACCGCTGGGGTTTTTATTTTTTTCTAAATTAACAAAAAAAGACCAAAAATTTTGAAAAAAAACAAATTTTTCTTTGTTTCTGTTATAAAAGTTTACAAATAAATAATTGTTCTTCATAAATTTAGGCCGAGATGTATTCTACTACATGTCTTTGGTGAAAATAACCTAAATTAGGATGTATTTTTTAGTTTGTAGGAAAGTTATAGAGTTCACAAACTATGGTATAGATCTGAATATTGATCAATCCTGAAGCACTGACAGCCAATCTAATTTCTTGAGGTCCAAGAATGTCAGAACAGTACAGATATCCCACAAATGACCCCTTTTTGCAGAGTAGACAGTCCGACGTACTTCATAAGAGGCATGGCGAGTTTTTTGAAGTTGTATTTTTATGTCATAATTTTTCGGAAAATGAAAAAATTAAAAAAATTATTTTCACTATTTTTTTTTTTACATACTGTCACCAGTGCAGTACAGCGTCATCATATAACTGGCATGGCGGATAACAGGGACACTGACTGGTGACAGTATGAAAAAAAAAAATATATATATATTTTTTTTTTTATTATATTTAATTTTTTATTACATTTTCTTTTTATTTTTAAGATTTTTTTTTCATATTTTACTATGACCAAAGTAGTACAATGTTACCATAGCAACACTGTACTACTTTGGGGAAGTGATCAGTATTTTTTTTTTCTTTTTTTACACAATTTGCTTATAGCAAAGAATTACTTTGCTATAATCAAGCATTTACCTGAATGAAATCGATTCATTCAGCTTTTTTTTTTTTTTTTGTGCTTAGCTGTGATTTGGTCACAGCTAATCACATGACATGTGCATGTGATTAGCTGTGACCATTCACAGCTAGGCACTAGTATACAATGGATGGCATCATGAATGAAGCCATCCATTGTATACAACTGTCATGTGACCTGCTGTGATTGGTCACAGCAGGTCACATGGTACCAGCAACGGGAGCCGGTACTCGGATCTGTCATCGGCCGTGTCCGAGGTGCACGGCCCGTGACAGATCGCGCTGCTGCGCCGCTCTGCATTACCGCAAACGGCGCATGTGCGGGAGCACGCCAAATGGCGTGCACCCGGAATGAAGAGGCACATCTGAAGCCGCCAAACGGCCATTGGCCGGGCGGCTAATGGTTAAATACAGTTTAGAAGAGATGGTCTTTTTAATGCAACTTAAAAAGCAGCATTAAAAATACACACATTCTTTAAATAGCATGCTTTGGGGGTGCCTTAAACCTACACGTGACGTTACAGGGCAGTACAGTGTATGTTTCCCCATTGCAAGGTACCCTTTCAAGGGCCACACTTGCTATCCCCCTCTTTCTTGGCCATCCAGGCTGCATGCTTGAATAGAGGGATTTTTATGAGTTTGTAGAGGAACCCACACTCCTGATACTGGCCCTTTAAGAAAATGAAATAATAAAAAGTCATAAGGACCCTGTGTAGCTTTATTAAGTGTTCTTGCATGGCAGACCACTTACTGTTATCTCACATATATATTCTTATTATTATAGCCAAATTTACCACCCTAACTCCTCCCACAATTTTTACACTACATAGACAGTAATATACCAAAACGTGCGGATTGTTCCCGATTGGTGTGCTATTACATTGTGGAACGTTTCGCCGAACGGTTCACGAAATATCGCCGTTTTTGTGGTGAAATTGGTCCCATAGGAATGAATGGCGGAATGTTCAAAACTAGAGTGGGAGCTGACAAAAGCTAGAGTGTGAGCTGAAAAATCAGGACATGATTTCTAAACTGCCATCACTCCCTCATTTTCAAGCCCACCTACACAAATCTTATATCAAAACGTTCAGCTATCCCTGCTGCCACTAAAAATGTCCACGGCTAAGCCATAGTCCTGATAGTTTTTACAATATGATGATTTGTTTGCAACTCACGCCGCCCATTGACATTCATTGAAACTCCACTCTAGCTACCTCAAATTTGAAGGGCAATTTCTAAACTGCGACCACTCCAGTTGTAGACTACTGGTGGAGGCAAGAACAATTCACACAATTTCCCCAGAAATTGTAGCTTTTCTAGTTAAAGACTGATATCCAGTCATGTAACCTGGATAGCCAGGAAAGGGGCAGTGAACATGCGGACCCCAAAACCATACAGTTCAATTTAAGGGCTGCATATGCCTTTAACCCTGGGAGGGCCCCTTGTAAAGGACTAGGGTCTCACTTCCCACATTCTGTCCACCAAACTGGATGTGGGGGTCTGTGGGGGGACTGATTAAAATCTGAATTAGAATAAGGCTAATTATAATAAGGCTATTAGAATAATAAATTAGACTAAAAATAGACATACAGTTTTTCGCCAGGTGAATAAATGGGCACAAAGTTCCAATTATTTCCTATTCAAAAAGAGATATATATTAAATAATAAAACATCAAGAAAGTCTTTATAAACAATATCCCCTGATGTATATCCAACATGTGTCATGTGCCTCCACAATCAATGATGTTTACCAGCTGCTATATGAGAAATCTTCAGCTGGCTGCTGTTATTCTAAACAAACCCGTCAGGGATCAGTCATTTAGTGGTGGTAGCGCTACTGCTGTGCTGGCGCTAGCACAGCAGTAATGCTAGCATTAAGGCAGTGGTAGTGCTATCATCACTTAATTACAATTTCCCAACTGGCTTGTTTACAAACAACAGTTGACCAATATAGTGATGACCATATTTGGTCAATTACATTATTCAGAATGCCTAGACTGGCCTGCTTACAAAAACCAAACTGCCAGGGAACTGTCATATGTCAGTAGTACTACCTCCTAAAAAATGACAGGCTCTCAGCTGATGTTTGTTTACAAACATCAGTTGAGGTTTGAGCAGGAGAACTGACCAGATATGGCAAGTTTGTTCGCCCATTCGTGAAACTACTGGGTTCAAGTGAAACTCGTGTTTGACCCAAACCTGGAGCTCAGCCCTACTGTTTGCTGTTTCCTACCCTCTCTTTTTGGTCTTTTCTGTTGTTGTGTCTTTCTCATTCTCTGGCTTTGGTGGTTCCTTTGGAGTTTCTTTAGCTGCGTCTTTCTCATTGGTTGCTTCTATTTCCTTGCGGGCTGCAGATTTCTTCAGGACTTCAAATTCCGAATCCATGTCCACATCTTGGACCTCTTCTTCAGGTATGGTAAAAGTACGAGTGAGAGGCGTAGCTCCTGGAGTACATTTGAAGGTCTCATAGAACTCCACAGGCATGCTGAGCCTAAAGAAAAGCATGTCAGTGTTGCTGTTCTGAGATCCAAAAGTCTTATGTGTCACTTTGAGGCATGGAGGATTATCTACTGTTCCATCTATTCTTGAAACCTGAAAACATGAGTTTTGAAACAAAAAATATAGTCAGTTTTCATGCTAGTGGACTATATGCTCTAAATTCTTCTTATTGTATGAATAAATGAACACACCTAATCCTTAATTGTGAGATCAGTGATGGGATATACAGCTGAACCGAACCACACCCAAGTTCAATTGTCCACCCCTCCTCACTCCTCTGCCAGTCAGACCATAGTGATTCCTGCTTCTGTTCTAAGTGATCTATGAGAGTTCTGTCCTCAGGGAATGGTTTTCAATAACTGTATTGGACTGAAGTGTGCACCAGACAACCTCTCCCCAGCTGTCCCGGGCCCAATAGGCTTTACCATTCTCAAGCACGGTTCTGAGCACTACACTACACAAACCAAGGAGGCCAGGTATGGTTAAACCTGCCAGTGTTAGTGAAACATTCATGGACTGGTGTGAGCTCAATCAACACTGCACCTTCTACATGGTGTTTCTTCTAGGATTTAATCATCTATACAATAAAGGATGAGGACGTGTGTACACTGGCTTTCGTACACTTCAGAACTGCCCATCTCTCATGGCAAGTTAATGGAAATGCAAAAGCAGCTTATAAGAAGGACAAATCAGGTCATAAAGAGGTCATCTGCCCAATGGGACTATGAGGGCATTCAGATGAAATTCAGAAGCATCTAATACTGATCTCAAAAGCAGGCTAAATGCATTTGATTGCAAGCTACATTTTCCCATTGGCACAAGCCAAAGGCGAAGACTTTTCCCATGTTACTGGGTTCAGCTTGTCTTATGGTACCTACATTGACTAATCTTGCTGTTCACCAGGGATATCCACTGTGATTCAAACATACTGTTTGGGCTAAGTACTGAGACAGCATTTACTAAAAATATTTAAAATTTAACCATACACCAATTTCCTACCTCAATGTGACCATGATCTGCAGGCACACTCCCAAACTGTGGAAGGCTTTTGCTAAACCAGGTGGTAATTTCCCTCTTCATGTTGATAGCGAATGGCTCAAACCCTTCTTGAAGGCCACAGATAGTAAAGTAACGCAGACTTCCGACATCTTGCCCAAGATTCAGTCTGCCTACTTGGGACATTCCAAGACTGCAAACTGGTATAAACCCTGTAAAGGAATATGGACAACATATATGTGAATGTTTCCCATTAAGGGTCCCACAAACAGAGGAAAAATATCAAAACTAAAACAAAATAAATTGTTTTTCTGTGCAGTGCAAATTACATCTGGCATTTACCAATGCATTTTGGTTTTATACTCCCTATAGAATGTCAGGGCCAATACACCATAACTAGTGTTGAAATATACTGTCCTGAATAAAATTACTTGCTAATACAAGCTTTATTCATTAAAACAGCTTTTCTCAAACCGGGGTGCCTGCAAACACAGGACACAGTTTACCCTGGATCAGCACATGTGCTACAATGGTCCTGGAAGGCTGACTGGCAGCACCATAACAACCAAAGAAGTTCTAGGGCCAGGATAACTTCTTGCTCACACCATGGCAATGCATGGTGCTGATCCAGGACAGGTGTCATGCAGGGCCACCCTCATCATTCAGGAAAGGACGGAAGTGCAGCTCAGTCCAGAACTGCTTTGCCTACCAACTTCTGCCATGCTGCTGGAGCTGTAAGGCCTCTGATGGGAAGGGGGACTCTGTGATGTGGGGTTCTCATGTCTAATTGAGGCCTCTGATGTATATGGGGGACTTTGATGAGAAGGAACTTCTAAAGTGATGAGAGGGTTCTGTAAAGGGGGGACCCTAATATGATGGGGGAACTCTTATGTGAATGGGGCACCTGTGATTGAAAAGGGAACAAAGCTCTGATATAAAGGGTGGCTTCTGAGGAGAAGTTAATTTCATCAAGACAGTTGTGTGCATGATCCCAAGCTCAGGTCTTCCATTGATAGCAGCATTTATGTTTTTTTACATTATAGGCTGGGGTGCCTTGAGATTTTGCGTACTTTTAAAGGTTGCTGTAACTCTAAAAAAAAGTTAGAGAAACACTTCACTAAGAAGAAATGATAATAGGTTGATTTTCAGGGTCATTATTTATAAAGTTTTTTCACTAGAGTATGAATAGGCTTACTTGCCTACTAGACAGGGTCATAGTCTTGTCCATTGAAGAAATGTGTTAAAAGTAAAGCTGAACCCCAAGCATAAGTACCTGAATCTGTCACAATGTCAGCCTCCTGCTATCTCCATCATAGCAGCACTATGACATGAAGGAGGAGTGGCTGCTCTAGAAGCCCTGCTACATGTACATGCGCTGACAGGGACCATATTGACAGAAGGAGGGAGCAGAGTGAGCAGAATAGGTGATTTATTAGTTTAGCCAACTGCAGATGGGGAGGTGACATTTTGGTACTCCCCAAAAAATTGTCACCCTCTTGACTGTGTTGTCTGGTAAAAGTGTATTAATCACAAAAAAACCACACAAATGTTTGTAAAAAAGACTAATTTGGAAGACTTTTCATCATTGTATTTCTGTGACCAAACCACCCCCAGTGGGCAGGGCAAAATGTGTCATAGGGCGTGGACAGAGTGGTGGCTCAGGCCATCCTCTACATATGACACTCCGGACTGGTGTGAGTGGCGTCCGTCCCTTTCAATGCACTGGAGTCACTGAAACCACTTTTGGATGTTGCTCCCTCTTTCTTATGTCGGCAGGGTGATCTTCTTTTCTTCCCAACTTGGAGCGCACCGCAAGCTTTTTTTAAATGTATTTAATGAGTTCAGTTTTAACAAAGGGGCAGCATAACCTCTAAACTTTTACCACCCTTTGCCACAACCTATGCAGCCTTTTCACAATTATGGATCTGACAATTATAAATATGGTTTCCCCCATGGTTTACACATGAAGAGCATAGAGATCCAACTAACATTCAAAAACCTCATAGAGAAGATTCACTTACCTTCCCCAATTTCTATATCCTTGAATGCAACATCAGAACCAGAATCACTGATCAGCATCTCCCCATTCAGGGTAAACATGATGTTCATTTCAGTCAAATCGATCATACACCCAACCACATCTCCGGGCAGCCAATTACGTCCAAATGGTTCACTACCAATGTGCCAGCGCTGACCCTGTATAAAATCAGAAACAAAAAACAGTTTTAAACATTGTGGTGTTTTGGGTTACACGTTTATACAAAAAAAATATACAGTAGATTTTTAAGTAGACTTAAAAGACTGAGGGTCTGATTTACTAAAGACAAATACTCTGTGCACTGCAAGTGCATTTGCTCCAGAACTTAGTAAATGAGGTAACGCTTCACTTTGCAAAGAATACCCAATCACATGCAAGGAAAATAACAAACAGCATTTTTACTTGCACGTGATTGGATGATAGAAATCAGCAGAGCTTACCCTCATTTCAGAGCTTCCCCTCAGATCTAGAGCAACTGCACTTGCAGTGCACAAACTATTTGCCTTTAGTAAATCAACCCCCCTGTCTGTACATGTCTCATAACTTGGTGTTTCTAGACAAGGGATCCTTTCTGGAGTTTGTTAGTTTTTTAAATAAGTCCCAGTGTGACATACACATACAATGTCAATACTTACCCTATGGCCATTAAACACATAAGCCAGTTCATCTGCTCCCAGTTCTACATCTGGTCGAACTTCAGGTCGAGCCCATCCAACTCTCATCTCCCCCGTGGTGACGGCTTCAAACTCAAAGTACCACTTCCCTGATTTTACTGCATAGGACTTCTCAGCTCGGAATATGCGCATTCTCTCAGCACGCGGCTTTGTGATACCTCCCTGCCCGGCTGTGGAAGATAAAAGGTCACGTTAGGGTTTAGCACTACCAGTATTCTGGTTAATATGCCTAACTCCAAATCTTAAATATTAAACCACTAAATATTTCCAAAGAGGATTAATAGCCATCATTTTATGATTCAAACTTTTTAAATTACAATCAAACCTACAGTAGAAAATTACAGAGAAAACGGGTTGATTTACTGCGTGCAAATAGACTGTGCAATTTGCAAAGTTCAGTTGCACTCTGAAAGTTCAGTTGCTTCAGAGCTTAGTAAATGAGCAGAAGCTCTATTGACTTCCATCATCCAATCATGTGCAAACAAAAATGCTGTTTTTCTTTATTTTCCTTGAATGTCATTGGGTATTCTTTGTAAAATTAAGCTTTACCTCATTTACTAAGCTCTAGAGTAACTGTACTTGTAGGGTGCTACTGCACTTGGCAAAGTGCACAGTCTATTTGCCTGTAGTAAATCAACCCCTAATGTCTTAATCTAGACCAGCGGTCTAGCCTGTGGGCCACACTCAGTCTACATCTAGGGTCAGTGGCATATACAGTACTCAATAAGGTTGATTCACTAAAGTCCAGTTGCTCCAGAGCTTAGTAAATTAAGTAAAGCTTCACTTTGCAAAGAATACCCAATCACATGCAAGGAAAATAAAAAAAACTGCAATTTTGCTTGCACATGATTGGATGATGGAAGTCAGCAGAGCTTCTGCTCATTTACTAAACTCTGGAGTAAATCAACCCCATTGTGCACAGATTAAGATTTTGGTCAGCAGATGCTGCCTTTGATTTCTGCTCCATCCCAACCCCCACAGGCTCCAGCACAGGTTCCCCCTTTCTTATTTGTCGTCATCCTTGTGGTTGCGTGTTAGGACCTAACAGAACTTCCTCCATCCAGACCTGCTTCTGCCGTGCTGCTACAGTCATGCTGTAAGCCTCAAAGTGGCAAAGGGGGCTCTAATGGGGACCCAAAAATAAGGGGGGACTCTGAGGTAGGGCAAGACTCTAATGGGGACCCTAGTTTAGGAGAGGAATCTGGGGGGGATTCTGATGGGGACCCTGATGTTGGGGGGGGGGAACTTATTCATTTATAAAACTGATTATTTTGGGAGCCCCTCAAATATATGTAAAATATCCAATCTGGCAATTGTACTGAAAAGTTTGGAGATCCCTGATCTAGACATGTTTGCTAAAATATATCTCGGAAATCCCCCCTTCAATTTAATAATGTAAGACATATAAATAATGTAATCTATTATGACTTTAGATCAAATTTGTGTTTTTATTTTTCAAATTGTAAGTTTTTAAACTGATTAATATAATATTCATAAACAACGCATCAAATTCACAGGGCACAAAAAGTACAAGTCCACTATTAGTTTAAAATAAATTGAATAACTCAAGCGCTAACTATGGTGAAATGAAAACAAAAAATTTAAATTAAATGTATAAATACTGTAGCCGCTAGTGCACACAACCCATGTCTCAGTGGGGCAAATTATACAATCATATTGTAAAGTGAAAAAATGCTTTTCGTCAAACGTTTCATCACTAGTCACATGACTTTATCAAGGGGATACCCCCTTGATAAAGTCACGTGACTAGTGACGGAATGCGTCGGGGAGGAGTGTGCGGGTGACGTCACGACGTTACCATTCATCGGGATAGCGGTTGTAGTACTCTACAAACGACTCTTGGAATGACATTACAGCAGCCAATAGCATTATTTATTGGGCCCGTGCTTTGCCTTGCATTACAATACATCTGGTGTCTGTTTTTAGCATGTACAGGACTCTCCTGCTGAGATGATACTGCCATCTTGTGTTTAATCAGTACATCACTGGATGTTCATCATACCTGGTGCAAAATACACTTCCGCAACGTGAGCATATTTTTTATGTTTAATTGATGAATAAAAGTTTAAAAGGATTAAGCACTATGTTGAGTTCTTTTTAATGAGGAATACGGCTGATACAAAGACGCTTATCAGGAGGGAGCTTACTTTGGAGTCTTCATTTAGCAAGCTAATCTTCTGAGTCCATATGGGACCAAAAGTGCAGTTAGACCGTAACATTGTATAATGTGAGGTCACACTGCGTGAGGTGAGCAGATATATGGTGGAGGATGTCTTTGCATGGGAATTGATGACAGATGCACATATTTTTCCCTATTCAAAGGAGGGTTCACTAATTGAACACTTTATTGATTGAACTTGAGTTTTTGAATTACTTTTGTTTGATTCATACTTAAACATATTTTTATTTTTTCGTGTGGTTTTTGTATTATATATATATATATATATATATATATATATATATATACACACAGTATATATATATATCTATATATATATATATATATATATATATATATATATATATATATATATATATATATATATATATATATCTATATATATATATATATATATATATATATATATATATATATATATATATATACACACACACTATATATATATATATATAATTTTATTTCAATATTAATAATTAATATATTTTCCACTATTAGTTCCTTTGAGTAATTTCAGCTTAGGGTCATGGCTCACATGGAATTTTGAAGCAGTGATTCGTAGTGGTCATAGAAGCTCTCTCTCTGTTTTTTTTACTAGGAAAAAAACAAATTGCAGTCTGTCAAAGGTCTGTGGAAAAACAATTCCAGTGATTTGTAGGATAGACAATGAATGATTGACTTTCTGCAGCATTTGAAACTAGAATTGCCAGTCTCAGCAGTTACTTATCCTATTAAATGCAGCAAGAGAGGACCAACTGCACCAAAGATTTGTAGGTGCATAGAGAACTGCAGTCATGCCCAGCTGTACCAGTATCAGAGAGATTTGTAAATGCTATAAACCTCTGCTACAATCTTACTTTAGTAACATGACGCTTTTGCCTTGTTCACACGAGATGATAATTTGACAACTTATCATTTTTGTTGCATGCTAGTCTTATATTGAAAATGAAGAGGTTACTAAAGTTCCGAAAATTCTTGTACAACAGAATACAACTTCGGAAGTGATGTAATGTATTGTATTTTAATGTATTCTTTCCTTTCTGAGCATGCGTGGTCATTCGAACGAATACTGTACTGATTAAACAAAACTTGTTCTCTTTGTTATCATATGAGAAACATTTTCGTGCTTGTTCCTTCAGATATTGTTCCATGAGCTGCCGTGATCGGCTGTTGAAAGCTGTGTACTAACGATCAGATTTTTGTACTATTCCTCCGAAAGTGATTTTTGTCATCTGATTTTCTGATCATGTGTACAGGGACATTACAGTATGTACTGCCTTGTGCAATATATATATATAATAACTATTATAAAGAAAAAAATACAACTTTGGCCACTAAGAACCACTAATAGTTGGGCTGGTCTCAGTTTGCCTAGTTTTCCTGTGATATCTAATAACATTTTACAAGAACTACATGTTTTATAGTCTTTTATGTGAAAATGAACCTCCTTGTACTCACAGCTCTCCTGGTCGGGCGGCTCAATGTTGTATCCATATCCAATGAGAGTACGCACAGCTTCACACAAGCTGTCCCTGTTGGTTTTCTTAGTCTTCTCATCCAGCAGAACGTACGGCACAAGGCGTGGGTTTCGCTTGTTCTTTATGTCCTGCATTCAAATAAATGTATGCAGCTCAGACATGGTATACAGGAGAACTAAAGAATGCTTATCTAGTGATCTTCTATTATATAGGTGCGACAAGTCACACCGATTTGAATGGTTATATTGCCGCAAATGCGGTGCAACTTATCATGCAACTTTGAATTGTCAAGTAGCATGACAAATCGCACTGGTGTGAACCAGGGCTAAATGTAAGTGCACTTTACCTGTATTATGCTGTACGTCCATCCTTGCTGTACTCTGTCTCTTGCCCACACATTGTGCCCATTCTCAGCCAGTTTGTCCACCAAGGTGTTCTGAGCTGGTGTCAGTTTGACATGGGAAAGATCAAGGGGAGCTGGTTTATACCCATTGGACATCATGTACCTTTAAAGAAATTTAAAAAATAAATGATTGCATGTCACCATTTCTAACCCCCTACCCATAATCACTTTGTGCTTTCAGCTTTAAAAGTGTTCGTAGTGTAAGACAAATTAACAAGATTCATTGTTATATGTCTATTGCAGGTACACAAACCAGCAGAATATAAATTACTATTAGCAGCTGTTAGATAGACAAGCTTCACCATGATCTTCTAGTCTGCAGCAGTAATCTGATACTTACGTTTTAGGAAGTTTGATCTTTTTTAGGTTTTCTTCGGCTTTTTCATCTGCCATTCCAACATGGCAACCCAGAGCTAAGAGTGTTCTGGAGAGGATAGAAGACAGCATTGTAAGGAAGGCATAAAAACAGGTATAACAACTTTACAGAATCATTAGGACATACAGTATATGTGTAGTATTATTAAAGCAGGTTATTATGTTGGGTAAGGCTAGGGCTTCACTGGTGATTAAATTTAAATGTCTGCTGACAGTTATCTCTTTAACATCACATTGATTGCATGGTGCTGTACAAGAGGTGACTGCCAAGGAGTCATTAAATTAGTAGCAATAAGATTTAATCAGCCTAAAGCAGCCCCAGCCTTAAATTTTTGCCATAAATGAAAAACAGCTGATCCTGAACATATGCCTTTTTGGGAAAATACATTCCCTTCATTCGGGTTGTGTGTTGGGGGAAGGAATACTTATATCTTTCACTAATAAAAATGCTTAAATCCCCCATATACTGTCTGAACAAATACACAACACCCCTCTACATCTACAAGCAGCCTAGAGCTGCTTGTGGATGGGTGCAGCAATCACTAACAATCCAGTTTCAAATAATAAAACTTGTATTGGAGTAACGGCTCAAAGGTACAAACAGCCCAGAGGAAGACGCCTGACTGGGAACACTTACAGTTCTGTGTGGCAATGTAAAACAGAGCAGGTTCTGATGCACTGACAGCATCTGTCTCAGAGGGCGGAATGCGGCCTGGCAAGTCCATGCCCAATTGGAAGGATTCTTGTAGAGCATAGCGTATCCCAGACATATCCCTACCCATCCAGAACTTTTCCCTACTTTTAATTACTTTCCCTGACAGTTCATTGACCTATCCCTACACTAGCCACTCGCAAAATGCACGCCAAGCCTGGGATAGATTCTGACCCAAAATGGCCACCAGAGTCACATGGGACAGCGACATCCAAGCAGATCGTTTCCCAGTAACCCAAGAAACCACAGAGGAGTAAGCTCCTCCTGACTTCCTCTCCTACTGCAATGCTTCTGTGGTCTGCAGTGGAGAAAAGAGACTGCACCTGCCTGCATGATTATATTAAACAGGGTAGTTGCAAAGTTCTGGACCCAATTTTTATTTGTAGATACTAAAAGATATTTAATTGGGTCTAAAACATCCTGGTTTGCCGGTTCTCTGCAAATTAGATGCCTTCCAATCAAAGGGGTCATCAGGCTTGAGTAGCATATGTATATTCAAACAGGCAGGAGTGGCAAACACACATGATGAGAGTCCATGTGTGCATTTTATTAATTCACAAATGGCAAAAATACAAACACTAAGGAGCCATCCCATTTCAGAGGCCAAACTATTCCACTTCATCAGGGCTTTAATGTCTATCACAGTGCAAGGTCCTTGCTGCAAGGTTGTGTAAGGCTGAGACTTGTAGGATTGCCCTCGCTCTGATTGATATATCTAGGTTGTCATTGGTTGAGTCCAGTAGATACTGTGATAGAGGTAAAGCCCTGATGAAGAGCCCATCTATCAGTATCTACTGAATTCAAACAATGACAACCTGAGTATATCGCTCAAAGCAAGTGCCGGCATTACATAGCCTTGCAGCAATTTCCCTGCATTGTTGTTTATGTTAAATTCCTGATGAAGGAGGATTGTTTGGCCCTGAAACGCGTTGGCTCCATGTGGCTGTACTTCTGCTGTTTGTGGCTCAATAAAATACAAACTTGAACTCAACATGTGCCTGGTGCTCCTTCCAGTATCAATATACTCAGAGCTACTTGTAGGCAATCCATGCATGTAGGTTTTATCATACACATATACAGTATGTATACAGTTTTTTTTTGAAGGGTAAATTTTATTAAAATTATCTCATGTTTTCAACACAGAAAAAAAAAAAAAAAACCGAACATAACCAAGCAAAAATATAAAACCAAGATGTAGCTCAGCTCAGTTTATAAAACAAGACCAAATAGCAGCATGTCCATACATACTAGTCCAGTGCTAAATTAAAAGGACCAAATACCCATGTCCTGATACAGAAATATAGCACAGGAGGTATATTGTGCTAAAAATTTAGAAGGCATAGGTATATCAAATTACCACAAAGCCAATGGCAGTAAGTAATTATGCACATGTATGCAGAAAACACTAATCTGGAGTGGGAATCTTGGGAATCTAACCAGGGGGACCAGACTTTATCGAACTTCTGAGGGCATCCCCTTGCCTCATATGTCAATTTGTACATGGGAATTGCCTTATTAACAAGAGTAAACCATTGTGTCTGTATAAATTTAGGATTTTATTTAATCTGCATGTATGTTTCAGGTAATGAGCCAGTCAACAGTAAATAGCTTCAAACATGCTTGGGACAAGCATAGATCCATACAAAAAAAGTTAACAAAACAAAAAAACAAAAAACAAAAGAAAAAACAAACAAAAAATTTAAAGAACCCAAAAACAAACAAAAAAAATGGGCAGACTCAATAGACCACTTGGTCTTTGTTTGCGGTCACTTTTCCATGTTTCTTTGTACTATAAAGGGCATTGGGTCAACATGACAGCCATTAATCTAGCATTTTCAAAATTATATTAATTCGATTTTTCCTTGACACAGATTTGTTTTGATTCACAGCAGTTATTTCTAAATTCTATGTACATACTTCAAGGTCTCTCCAGACATGAGCAGATTGTAGTTCCTCTCAGGTTCTGGTAGACTGTGGAAATCGAGAAGACATGGATGCAGTCTCTTGTTATCATCCCGAATCTGTAGAAGAAACAAGTGTTGGTGTGTAGAGCTCCAAGCAGAACAGGATTTCAGAGATAAAAGGAATTTGACAAAAACTGTATCTAAAGTACTTTGTTAATCTAATACAATAGTGAATAGTGTGTGCTAGTACAGGCTGTGCTGGAGGCCTCCAGACAGTATCATTTTGCAATGGAGTTCATCTGCCATCTAATGTTGAATATGGGAAGATGCTTAGATTCACACAGAATATAAAATATTTGGACAAACTTATTCTGTTTTTTTTTTTTCCTTTTTAAACCTTGTGTCAGTTTAATGGTGACTACACACACTTCAATAAATGAATGATTTATTTTCTGATCAATCTCTTCCAATAGGAAGTCTATAGTTGACAACCCATTTGATCAATATGACACACACAGGCAAGTGTAATTTGATCGATAATTGGAAAATACGATCATAAGTTTTCTCTGTTTTCACCATGTAATCTCACAATGAAATCAATCGAAATATGATTGAATTTATTAACAAAGCCCCTCTGTGCTGCTGATCAATGCAACACAACTGATAATTTTCCACCCTGATGAATCAACTCAGTTTGACCAAATTCAATCTAAATTGATTGGAAAGGAAATTATGTCAATTTGATTGGTTGCTGATCTCATTGAATTATACATTGGTTGGATAATAACACTGATGCATGCAGGGCCTCCATAGGGTCTCTACATACTGGAAGAAAATTATTCTGCTTCGTAGACCTAAAGTGGTTGTATTCCCTTACATATACCCAGTGAAGTGACTGGCCTCAGGTGATACACAGAGAAGAAACAAATCCTCCTACATAAGTTGTACCTGTTTAAAACAGCCATCTCTTCTCTGCATCGGTTCAAAGTCAGAGCTTCAGAAGGCAGGGGACGGGGAGCTGATGCCGCACACTGTACAGCACAGAGAGGAGAACTGAGTGTATTCTGAGACCTGAGCAGAGAGAATGGGTTCACGCTCCTCTACACAGTCTCATTGGGAAACAAGCACAGCTGACGCCGTCAATCACCTGCTGTGTGCTGGAGGTGGGACAGGGCTATCTCCCGAGATTGTCTATTGTCAGACATAGACTGTCAGAAATGACTCATACACATAGCAGAAGAATGAGAGAGGAGACAGAAATCATACTAAGTCCTTTGGATACAGTCAAGTAGACAGTACAGAAGAATATGCTGTGTTCATTTTTCATTTCAGAGGTTTACAACCACTTTAAATTGTTGATGTATATACTAATGCAACTGTTTTTAGACTCACTGGGGGGAGATTTACTAAAGCTGGTTCACTCAGAATCTGGTGTGCCTGTGTATAGTAGCTAATCAGCTTCTGACCTCAGCTTGTTCAGTTAAGCTTTGGCAATAAAACCTGGAAGCTGATTGGTTTCTATGCAGAAGTACATCTGATTTTGCACTATCCAGCTTTAGTAAATTAACCCCACTGTGATAATTTTGTTTTGTTTCCAATTTAACAAAAGAAGACATGAGTTTAGTGGAATACATACAGGTCCATAAGTCCATCCTTGTTCAATCCTAGTAAGGGCCCACAGTTCATGTATGTTCTCTGCCAACTTTTCACGAATTCGTTCTAAGTGAGGGGGAAGAACAATCTGTACAGAAAATAAAGGTTGTATATGAGAACCATATTAAAGTTCTTAAACAGAAATCTAGTTTTGATTCTGCAATAGTTCTGTAATAATGGTGTCATGAGTGGAACAGAACAATTATATCATCACACTGGTCTAGGTGACATCATTTATAAGCACCAAGAATTTTCTCTACACGAGTAGGATTTAAATGATACCCAATTTTAGCAAAAATCCCTGAAAGCTCCCCATAAACAATATCCCTGAATCCCCAAATGGCCCCCTAGTCTTCGCCCCCTCCTGCCTTTTCCTTTTGTGAGCTGCTAACTCCATCGAAGCATCAAAGTATGACCACTGGATTTATGTGTGTTCTTTTGTTGTACAGTATACAGCATGGTATATGGTAAGACATCAAAGTACAACCAAAAGAAGCCTAACAAAGAAAGAATAGGGGGAAAGTACCATTCCACAGAATTCTGCTGGGGAGTAGATTTTCAAAGACTTGATCACAACTTCATAGTAATATACAAGATTTCTCTTGTGTCTCTATTGTGGGGGCATGCTACAATTATTAACATGATTATTATACAGGATCTATATAGCGACAAAAATTAAAGACACGAGAGTTAGGAAGGCCCTATGATTTCCAGATGCACAATAGTACTCAAACTTATAGAAAAATCTTGTAAGCCAATGACTGTAACATAGGGCAATATTAAGACCATGGAAAACACCATTGAAATAGGGTCAAAAAGGGAAAAGCTCTCCTTCTAATCCCTGAAGGGTCTAGGCAGGGTTTGGAACTCCACATGAGTTTCTCAAAAGTAAAGGCATGTGGGATTTCAGTCCCTTTGACCTTATCCTCAGGTGGGGCTTTGTTAGCCGAAACGCCTTTACGTTCTGCTGTAGACTGGACCACTTTTTAATAAATAAAACTCTGTGTATTATGCATGGATGCCAGTGTTGACTTTTTCGAGTATCAGGTGGATGGGGCTGATAGGATCCAAGGTGGGAGACTGACGTCTGCTGAATAATCATAACAGCCAGAGGGTAGAGCTGAGCTCATTTGTATGATGAGACTATTTTCTTCCTGGTAAACTACTTGGGCACTACCTAAAGACTTCCTTCTGTGAGCTATACGTGATCCAAAAAGGGACCAAACTTTATCATATCCATTCTGTGATTGGCTTTACAACTACATTTTTAATTTATAAAGCCTAAAGCATATTTCACCTCAATTCTACCCCTACCTGCACAGTGTCCACAGGGCAGGGGACAAAAGAGGTGTGGGAGAGGGATTTAGTGGGCCCCAGGAGATTACGAATATCTCCCACATCATGTTTATATTCTTTAATTGGCTCCACCCTCATACGATCCCGAGGCAGTAGTGCTTCATAAGCTGGTGCATAACCCGGAGGTGGAAGGAATTTGAAATCACCATGACGACCTCCCATAAGGAAACGGATTCTGAAGAAAAAACAACCTTTAGAATGGCAGCAGTGTCAATAATGTGTTAAAAATGTAAGAGAATGCTTTTCTTCATACTTAATTCCAGCTGAGAAGCTTGCAACTGGGAAGAAGAGCCCATCCAAGTTAAAGTTCTCAAACATGCCCTGTACTGGATGCCCATTGAATCGGAATGAGATGCTTGGTACGGTCAAATCCAGGCAACAGCTGACCACATCATCAGCTGTTAACAAGTGTTGGTTATGGGAGGCTACAGACCTGCACACCCGACCTGTTATGAAATACACACAAGAAAATATTTAATGGATAAACAATACATGGACATTGATGTTTCAGCCATTGGACAGTAATAACTATAAAGGTGATATTTCATCACTTCTTGCCCTGATGGTGATGGGTGTCAGAAAGAACAGAAATCTGTTTTACAGGGACATAGATCACATTAAAAGCTTAACAGCTCTAACCCTTCTCTGCTCTTCCAAAGCTGAAATCAGAGGTTAAGCTAGAGTTGGGCTTTAAACAACATGTCATAGAGGACCTGAGAACTTAAATGTCTAACTGGGACCTTGTAGGACCTGGGGATACCACAGAAGCTGCTCTTGATGTTCATTAGGCTGGTTCCGAAGAAGCAGCCAAAATAACAGCAGTCATAAGTATGACCTGCTGAGAAGAGGACCGTGAAGGCTGAAGCAAAGCTCTTTTGTTAGCACATGAGAACTGCAGCACAACTGACTGATTCCTTATGCTGTTTCTAACTCTGAACATACAGGGGACAGCAAGTGGCTGGTACCATGTCACATTCAGGTACAAATGTCACAACCCCTGTGACATCGTTGGTGCCATTATTAGAGATTTACACCCTTTGTACAAAAAAAAAAATCTTATCTTGCAGATCCCTTTTGCAGTACTGTTGCCTGACAGGTCCAGTAAACTGGTTTTGTTTCAGTGTTGCTGCTCAAAGTGTAACATAAGAAGAGCTACTAATTTTTAAGAAGTGGCAACAGCATCTTGTCTTAGGAAAATATCCAACCACAAGTCCATGAACCACAATCCCATTTTCTGGTCAGTGATCTCAGACTTACCTGACCACAGATGAAGACCATCAAAAGCAAAGGAGTACAAATCATCACCGACTCCATTGGCTCCCCAGCCTTCCCCTGCACCAGGGTAAGGGCTGTAGCCCTCAGTCAGTGCCCAACCAACTCGAAGATGAGTAGTGTCAGCAGTTACAAAGGGTTCCACCTGATCTACAATAACTTCAAAATACCACTTCTTGAACTGAGTGGAACCTTCACATGTCCCCAGGAAGACATTGGGTCTCATGCTGAAATACAAAAGAGCCATTAGGGAAGTAATACTATGCATACAGTATATGATTTTTTCTGTGCTAGCTATCATACACACCTGTTTGATGTAAAGTTTTAACATTTCTAAAACAGTACACTAGTCAAAATTCTTGTTTGTAAGAGCTAAATCTTTAAAGTGAACATTTTGCTAGACTATGGGCATTAGTTTTTAAATATTTTTAATAAGCAGTAAAAAAAGCGATTTTTTTTAATCTGTTTATTGAAAATATGTAACATGGTATACATAGAAAACAACAGTAAGAACAACAACAAGCAACAAACATTGGTTCACAAATATTATACTCTCGCAGGGGCAGAGCAATGCAGGGATATACATTATTGAGGTAAACTGTATATGAGAGGGTTACATAGACAGTCGTATAAAGTGGCCAAGGTGGTCATAGCCATAAACTGAAGAGTACATATAGCAGTAGGGAGTGTCCAGACATAACATGAGTTATGGGGTTTGGGATGCCCTCAGGAACAGAAGGATTTACAGGGACGCCTCATAAGGGTAATGGAGTCATGTCTGAAGCAGTGGAAGGTTCAGCTAGCCATTTGGACTATACTCTGTCATACTTTTTGAGTCAGTCTTTGTGTATGTAGGTATCTTTATAGAGTGGCAGGTTATCATTGACTAACTGCTTCCAAAATGCAAGAGATAGAGGGGCAGACCTTTTCCAGTTCAATGCTATGGTCTTCCTTTCATAGAATAAAAGTAGGCTTATCAAAGTGCATTCAGCTATTGTAGGCAGAAGATTACTAACCAAGCCTAATATACTGACTGATATGGAGGGCTGTAGGGAAACCGAGGTCAGGGATATCACCTCTCTCAGTTATTGCTGGGCACTGCCAAACCACATGTGCAAAATCTCCAGGGACATCTCCACAGCGCCAGCACTCCGGAGAGTGCAAGGGATTCATCTAATGAAGTTTATAAGGAGTATAATATGCACAATGTACTAATTTAAACTGAATTAAATTGTATCTTAGAGAAACCAAGTTGCAAACGGAAAGGTCCCAGATGTCATCCCAATCATCATTATCTAGTTCCGGGGCATCCCGCATCTATCGTTTCCACAAGCCCTCCAAAACGGGTAGACAGGCACCCAGTAGGTGGGAATATATATGGGAGGTAGGTTTCACAGCGCAATCAGATCTCAGTACTGACTGGGTCGATTGGATGAGCAGTAGGGTAGATTGAGGGAAGATTGAGGGCAGTAGGGTAGATTGAGGGAACTGAGTGCATGGGAGAGTTGTAGGTATCGAAATAGGTGGGATGCAGGAACATTATAGGTGGAAGAAAGGACAGACAGAGGGGATAGTGCAGAATTGGTGACAAGTTGGAAAATGGTTTTAATATTGAATTTAGTCCAGGCATGGGGTTCAGGTAGCATGTGGAAATGGGGCAGGGAAGGATTGAGCCACAATGGAGCATTCAGGGAATTTGGGGTAGTGTTCGCATGTTAGGCCAGCTTGCCAGGCTCACAGGGTGGTAACCATGGAGGGTGTCACTGAGTAGGCCCCCTATATAAAAGGAACTTTAAAGCCTCCAGAACAGTACAGGGATTATTGAGATCAGGATTCAGCCATCAGGCAGCTGAAACCAGTTGGGTGGCCAAGAAGTATTTGTTTCAGTCTGGGAAGGCCAGGCTGTCTTGAGCAGGGGGTCGCATAAGGGTAGAAAGTTTGTATCTGGGAGTGTAAGGGCCCCATATGGAGGAGAAGTCGGGCGAAAGAGGACTTGGGGATCCATTGTGGAGAATGTCTAAATAAGTAGGTGAGTTTTGGGAGGAGTTTCATTTTAAAAAAGTTAATACGCCCAAGGATAGAAAGAGGTAAGGACTCCCATGCCTTCAGCTTCAGTTTGAGATCTTGTACTACAGGAGTAAGATTCAAGGGGAGAAAGTCTGAGACCCGACATGAGACCATGACTTCTAGGTACCTGAAACTCTCCACCCTTTGTAATTGAACATTAGGGGAGGCCGCGTTGGAACTTGGGGGTCAATGGGGAACAGTAGGGATTTTGTCCAACGGACCCTAAGTTCGGTGACAAGGGCAAATGAGTGTAGAATCTGGAGGGCCCAAGTGAGCGACGGTCCGGCACCATTTAAGAACAAAAGGATGTCATCAGTGTACAGGGCTACCCTCTCCTCCAGCCAGCCAATGCAAAGGTCCTTGATGTTAGAGGAGGTGCAGAGAGCCTCAGCTATGGGTTCCACAGCTATGGGAAAAAGAGCTGGAGAGATCCTCTAGCCAAAGAGAATGGAGCCGATAGGCTGCCATTCAACTGGATGGCAGCTGTGGGGTTGACATATAGTATCTTAAGCCATGCAATAAATACCAGAGGGAAGCCCATCCTATTAAGTACCTCCCAAAGAATGGCCATTCAATCGTATCAAAGGCCTTTTCAAGATCTTGGGAGGCCACCTCCCTGCAACCCATGTTGGTGTGTGGCATGGATGTTTGTGTACAATCTGCATATATTAATGTCCATGGCCCTGTGGGCCATGAATCCTGTTTTGTCCAGCTCAATAATAGTAGGCAAGATCGGTTGTAGCCTCAAGGGGAGAAGTTTGGTCAGTATTTTAAAGATGGTATTAAGCAGAGCAATGGGTCTATAGGAGATAGGATCTTTGGGGGATTTATAGATCAACACCACATCAGCATGGTTCATAGAGGGTGGCAACTTACCAGAGGATACACTTTGCGTGTATAGGGAGGCTAACAGCAGGGGGAGTATTTCACTATGGGCCTTATAAAATTCAATGGGGAGGCCCAAACAGCCATTCCCCATCAAAGGGAAAACCTGCCAACAATGTTTTTGCATGGTAATTCTGCCGACCAACTCTTCAGACACAAAACCCTGCGCATGTGCACTGATAAGAGTGCCAAGCGAGAAATTTGCTGAATTGAATCCTTAAGAGCATCAGAAAGACTCTGGCAAATGCCAATAGCTGCCAAAGTTGACTGTGTGGCAGACCCTGCCAGGAGGCCTTAAGGTGAGACTCCAGCTTTCTTAGCCACTGTGTCCTTGAAAAACTTTACATTATCCACAGGACATGTTAAAGATTTATTCAGGGATGAAAAAGCTGCATCTACTAAAGGCAACCCCCATTTCTTAACACACTTCCATGGGGTACAAGAAAGAATACATCTTTGGTGGGACAAAAACCCTGTCTGGGTGATCCCAGTGAACATATATGATTTGCTCCAGAAGAGGATGCACTGGAAAGGCCTGAGTACTGAAGGCTTCAAAGGCTTCAAAGAGCCCAGGGAAGAATAAGTAAGCTCAGAGGTTTCTATCAGAGGTAGCCCAAATCCACACCATACCATATCAGTGAGCTCCTGGACTAAAAATCTCTAAGACTGGGAGGCAGAGACTGCCTGCTTCTCCTCGGGCTTTGACTCATCAGACAAAAATTCTATTGCCTGAACTATCTTGAGCTCTTCCTCATCCTCCACCCATTCCTGCTCCAGGATTGGTGGTTCTAGTCCCCTGAGAAACCAATGCAATCATCCCAGTGATCTTATCTTCTAAACCCACTAAGGCTGAAGCAAGATCATCCTTGGTTACATATGCTGAGGTTACATATGCTGGTTACATATGTTGAGGCAGAAGCAACAATGCCAGATAGATGCAGCAGCTCTGGCTAACCAGTTGCTTCTGGTCTATCAGGAGAGCATTATACAGCAGACCTTCGGGTAGGTTCCTCAGGACCTGGCGGTGGTACATTAGTGCCCTTTCCTGTTGCACCTCCCCCACTTCACTTTCTGGAAGACATTACTTCCGATAGCGCAAACCTCTGCACCTCCACTAGTAAACACAGATCTCAAGATACAGCTATGCAAGTAGTGTACTGAAGTAAAAACAATGCAAATGCTGCCTTAGTCAACCAAGGGTGGCTCCTGACCGACTGGTCCACGCTTCCACCTCAGGGGAGTACTTACCTGCCCCTACAGAATAGCTTGTTCTGTGTCCTGGCCACAGGAGATTCCCTAGCAGCAGCAGCTCATGTGTGTCCTGGCCTCCAGATAAACATATATGGCCGACCTCCATTTCCGGCCGCTACTGCACATGCGCTGGCTGTACTCCCTCTAGTGGCCGAACACAGGAGAGCAAGCACATTTAGGGAACAATTGTGAGCACTCCCCCTGGTGGAAACTCACAGTCACAACACCTCTCCTTTTCCCTCCAATTTAGAGCTTTGTTTGTTTCTCTTTACAGACAGAGAGAAAAAAAGGAGATATCTTACCAGTCCCGCCACAGGTCCCTGAATTCCGTTAGTCACCAACCTTCACCAACCACACCTTGGTCAGGTTTAAAACTGCACAGGGTTCCATCTGCACAGCTTTCCGAATGGATTCGATTAAAGTCCCTGATTCTCTAATGGACCGTACTGGACTTTCAGGTATGCTCCAAGAGCACAGCAACACTTTCAGTGACCATCCACTTTACAGACAGCAGCAAAAAAAACTGAAGTACTTCCTGTAGAGGGGAGGACCTTCTCTCTGATTGGTCTGCCAGTGTCCATTCACCTATAGGTGGCCTATAACCTAGCTAGTTATGAATAGCCTGCTCTGTGTTCTGTGATATACGATAAAGAAAGTTCTCTTTCTGAAGGTAGCCAATTTAGCCAAGAAGTGGTCAGAATATGGAATCAAAATTAAAAATGGTTATTAAAATTTGCAAGTTTTAAGATTTAGCACTGCTCCCCTTATTCTGCACTCCTAGGCGCTACGCCATCGTAAATACAGCTCTGTTTCTAATTTCCTTCATCCTTCCTAGCAAAGCAAACACCTACATATTTAAGACCATTACCTCCTATTCAGCTCTTCCAGTTCTCCAAACTTAAATGATGATAGGAAGAAATGCAAAAGATGGCTTTGCTATGTGGAATGGGAGAGGCTTTAAAATGAAATACAGAGGTATATAGGGGGACTTTCCTAAAATAAACAATACACATTATCTGTTTTTATGGAGAGTGCATCTAAAAAGCCATTTTTGGCAAGTAAAGAATGTAAAAAAAATGTTACAGCTTGCATGATTACGGATTGTAAATACCATACTTCAAAAGCAGCAGGTCTATGTCTTTCTAAAAGTCAAAGAAAGCTAATCACCTGGTGACATAGTTGATCATTCTGGTCTGGAGAAGGAGATCTCTTCGTGGTAGCAGATTCTCGGTGATAAGATTCTGATTGGATCTTACAGCTACCCCGTTACATACACAGAGAGAACAGAGGACATCCAGAACCTGAAGGAAATTTACAAAATAGTAAGTGTTGGGTGAGGCACAAAGTAACAATTAGCTGCATCCCAACTAGACATTGTATTATTAGCTTGTTGCATTTTCATCAGGGGAGTATGTAACATTTGTGCAGATGATGGAGCTGCACAAGTGCCTCTGGAGCTGCTGGCATGTAGCATCTCATACAAAGAGCAATGTGCAGTCTTTCTCAGTAAACAATCACGGATTACCTTTTAGTGGACTAACTAGAACTTTGTTGATCCTCGTGCTGTTTTAAACAACCCCAGCAGAGAAACCAATAAATGAAAAATAAATGAGCAAGTGCAGGAACAGACTTCCATCAATGTAGCCTATAGGCCCACAACCTTTGTAGGCCTAAAACCTTTGATGGTAACATGCGATAATTCTAGATAAACTGAACCGATGACCTTTGAGTAGACTCACCAGAAATTTTGTTGATCCTTGCACTGTTTTAAACAAACCCAATACAGAAAGTAATAACTAAAAAATAAAAAAGCAAGTGCAGCACTGGACTTTCAGTCCGTAGGGCCCGTAGGCCCGCAAACATTATTAGATCAAATAAAATACCCCTTGTTTGTTTTTTTTTAACTGTTCCTTGCTCAGCTTAGAATATAATAACATTATGCAAATAAGCTATATGAGATGGCAGTATTTTTTTTTTTACCAATCATAGTCAAAATCTGTGGCCAATGACTACGTTGGGACAAGTAGCCTTGTCACCTACTGTGCCTAATGGTAAAATGAGAGACTATCAAGATCCTCAGTTACCTTATGATTCCGTCCATGTTTATCGAGCAGAGAAATAATTGATTTGATGTGATTTTCTTTTATAATATTCAGAACTTCAGGACTTTCAATCAGTACACAGTACAAAACTTCCAAAATGCCTGCAAAAGAAAGAGGATTGGGATCAAACACAGAAACTCCTTTTGTAATTAATGTAAAAGATGACCCAGACAAGCCAATTAATTTTGATTAATTCCTAAAAAGAAGCTGTAATTATTATTTTTCTAGATATGTTTGTCAGACAAATCTGCTTAATGTTGTAGTTGTTGGTGTTTATATACTATATGTACATAGTGCCAACCATAGTTATTTATTTCGTATTCAAGCTCTGCTTTATGTTTAGTAGTAACACACAATGCTTGTGCCTCATTGTTCTTCTCTGATAGTGGAACTTTACCAATCATGTCTGACTCACTGAAAACAATGTAATAATATCTAGTTGACCAGATAACTGAACTTGTCTAAGTACAGCATTCAGTCTGGACATAATTAATACTGCAGTTATTTTGATTTGTCAAAGACTTGTGTTAGTTGAAAAACTAGGAAACACAGTTGGAAATTGTGCCTCAGTTCAGATACCCAGTGGCTCCTTCCTGTGTGCTGTGGATGCTTTACATAGTTAACAATGTTGGAAGCCTTTATTCGTAGTATTCTCAACTCACTGAGTTTGTGTCACATTTGGCTTAAATGTATGTGTATTTGACATAAGAACTATCCATACTGAATGTCGACAGCCAATACGATTCTTCTTTTCATTCTTCAGCTGATAATCTAATTGTATACTATATACTACACTCACATTATTTCAGATATCTTGATAAGCAAGTTTTAAAAATTTGTTGATGGATGGGAACCAAAAAAATCAACCATCATCTGCTTTTCTACTCTAACAAAGTGAAATGTTGGACACATGGTCAAAAATGGAGTCATTCTGCATAAGGGATAGTATGTTATATGGCAAGTCTTTATCTCTCACCTGAGGAAGCTTCCAGCCGATCCAGTTTACTGACAACCCAGTCCAAGTTGTTGGAGAACAAAGCACAATTGGATCGATTACCCCTTATCAGAGCCGCTGAGGGATAAAGGGTACAATGTAAATCTAACAGACATTAAAACATTGATCCAGAACAAACTTACAGTTAATACATTGCTCATACTGGTAGTAAAACAGCTTAATATGATCAAAGACTGAGCAAGTGGCTTCCTGGGGGGGGCAAAACAAGCACTTCAAAATTGCTAAATGTGATGTATATAAATATATATTTTTTTCAAAATACTTCTAAATAGGTAGGCATACATGTACCAATTATTCCTTCTCCTATGACAACAAGATTGCCAACCAATTACCAAGATGAGAAGAACATCTCAAAGCAGGAGTTTTCAACCAGGGTTCCTTCAGGGGTTGCTGGAGGTTTCTTGAGCATTGTGGAATTTCTGTCTTTTAGACAAACTTCCACTGACACCATGTATCTGTTTAGCTATCTGTAAGGGGGTAATTATTCCCAATGATCACAAGTGTAAGATGCATTCTTCTCATTTACCATCACACTAATGTATCATGAGTTGTAGACATAGTAATTTTGAGCAGGGGTGCCCTGAGACCAGAAAGTTTTTTCAAGGGTTTCTCTGTGTTGAGAAAAGCTGCCTTAAAAGGCATGTCAAGTATGACAGTAGATATGTAGATCAGACTAATGCTCAATCATAGCTGGTCAGTTATGCATTATAGCATCTGAATTTCATCAATGCTCATTGTTCATAATGTGGATCCTGATTTATTTACTGCCTTTTCTTAATGAAATACACACAGAATAAAATTGGCTGAACAGAAATGTGAAATTTAACTTTGTTGTTACTGATCCCATCAATTCAACTTCTTCCCAAAACAATCACATTCAAGACATGCCATGAATCATAACTGTCCCAGTTCATTGTTCTCTCAACCTAATTGTCAAGTCTTCGAATGGCCGGTATCATAACTGATCATATGTGCCACACTTGGCAACTGTACATCAAACAGAGGCCAAGATAGAATCTTTCGTGGATGTAGAGAATAGGAGGGTTTAGATCCACTTTAAAGCTACCAGGAGAAGAAAATATTGTGTTTATATAATAATATTTTTTATATCAAAACTTTACCCTGGTCAACAAGTAGCTTTAGTAAATACACATGTTAAGATGATAGACAGACAGACAAACACACTATAAGGCTAACAAATATGTGGACATCCCTCCAAAATATTATAATCCTGGTGCACAAATCTAGATCTTTATAGATATGATATGACATGTATGGTGAGGATGAACTTTACTGGCCTTTACAGAGACCTGACTATGTTAAACAACTTTGGGATAAATTTAAACACCAATTACAAGCCACATCTTTTCCTTCAAAATCAGTACCTGACCTTTTAAATGCTCTTTTGGCTTAATGGACACAAATTCCCATAGTTGCACTTCACAATATTATGAAAATCCTTCCCAGAAGAGTGAAGGCAGTTATAATGCTAAGAGGGAAGGCCAACTTCAAATTAATGCTCATGGTTTTGGAATAGGATATTTAAGAATCTCATATAGGTGTGATGTGTCAGCAAACTTTTTGCCATATAGCATAGACAGACAAATCTTTTCCATCTGGAAGCTAGAGGCTGAATTGCACATAGGCTTACACTATACTCCAAAATAGTGACTTGTGAGTAAAGGACCCACAAAAAGAAGTCCCAAAGAGAATAAATCTGTGGCTTGAAGGAAATATTTATTGAAAATTATCAAAATGTAAATGGTAAAATTACCCCTCCACCCTACAAAAGGATTAAACAAAATGACCCCCGATATGGTCAAAACCTGGTCCAAATGACAATATACAAAATCCTCTTGTGCTCTTATGTTAAGCAATAGTGGGAAAGAAGAATATGTCACACCAAATATCCAACAGCTGCTAACATCTAATCATATACCAATAAGTCTTTAAAGCACAAACATAGATAAATGATGTAGCGCTTGTACATAAACATATATATAATAGTATAGTCCTGATGAAGTCACGAGGTCACATGACACAACTCGTCGACGGCACAGCGTGGTGACGCACTTCCGGCGTGGCGCCATCTTGGAACACCCTTTAGCTCTATGCCTACACCCAACATATGGGAAAAACGCTGTATGAAACTCTGCTCATGTGAGTTTGCACTTTACTTCTTTAAATTTTATAATTAAAACGGTCTACACTATGGAGGATGTCTTCTTTTATCTTATGGGGATTTGAGCTGGGATTCATCTTGCTCACTGGCCCGCAAGGATACCATAAGAGAGGTGGAAGCTGTGTTCTGGGGAAACATTCTCAAGCCATATAATCGTGAGGAGTTCTGCCTAGACCCAGTGGTGGTATACTAAATGCTCTGTGGCCCTGCAGGGTCGCAGGTAGGAGGTGAGAGGCCATTTCAGCCGTTATTGGATCACATTCAAGGGTGTGTGGGTTCACACACATTCCTTTGATTTGCATGAACAAAAGGAATGTGACACAGATCACTAGATTTTTTTCCTCATGTGTGTATTGTTTGTAGTGTTTTCACATTTTGTATTAACTCCACATTAATTATATATTTAAGTCCCATATTGAGGACTGAAAGTGTCACGCATCTATTTTTGCCTCATGTGGATAAAGGAGCTTGTCTTGCCCCTGCACATGTTGATTGCTTCACTATATAAGGCCCATGTGGGAACTAGTATACAGTAATCTCACTTGGGGGTCACTATACTATTATATATATGTTTATGTACAAGCGCTACATCATTTATCTATGTTTTAACCTGGTCCAAATGTTGTCAGATCACCCCTCCAGGTACGACAACATTTGTTCTGAGGACACCACCCTCCATTTTGGGTGAGTCGGCTATATAATTTGTATATTGTTTTGGCAGTGGATCCCGATTTTGTTTTTGTTTTTATTACACTATACTCCCGTAGGCCAGATGTGAGCATCTAGAATTCCATTTCCGTACAGGCATTAGATGACAAGTTTAAAACCCAAAGCACTCTCCAGAAGACCCAAGTGCCCTGGCTGTTAAGAGCCTAGCAATCCAAGTGTATTTGTTCTTCAAAAGCCAGGAAATGACAATTTGTGCTGAATGGAAAAACACCTACTGCAAGCATTTGTACAGTAAACTGGCTCTCGCATCTAGAGGTAATGGTACGTACCAAGCAATTCATATAGCAAGTTCACAATCTCTTTCCAGGACTCAGCTGCTTCTTCACCAGCAAACTCTGCAAAGTGGGCAGCTGTGCTATAGATATTCAGTCGGTCTATACAGTCCAGGACTTGTGAAATTATTCCCTGAAGAGGGATAAGGAAAAATGCATTTGGTAACTATGACTAGCAGATATGGGCTATATGAATAAATAATATATCATAAACTGACCAATTCAGGTATGGTTTTGACAATGAATGGAGAATATTGTAAATAAACATGGTTTTATGAATGATTACAATCTAGACTTCATCTCTGAAAAGCGCTCACCTCTTCCTGGAACAGGTTCTGACGATTTTTAAGAGACCGAAGCTTGGTCTGTTTTTCCTCATGTTGTAGCTCCTCCTCTGGGTGCTGGAAATAGCCAATCAAATCTTGCAGGGTTAGAACGACCATGTCTAAGGGTAAAGTGATTGGTTTTGAAGGCTTGTTCTTCCCGGTCAAGCTGTCCAGACCCCTGGATGATGAACAAAGAAACACCATATAGTGAGAAGCCTTAGTATAGTAAGACAACCTGGGGAATTCTGACCATAATCAAGGACACTTTCCTAATGCATCCCATGCTTGATGCCTCCCTTAGTTCTCCTTTAGTGCAGTAGTAGTGCAAATATAAAAACACTTGGATTGACCTCTATTAAACTTACTTAATGAAAAGGCTGAAAAGGCCAGCTGTACTGTATATCATTCTGGATGCCTGAGACTCCTCTCTTTGGGAACGAGACAGAGACAATGCGTCGTCCATATGACCTTCTTGATGCAAAATGGCCTACAAAAATCAACATAAAGCTTTAAAGAGATATTTAGAATCCCTGCTACTTATGCCAACCTACTTAAAGTAAATGTGTACTGAAAGAAATATGGAAGCTGTCATTACTGACGTATTTTTTGGAAATGCTAATTGTCTGGCTAGCTCTCATTTCAATACTTTCTCAGTTCCTTATCCAAAATAAATATGCAGCTAGTGAACTCTAAGTCAGCTCAAAATACCCGATCCACATATTTGTCCTAGACAAGTGATTCAAGAAGTATTGAAGGCTCTGAGTCGCCACTACAACCAGACATCTAGCCATTTTCAGAAGGAAATTTAACAACTGTAACTTCTATATTTCCCTCAGCAAAGGATTTCTTTAAAAGGCCCATATTAAAGCAGCTGGTGAGACAAACGTGTCCAGTTTTTTCATGCTCACCTTGCGCTTTAAAGGTCCTATTCGAACTTTGGAATCTGCAGCAGCATATGTTAGCCAGAGAGCACTATGTACGTGTTGGACGAAGCACATTGACTCGCCATATTTGATCTCAGCTGGTCCCATTCCTTCCACATCTCTCTTAGGAGCAACATCCAACTTTTCCTGCAATGATGTAAAAGATCTAAGAGTTATGTTGTAATAATGTTGTTCAAATACCAATGCAAAAACAATGCAACTTTTGACATTCTGGAAAATTACATGTATGCGGTCTGCTGCAATGCACTACATTAAAGCGTTACTAAACCCAGGACCCTACATTCACTATATCTGGTCTCCCAGGACCCTGCATTCACTATATCTGGTCTCCCACAGTACACAGAACATAGAAATGCAATTATTTTAGTACATATAAACTGCTAAATACCTTTTCTCATCAGCAGTATATAGCAGTCTTGTGCCTTCTAGGAGTGTCCAGCCAAGCACTGGTTAAACTTGTAGGAGGAGCTTTCATTCTCCTTTAACTGTCCTATTCGGCTGCATGACCCCTGACCCTCCGTCTGGACAGTGCTGATTGGCCCTGTGCCGATTGCATGCAAGCTCCGAAAAACAAAAAACTCTCTAACAATACACACCAAACTGAGCGTGTGCAAAGTGCCTCCTAGGGCTCTGTACTATCAGCAGATGGATTGGGGACTGTGGAAGAAGAGGAGGATCAAAGAAGACAGGATCAAACAACCTTTTTTTCAAAATGCAGAGGATTAACCCCTTAGGTTCCACAGTGAGTATAACAAGCATGCTTTACTTATACAGACTGATTTTACTGTTGTGGGTTTAGTAACACTTAAAGGAAATGTCTAAATTATGGATAGGTTATCTCCACACAGCGATGGACCTAAAATTCACTTGAACCTTTTTTTTAACCACAGCACACCGCAATCCATGGTATGTGAGATATGACCACCACTGTGCAATGTATTTGAGTGCACAACAGATAACACAACAAGCAACAGTAGGACACACATTACCGCAACACATAAGTCTGAATGGACCTTTCTCAAAGTTGAAAGTTAAACCCTCGTTTCTATCTCTAGCCACTCTCCCTGGCCAAAGCTATATCCAAAAAGTAGTAACACATGACTGTTGTGGCAATGGAAGAGATGTTCTTGTTGTGTGGGCTGGGATTGGCAGCCTGGTATGGCCTATGCAAGTACACAAGATGGCAACCCCCCATGATGGATTGTGGTGGAAGAACCTGGAGTAGAATTTATGTTAACTATGTACCAGTTTGCTTTTTACAAGCAAAATATTTCATATCTGGCAGTGGTTTCTGTAAAGATTGGAAAGGAAAGGGTTGCTTTAAGTAAAGGTCTGTGGTCACGACAGATCAAAAAAGTCACATTTATTACAGAGAATCAAAGAACCTTTGTAGTTTCCTGGAATCAAAAATAGCAACTGTATCAGCTTGCTGGATGTTTTAGGGTTCCCAAAGATTAGCAAACTGGGGCTTGGGGTTCCATAAAGAACATAACGATGTCTGGGTTCACAGTATAATAAGGGTTGAACATCACTGTCCCATAGCAGGTTACACATGAAAGCAAGACTTTTATGGGAAATCTCTCATTTTTTTTACTTCTCCAGGTTCAGTACACTAATACAGGCAATAGAATGATTAAACATAAACTTTACATATACTTCTATTATTACCAAATTAGGATTACTGGATTTGTTATGGTTAGGGTAATAATGAGAGGTAAATGATTTGAAGTTATAAAGTGTCTTAGAGGGATAATTCAGTCTTTCACAGGAATATTGATCTTCTCTGGCTGAAATTTCTACAAAGTTCTACAAAGTAAGCTTTTAATCTCTCATAGTAAGAATATTTCTTGTTGGTGAATTCTGAGTAACAGGGATGAAAATTTTCTCTTGTGACTTAGTTTTTGTCTCTTGTTACAATATGACAGTGTTCACACGCAACTAAAAACAGTTTATAGTAGATATCTTAAATATAGAAGGAAAATATTCAAATCTTGATAAATTATCACTCCACCAAGCACTATTCACATCTAAAGTGTCACTCAAGCATGAGCCCAAAAGACATTTCAGAAGAAAAACACACAAACACATTTTTTGTAAAACTCTAAACTGCAAGCTGGCCATCATTTTGATTGCAAAGGAAATAGAGTTTTTATTATGGTGTAGTCAATACAGGGCAGCACAGTGGCTAAATGGTTAACACTTCCGCCTGGCAATACTAGGGTTGTTGGTTTGAATCCCAGCCACAGCACCACCTGCCTGGAGTTTGCATGTTCTCCCTGTGACTGTGTGGGTTTCCTCCGGGTACTCCGGTTTCCTCCAACACTCCAAAGACATGCTGGTAGGTTAATTGGCTCCTTTCTAAAATTGTATAAGAATGTCCTCCTGCGCTCCACAGAGTAACTAAACAAGGCCAGCTGCTATCATCTATACTCTATACCTCGGGATGGAAAAATATCTAATAGTGGATGAAGCGCTCAGCCATGAGGGTAATAAGCTAATTAAACTAAATATAAACAAATAAATACATGAAAATGAAATAAAGTGACTAGTGCTCCAAAGAAATGTGCAAACAAAGCAAAATAATGCAAAATAAATATAAATACAAAAATCTCCAATACATAAATATTTATAAAGTGAAGGTGACTGGTGCTTCAGAGTCCCCGGGTGGCTCTGCTCAGGTATTTTTCAAGAACATTCCAGCAGTCTGAAGCAAGAACAGTTCTCTGGAAGCCTGCGCTGACTCTTCCTGTAACCAGTCATGTAAGGGGAATATCTGGACTCACTAAATCCACACCAGGAGTCTTCTTGTCTCCAATTAATAGCCAACCATCTGCACAGAACACCTCCATACTCAGCAGGGCGGCACCGTTGCTTCCCAGCATTCTCCAGCAATCATCAAGACCAGTTACATATATCAGTCTTCGAGGAGGGAAGAGAAAGTCTATGAAATCTGTACTGGAACGATTTATGCGCCTACACTGTGGGCTCTGGATTCGAAGGAAGGGCCCTGATACTGTATTACTGAGTCTCTCTATGCCCAATACATTTGGAGTGGATATCGGAGGGATAGATGAGGTGTTGTGAAGTCATCAGTATTATCGGAAGTTAATCGGGGTGGAATATCTGATTACATGATTTGTGACCTTTAGGGGTCGAATATAGGAGGCGAGGAGGCACTCTAGCCACTGGAGGATACAGTTGTGACCAAAATTATTCAACCCCCAATGCTGTAAAGGGGTTTAGGGACTATAGTGTACATTTGGAATTGTATTCAGAATCAAATCCTACAAGGACGTTGTAACTACCCAAATGCAACTAAAATGACATCAATTGTTTATGTAATACAGTAGTAAATGGTTCTTATGTGGTTTCTTCATTGCCACAATTATTCAACCCCTTAAAGACTACCACTCTGAAGAACAGAGGTTCATACAGGTGCTTTCCATCAGGTATTGAAAACACCTGTGGATGTCACCGAGCAGCAATCAAGCATAATAAGCACCAATTAGGCAGCTTTAAAATGACTGTGATACTCAGCTCCTTCTAGACATTTACTGGTGTGGTTACAAACATGGTGAAGGCAAGAGAATGGTCCAGGAAGACAAGAGAAGAGGTGATTTCTCTTCACAGGAAGGGCAATGGCTATAAGAAGATTGCAAAGATGTTAAACATACCAAGAGACACCTTAGGAAGCATCATTCGCAAATTCAAGGCAAAGGGCACTGTTGAAACGCTACCTGGTCGTGGCAGAAAGAAGATGCTGACTTCGACTGCTGTGCGCTACCTGAAGCGTAGAGTGGAGAGAAGTCCCCGTGTGACTGCTGAGGAACTGAGAAAAGATTTGTCAGATGTGGGTACAGAAGTTTCAGCCCAGACAATAAGACGCACACTGCGTAATGAAGGCCTCCGTGCCAGAACTCCCAGGCGTACCCCCTTGCTGTCTCCAAAGAATAAGAAGAGTCGACTGCAGTATGCCAAAAGCCATGTGGACAAACCACAAAAGTTGTGGGATAGTGTTCTGTGGACTGATGAAACAAAATTAGAACTGTTTGGGCCCATGGATCAACGCTATGTTTGGAGGAGGAAGAACAAGGCCTATGATGAAAAGAACACCTTGCCTACTGTGAAGCATGGTGGAGGGTCAATCATGCTTTGGGGCTGTTTTGCTTCTGCAGGTACAGGGAAGCTTCAGCGTGTGCAAGGTACCATGAATTCTCTTCAGTACCAGGAGATATTGGATGGAAACGTGATGCAGTCCGTCACACACCTGAGGCTTGGGAGACGTTGGACCTTTCAACAGGACAATGATCCCAAGCATACCTCCAAGTCCACTAGAGCATGGTTGCAGAGGAAAGGCTGGAACATTTTGGAGTGGCCATCGCAGTCACCAGACTTAAATCCGATTGAGAACCTCTGGTGGGACTTAAAGAAAGCAGTTGCAGTGCGCAAGCCTAAGAATGTGACTGAACTGGAGGCCTTTGCCCATGAAGAATGGGCGAAGATACCCGTAGATCGCTGCAAGACACTTGTGTCAAGCTATGCTTCACGTTTAAAAGCTGTTATAACTGTAAAAGGATGCTGTACTAAGTACTAAGATTGAATGTCACTTGGGGGTTGAATAAAACTGATAATGCTGTGAGCACAGAAAAGACATTTGTGGTTATTTCATTATAACTGTTATGTTATATTTGTCTGACCTACAAGTGCCTCTTTAATGTAAATGTAAGCAAGATGACTGAATGATCAAAAGCAATGTCAAACTGGCCAAAACACTCAATTTCAGTGGGGGTTGAATAATTTTGGTCACAACTGTATATGCACTAGAGTGTCACTCCTTTTTTCTGAGCACAAAACTTTGAAGTGGAAAAGCATATATTTATTTATTTCACATCAAAAGAGTGATAGCACGATTGTTGCACTTTAATTTGGACTTGTTTATTGTTTTATTTTACACTTGTCACTTTAGTGATTGTTCACTTTTCATCAATTCACAGTTTTATACAAATTTAATATACGTGATTATGTGTGTATTTATATATATATATATATATATATATATACAGTCAGGTCCATAAATATTGGGACATCAACACAATTGTAACATTTTTGGCTCTATACACCACCACAATGGATTTTAAATGAAACGAACAAGATGCACTTTAACTGCAGACTGTCAGCTTTAATTTGAGGGTATTTACATCCAAATCAGGTGAACGGTGTAGGAATTACAACAGTTTGCATATGTGCTTCCCACTTGTTAAGGGACCAAAAGTAATGGGACAATTGACTTCTCAGCTGTTCCATGGCCAGGTGTGTGCTATTCCCTCATTATCCCAATTACAATGAGCAGATAAAAGGTCCAGAGTTCATTTCAAGTGTGCTATTTGCATTTAGAATCTGTTGCTGTCAACTCTCAAGATGAGATCCAAAGAGCTATCACTATCAGTGAAGCAAGCCATCATTAGGCTGAAAAAAACAAAACAAACCCATCAGAGAGATAGCAAAAACATTAGGCGTGGCCAAAACAACTGTTTGAAACATTCTTAAAAAGAAGGAACGCACCGGTGAGCTCAGCAACACCAAAAGACCCGGAAGACCACGGAAAACAACTGTGGTGGATGACTGAAGAATTCTTTCCCTGGTGAAGAAAACACCCTTCACAACAGTTGGCCAGATCAAGAACACTCTCCAGGAGGTAGGTGTATGTGTGTCAAAGTCAACAATCAAGAGAAGACTTCACCAGAGTGAATACAGAGGGTTCACCACAAGATGTAAACCATTGGTGAGCTTCAAAAACAGAAAGGCCAGATTAGAGTTTGCCAAACGACATCTAAAAAAGCCTTCACAGTTCTGGAACAACATCCTATGGACAGATGAGACCAAGATCAACTTGTACCAGAGTGATGGGAAGAGAAGAGTATGGAGAAGGAAAGGAACTGCTCATGATCCTAAGCATACCACCTCATCAGTGAAGCATGGTGGTGGTAGTGTCATGGCGTGGGCATGTATGGCTGCCAATGGAACTGGTTCTCTTGTATTTATTGATGATGTGACTGCTGATAAAAGCAGCAGGATGAATTCTGAAGTGTTTCGGCAATATTATCTGCTCATATTCAGCCAAATGCTTCAGAACTCATTGGACGCCACTTCACAGTGCAGATGGACAATGACCCAAAGCAGACTGCAAAAGCAACCAAAGAGTTTTTTAAGGGAAAGAAGTGGAATGTTATGCAATGGCCAAGTCAATCACCTGACCTGAATCCCATTGAGCATGCATTTCACTTGCTGCAGACAAAACTAAAGGGAAAATGCCCCAAGAACAAGCAGGAACTGAAGACAGTTGCAGTAGAGGCCTGGCAGAGCATCACCAGGGATGAAACCCAGCGTCTGGTGATGTCTATGCGTTCCACACTTCAGGCTGTAATTGACTGCAAAGGATTTGCAACCAAGTATTAAAAAGTGAAAGTTTGATTTATGATTATTATTCTGTCCCATTACTTTTGGTCCCTTAACAAGTGGGAGGCACATATGCAAACTGTTGTAATTCCTACACCGTTCACCAGATTTAGATGTAAATACCCTCAAATTAAAGCTGACAGTCTGCAGTTAAAGCACATCTTGTTTGTTTCATTTCAAATCCATTGTGGTGGTGTATGGAGCCAAAAATGTTAGAATTGTGTTGATGTCCCAATATTTATGGACCTGACTGTATATATATATATATATATATATATATTTAGTTTTTAGGCACTTGTCACTTTTTATACACTTAGGTGTCCGTTTATGACACAGAGAATAGCTGCGATTCAACGGATCTCAGCTATTCTCTGGTCATTCACAGTTTATGACACTCAGGAGATCATGTCAGCCCTTCACTGGAGATCTGTGTTCTCCCTCCAGATTCTCCAGCCCAGAGCTAGAGAATCAGAGGGACCGCAAACTAAGCAGAGATAATTTACCTCTGCTTAGTAAACTGATCTTTTACTGTAATCTCCTGAGATTATAGTAAAATCAGCCGTTTTCCAGAGTTTGTAGACCGTTCTCCAGCGTTTGGAGATCGTTTTCCCTTCGTTTGGAGAACTGCTTCATAAACTGCATTCACAGGAGAACTGTGTTCTCCGAGAATGCCGGAGAACTGAGCAGAGATCTATTACCGCTGGTTCATAAATGGACACCATAGTAGTGTGTGTACATCTAGTATCAGTTTTTAGCCACTGGGTGGCAGACTGGTCGTTTGCTTTGTTTGCACATATTAATTGATTTGAAGCACCAGTCACCTTCACTTTATAAATATTTATGTATTGGAGATTTTTGTATTTATATTTATTTTGTATTATTTTGCTTTGTTTGCACATTTATTTGGAGCACTAGTCACTTTATTTCATTTTCATGTATTTATTTGTTTATATTTAGTTTAATTAGCTTATTCCTCATGGCTGAGCTCTTCATCCACTATTAGATATCCTGTCTAAAATTGTCCCTGGTATGTGTATGTATGAATGTGAGTTAGGAACTTTAGATTGTACACCCCTTGAGGGTTAGGGACTGATGTGAATGTACAATATATGTATGTAAAGCGCTGCGTAAATTGACAGCGCTATATAAATACCTGAAATAAATAAAATACGCCCTTTAATACAAAATTCTAGCATAGTGAAATTCTTACACACTATGCAGTAGTATTGAATTACTATATATCCTATTAACATATATTGTAGAGCACTGGCTGCCATGTACCTTTGAAATCCGGAAGCAGAAGGCGGTGGCTTTTGTGTTGGCTTTCTCACAGTCAAGCAACACCAAGCCCTTCTCTTCCTCACGAGCTAAATATCGGCCAGTCGTCACATGACGCACACGGAATGGCATTCCCCATCTCATGTGGCTCCCACTCCAGCTGTAAAAATAAAACAAAGTTGATGCAGTAATTAAAAGCTCTGTTGACCAAAGTCTTATATTTTAGTTTTTGGTAGATACTGGATAATTAAACTTTGTGCAAATTTCCTATATCTCTCAGGGACTGTGTCAATTAGTTCTCTGCAACCCATTTTCTAGATCGGAACAACTCTGGTGGCCATTTTTAAATATACTATAATATTATGGAGAATGAAACAAGAGGAACAAGCGGAACTGGAATATGTAAAGGTGGGAACACTCTAAACTTCAAGATGGTAAAAAAGTGAGTCTTTATTTATGGTATGGAGATCGCCTTGCTGAAGTTTTCAAAGCACATACTGTATATAGTCACAGGCTGACTCAACCCAACTTCACTTGTAGCTAAAATATCACTTTTAGGTAGACTCACACTTTAAAGAATTACAAGCCCAGTTTGATTATAAACAAAACCCTTGGATTCACTTACGCATTCAATTTTTTTCAATATACTGTAGATAGAGCAACTGCCTGAATCAGTATGGATATCAACTTGGCATAAATATATTAAATTTGAAATCAGGTTTGTAGGGGTTGTAAAGTATTTAAGTGGGCTTTCAGGTGGGAAAGGTCTCAAGGTTGGGTATCACCAGTGACCTAAGATGCACTATTGGCCAATGAGTTAGCAGTGAAATACCAAAGAGGCTGCATAGTGGTTGGTGCCACCTCCCTAGACTGTGAAACCATATAGCATAGTACAAGTGAGTGGATTAGTAGCGATTATGCACTGTTTTACAATTTTGCAGGTGAAACAAATGTTACATAAGCTTTTCAGATTTTCAAACAGTTTGTTCAGATATGTGACAGTAAATGCTCTTTAAAAGTAACTCGACACAGCATATCCTGCAGAAAACTGAATCCCAAGCACTCCCAAGACACCGAGTTGTGAATTTATTTCTAACCATTGTCTTATGTAATAATAGCAAAATGTGCATGCAGCTGTTTCTCTGTTGAACAATTCAGAATCTTGACCACCTAAAGTTAAAATGAGCTTACTCTCAGAAAATGGAAAAATAAATATTACCTAATTCTCAGGGGTTCCAGCCTCCACAATGAGCGTGCATGAGAGCAAACAGCCCCTCCCTCATAATGGGGAATCCTGAGGACAGCAGAGTCAGATAAAGAAGAGGATGGTTACCTAGAGTCCAGATTAAATCTGTTCCTTATGATATGAGGTGCATGACTTACCTTCGTTGCTCCTCTCCTTGGTCAGTGGAGGAAATGGTCAAACATTCATCCATATGGCCATGGAACAATCGGAGGACATCTCCTCCAGTTACAAATCCTGTAGAAGTAGAACAAATTATTTAAAAGAAAAACTCCACTAAGAACTGTTTGTAAATAACATAACTCTAAAGTGATTTAAAGAAAATCTACAACCTTATCTATGGAAACAAAATGTAATATTTATTATATCATAGTTCTAACAGTCACGTGGACAATTGTGAAGCATAAAGCCTAACTCCAGATCATTTATGTATTTGTTTTAGTTTTGGATTGAGTAACGAAGGAACAAAAATTCTATTAGGCTGTTATTTCGATCAAAAATAAGCAGCTTCTGCTATACAGCCTAAAGTCGCCCATTCAAAAAAAATGTAAAGTCTGCTTCCCTGCCACTCAAAGATAATTATCTGAGAACTAAAACATTGTGGTTGTAAGTCCTTACATATATCCAGTGAAGGGATACAAAGAAAACCAAACAGAGGGCGCACCGGCCTGGTGCATTATCATAAAAATATTTATTGGAAGGATAAAAAGTAAGTATTGTACTCACAATTGACACACAGGTCAAAGGCACATCACACTAAACAGTGGTGTCCAATCCACATTGCATATAAGTCCATGAATGGAACCCTGGACTTCCAACAGGCTAACATGTTTCGAGGACTCTGAGGAAGAGGCTGAGTCCTCGAAACGCATTAGTAATACTGCACTAGGCCTAGGCTGGTGCGTCCTCTGTTTGCTTTTCTGTGTATCCAGTGACATTGGACTACACCAGTCCATTGAGGGCAGCAAGGAGTGCATTTTCCAGGACATCTGAGATGTTACCATAGCCTAGCTGAGTCCATCACTAAGCGCAGGAGTACAGAGTTTGCTGTGTTTTCATATATCCAGTGAAGGGACTGGCCTCAGGTAATACACAAAGAATAAACAAACGTTCTTACATAAGTTGTACCTGTTTATCTGAAGTCTTCTCTCCTATACAGCTGTTCAAAGTACAGCGTTTATACAGCTTGTCTGAGCCTCCAGAAAACTGGGGTGGGGAGCTGAAGTTACAAACTAAAGAGCTCAGTGAGAAGAGCTGAGAGCTGAATGGTGGGAAGGGACACACACACCCACACACAACACACAGGAACAGAGCTTAGGTTTTCAATCACAGGCTGTATGCTTGAGACCCCTCACCTGTCACTTTTTTCTCTTGGTGTCAGGAAAACTTGTCAGAAGTAACTCAAGCTGACAGCAGAGGAACAACTCAGCAGACAGATATGACACTAAGTGCTCTGGATTGAGACACGTACACACTATAGAGGGATATGCTTTGTTCATATTTCATGTCTGAGATTTACAACCACTTTAATACTAATGATTTCACCAAAAAAGAAAAAATATACTCACTTCCAGCCCAGCATCCAGGAGGACTTCATCATGCCTCAACTATCCCTCCTAGGATAGCAGGGCATTTGAAATCCTGTGAGAATGTACCCTAGCTCACTGAAGTGTATTCTTGCTGGATTTCAAGCTCCCAGGAGGCAGCGAAGAAGCATGGTGACATTATCTCTGTAACCTGGAAACTTGGAAGCCAGGGCAGAAGTGAGTATTTTTGGTGAAATCTATATTTTAATGTTTATTTGTAGATTATTATAAAGCAGCTGGGTCCTGGCACAAAAGCAAACGTTGCATTTGCATGAAAGACCAACTTTAAATAATAAAAAAATATATTTTTTAACAGGTTTTGTTTGCATTAGACTTTTATTACTGGTGTTACCCCAATAGCGAGATTTTTACCCCCATTACCAAGACATTTGGGGTGTGGTTCTTATCAGGACAGGAAAGCGCAGACAGCAATAAAAGTGACCTGAAGAAAGCAAACCTGAAACTTACCTTTCCAGATCTCATCCACCCAGGAACCCTGAGTGCTCTGGTGCTCTTATCTATCTGCAACACTAACTTGAGAAAGTAAAGTCAAGTGCTGGACTGTCCCTTCCTGCACTGCTCATCTAACCACTGGTCCTTAAACATCATGGGTGGTTGTAGCAACCAATAGTAAGACACAGCAAGCAACAGTAGGGCTGAATTTTCAAAACTGACGCCTGCAGAAACTCAACCTATGGACCAAAAGTAATATCTGTGGTCTTTCCATGCCTTATGGTTAAATCAAGTCATGGAGCAGTAGTAAAGTTTACTTTCCCTGTTTTCCTTTTTTCATATAAGCACATCCCATAATAGAGGCTGTTGCTGTGGAAGATCTTAGAATGTACTGGATCTTGAAGATGTTTTTTTTTCATTAACTTATGTGTTTTTTTTTGTTGGAGCAAATGTTGCAGGTTCCTACCTTCAGCAATTTCACAGCCTGAGGTAATTGGATTCATGTTCCAGAGGGTCTGCATGAATGAAGCATCAACCTGAAGGTCCCCACTGGCAGTGGAGAGGTGCTGGAGGAGACAAGTAAGAACAATTCAAAGACTGAGATGCTGTGTATTGATATATCTGTTGGTTTACAGTTTAATGATCCCAAATGTCTTTATAAATGCTTATTCTGTTGAAATCTTCTGCAGAATATCTTGTATATGAAATATGAACATGCTGGAAAAAACATTCAAGACATGTTTAAATAAAAATTTACTGAAAGAGAAGAGAAATTGTGACGGGCCTGACAAAAGGAGTTAATGTAGTATCACTGGGAACTTACCAGGTATCTCTCTGAGGAAACACTGACTAAGATCAGATCGTCACCTATTCGCACCTTCTCTCCTTCTGACCTCTGTTTGGATGCAGGATGGATGGTCCACCAGCAGGCCTCTCCTGCTCATTAAAATACACATAGTGAAAATGACTAAGTGAACTCACTCAAAACCACTGACAAAGATTTTAGAGGTGTCCATGTGCTGTCCTGAATCTTCCCTTTGCAGTTCTGCTTTGGATTATCATGTGATACCAACATCCATTATGTTTGTTACACATGGGCAGTATTAAACAGGGGTGTGGGAATTGGCCCAGGTCACACTCTGGCCCAGGGGGTTTGCTACTGCCCACTTCCTGCTCCCCAACAGACAAAATGTAACTAAATGTGTAACAAACATTTTACATTTAGTAGATATACAGATATCTACATTATCCCTAAGAGAGAAACAATGGTGGAAGGTGGATCCGGGCAATTTGGTTTCAAAACAGGGACAACTAAGCGCTACACATCTAAGACATAACACATTTCAACTGTTGACAGAAGACAAATAGTTCTGATATTCAGGACTGTTTCCTATAATCCATCTCTAAGCTGATGCATAGCTGATGGAAAATTACAGAGAATTCTAATGTTACACTTGTTTAATTTACACCACGTTGACTTAACACCAAAAGATAGACCAGCCAGTTTGCTTAGATTGTCTGGCCCAACTTGAATAAGGCTAGTCATGAAGGTAACTGGAAACATTGGGGGTGTGAGGAGTGGGGATACATGAAGGTGCTTCCTCCTATGTACATATACAGCTGTACTCTATTTAGCAAAGATTTGATTCCGCAAAGTAATTCATAAAGATGTAAGCTGAAGTTTAGACCTATGCTAGCAGGTACATTACAGTATTTACTGAAGTTTGATCAACCTGTGATAGACAAAACACATCAGTATATAAAAGGCCTCATCATTTACAACTGTAGGGCATAAGAGATGTCATAATATGTGTGGACCCCAATTACAGAAAGTAGAAAAAAATATCTAGGAATATTGATATAATCAGGAGACAATGTCAAAGAAGAGGCCGATAAAAAAAAAACTATTCCAGCACTTCTGTGTCCATTAGTTCTTGTGATTGGGTGTGGGGAGGGCTCAGTGATGCCCTCTGGAAGGTCTACAAAGAGCTGTAGCATTCTGTCAGGAAAACTTTTTTCTCTTGACGGCCAGAGATTAGATTTCTACCACTGATTATGGTGAATGGTTTGTATTTCTGCTACATGTTATATATGTGGTGGCAGTGTTTGTGCTTGCAAGGGGTTACCTGCAGAGTTGCTTAAAGCATTATTAAATCTCTGCCAACATTTTTTTTAATCACTTCCCACTGACCTGGAGCATATATATGGCCTCTCAGCAGGTGGGCTCTACTGCCAAGCGGCCACATATCTGTGGCCCTAGGTATACACTTTACTGTGCTAAGTGCACGCTCCCAGCACAGTAACAAATAGGTACCAGAAAGCATCCAATACATACAATCAAGGACTTTCTGACCACAGAAGCCACATGACCAGAATGCCCGACTCCGCCCTTCGGCATTCAGAACCTCTTAAAGGGCCGGGAGGCAGAGGTGGCATGAAGAGGTTAATAAGTACATTTTAGACATTATGGCAGACTTACCTAGCAAGTGATCCCTTCCAGCACTACACTTCCAGCAATCCCTTCAATCATTGGGCATTGCCATCTTCTTCTGGTCTTTCCTCAGGGAGAAGACGGCAGGGAGAAGGGTTTTGACAGAGGAGACCAATGGTGTCTCTTCTGTCATTAAAATCTCACCTGTTAGCAGTTTGTCTTTTTTTTTTATAGATTTAATTCCACTTTAAGCCTCAGTGTTGATCACTGAAACTGTGGTCATACATGCTTTGATAAACGATTGATTTATTTTCCAATCAATCTCCTCTGATCAGAATAATTGTTCTATAGTCATCAACCAATTCGATTGCTATGCCACGGGAAGTTTTGATTAAAATAACATCATAACTTACAATTGTACCTCTGTTTCTGTTACGTAATCTCATAATCTGATTGACTGAAATATGATTGTATTCCTGAACAAATTGTGCACAATTAGTGCTGCTGACCTATTTGAAATTCTCTTAGGATGATCCTCCTGAGGAAGTCACATGTCTCGGTGACGAAACGCATAGGGGTGGGGCTATTTGGATGATGCAATACCAGCAATCTGTTTTTTATTGATGCTTGGACATGGTAGTGCACTCTATGTACATGGTAATGTGGGTGATGCACTATGGGCAGTTTTCTTTTTCTTTCTTGATGCTGCATTGTGGAGGAGAGGAGCATGAGTGACATCCCTCTTAGATTGTAAGCTCTAACGAGCAGGGCCCTCTGTTTCCTCTTGTACCAAAAATTGTATTGTAACTGTAATGTCTATCTTCATTTTGTAAAGCTCTGCGCATATATATATATATATATATATATATATATATATATATATATATATGTAATAATTATTATACAGGATTTATATAGCGCCAACAGTTTGTGCAGCTCTTTAAAAAATGAAGGTAGACATTACAGTTACACTACAATTTGGTACAAGAGGAAACAGGGGGCCCTGCTTGATAGAGCTTACAATCTAGGAGGAAGGGTTGAGTGATACAAAAGGTAATAGCTGTGGGGAGGATGAGCTGATGAAGGAAACAAATGACGGTTTACTAGGTAGAAGCAGGATAGGCTGCTTTAAAGAGAAAGGTTATATATATATATATATATATATATATATATATATATATATATCCTGTATTATAACAATAATATCTAGCAGAGCATACAGGATACCATTTAAAGGGGACTAGTATTGTAATTTGCTGAAGGTGCACTGGTGCTGCAAACCGCTGAATATAGGAGATTCTATTTAAAGAGGATCACTGCTAAGACCTGCAGAGCATACAGGATTCCATTTAAAAAGTACCTGAGACAAATTTGGGCTTGCATTTTTATGCGGGCCATATAAACCAGTTGAGAACACAACTATGGTGGTGAAGCACTTAAGGTGGAAGAATGGACATGTTTGGTTAAGTGTGAACCAGGGGCGGACTGACCAATTGGAAACTCGGGCACTGCCCAAGGGCCGGGGTCAGTAGGGGGCCCCATGAGATGCCCCTGGTACCTTTTTAATAGGCTTTTTTAAGTTTAGGCAAGGACACAGAGGCCCCATGATCCCCTATTGCCTGGGGGCCCCATGGGTTGTCAGTTGCCCCTGGTGTGAACAGCACATTAAGTGACAGAATATAAGAGGCACAGAGACTGATGTACATGGGCCTTTTTTTACAAATATATATTTTAGCACGATATATGCAAGATCCGTGTGTTATTGACGATTTTTGATTGTATCGCGCTACACTATCGTTTGTTTAAATTGTAGTGTCTGAGATCTGGGACTGCCATTTGTCACACTTATGCAGCTCAGAAATTAAACAAACAACATCTCAGTCGTCTTTAAATGAGCAGACCTGAAAGCTGCCCATTCCAAACCAGAGATTGACTTTAAACACTGGTTATTATGACAGTATTCAAGAAATATCCTATATTTGGGATGGGTATTGGAGCTTACCTGTAGCATCCTCTTGCAGGCCAACATCAAAGGCCAACTTATCAGTCAAAGACCGGGATGTTGTGAGACAACACAGATACTAGATTAGGAAGGAGCAAGATATTGTATATAAAGTACAATCTGTGGTAATAAAAATGGCTAAAAATATCAAATCTTTTAACAGTTTACTGCCATCAGTGTAATTTTTCCAGAAATGAATTCATGTTTGCACAGAACTGTAAAATGTATAATTTATAATATATTTAAGAAGAAAAGAGTTCCCCAAAAGGGGAAGTTCCACTGTAACCCTTCACCCTCCACTCCCTGTTAAGGACTGGCACTTTTGGGGAGCGGGGGGAGGGACGGGGTACCTGAATTTGACAGGTACCTGCTACCACTTCTGCTGTGATTTCCTAGTGATCAGAAACTAAAGTAGTCCTCCCCATAGTCTTTTGGGACATTGACAGGTCCCAGAAGACTACGGGACCATTCACATACCGGATGGCAGGTGAACCTCGCCGCTGTGAGGACACCACGGGATCGACGGACAGGTGAGTGTCTGTTTTTTTAAAAGTCAGCTACAGTTTTTGTAGCTGCTGACTTTTATTTTTTTATTTTGGCTGGACCTCTGCTTTAAATCATAACAAACATTAAAATAGAGGTAATGATAGCTCATTTTGCAATGTTAAGCCACTATCCGCCTATAATCACCATATACATTGAGTGGCCTTATTTATCTTGAAAGCCAAATGAATTGATCTTGCGACCTGTGTCTCTATCAGCACATTGCTACCCATGCGTTGTATTAGCTCAGTCTACTCCTGTCTCTGGCTTTCTACTTGGTCATCCATATCTCTCTACCCTGGGCTTCTGCCCTCTGCTAACCATGGTTGTATGGGCTCATTCTACATCCGTAAGAAAAATTAATAATAGCGCCTATGGTCAAAATTATATAACTTACTAATAGTGTACCAGCTGCAAAAAATCACCATATATAAAGTGTACCAATAAATAAATAATTTGCGCTAGTAAATGTGTATAAATATATATAAAGAAATCATCAAATCATAAGTCCAGAAAAAAATATATATATGCCAATACCACAAAAAAAATATATAAAAAAAAAACTTTTAAGTGCAAAAAACTTTTGTGCAAAAAAAGTGTCTAAATATGAAAAATTTCACCAAAAAACCTTGATAATATAATGGCAGATCATCCATAAATATATCTTCAGAAACGGAAACTCTGCAAATGTGGTTCCGAAAAGAAAGCTTTTCTGTAACAGCAGTAATTGTTCCTGTGTTTACTACTAGCTGCTATTCTGATTACTTCCCTGGCCTGTTTCCCAGTTCCTGTTGTTTCCCTGACTTTTGCCTCAAACTTCTACCTACATTTCACATTTGCCTAGGTGCTGCCTGACTTGCCAAATCCACTGATGTTTCAACTCTGTCTGAACAACTCATTCCCAGGGGCGGATTGACCATTTGGAAACTTGGGCACTGCCCGAGGGCCTGGGGTCAGTAGGGGGTCCCATGAGATGCCCCTGGTACCTTTTTCATAGGCTTTTTTGAGGTTGGGCAAGGACGCAGGGGCCCCATGAGTTGTCAGTCCGCCCCTTATCATTCCCTGTTACTTCTATGGTTGTTACAACTCCCTGATATTTCAGAATGTATCAATCAACTTAAAGTAGTGGTCTTTATTGAATATGGCTAAGCACCGCTATGTGTCAGCTGTTTATAATGAAGGTTACCATGTGTAAACTGTGCCATTTGACACACCGACTACATGAAACATCAGTATGACTAGAAAACTTTACTAGATATAATTATATTACTTACCATATCACTGTGGCAGTGTCTCAGAAGAATGGCATGACCGTAGAGTAAAGTTCGGTGCCCCCCACCTTGAGAAGACTGCAAGCCAAATGGGGAAGAGAAAACAACAATGAACGCAATGAATTTTATAGACATCCCCTTCCTGCAATTTTCTCGTTGTCTGTACTCAGCTTTGTTGACAATCAAGAGCTTTGGCCAACTTTACAGAATATTTTGTGTATTAAAGATATTATAGAGCTTTGCTGGTTATAACCCCCATAGTTTTCATGTTTATTTTGGACATCACGAAAGAGTTCTCTAAAAATTAAACCAAATCAAAGTAAGTTGTGAGTCACAAAATGCAAGATTGTGCAGCTGCAACTCATAAAAACTGGCCACATACATTCAAATTTTGTCAGTCATGCGACTAATCCAAGCATCTCTAGCAATAATCAGGTAGTAAGGTTGTAGTAAAAAAACAAACCATAAAATGTGGCAAAAGAATATTTTTGTGACCATTACTTAGGGATTATCCTCCTTTTCAATCATTTCTGTAAGCATGCATCAAAACAAATTTGGGTGAAAAAGTCAAACTAGTTCAGGGGCAGAACAATTAAGATTAGTCAATATCTCTTCAAAAAAACAGGTGCAGGATTTTCATATGAATGTCTGCTCTAAGGCAGGCCTTACATGTCATACAGTGATTATACGACCCTGTAAATACAGTTCCTTGAAAAAGTATTCATACCCCTTGAAATTTTCCACATTTTGTCATGTTACAACCAAAAATGTAAATGTATTTTATGTGATAGACCAACACAAAGTGGCACATAATTGTGAAGTGGAAAGAAAATGATAAATGGTTTTCAACATTTTTTACAAATACATATCTGAAAAGTGTAGTGTGCATTTGTATTCAGCCCCCTTTAGTCAATACTTTTTAGAGCCACCTTTTGCTGCAATTATAGCTGCAAGTCTTTTTGGGGATGTCTCTACCAACTTTGCACATCTAGAGGGGGACATTATTGCCTATTCTTCTTTGCAAAATAGCTCAAGCTCTGTCAGATTGGATGGAGAGTGTCTGAGAACAGCAATTTTCAAGTCTTGCCACAGATTCTCAATTGGATTTAGGTCTGGACTTTAACTGGGCCATTCTAACACATGAATATGCTTTGATCTAAACCACTGGTTCTCAACCTGTGGGTCGCGACCCCTTTGGGGGTCAAACGACCCTTTCACAGGGGTCCCCTAAGACCATCAGAAAACACATATTTCCGATGTGTAAAGAGCAGCTACTGTGTAGAAAGCAGCTGCTTTGTTGAAAGCAGCTACTCTGTTAAAAGCAGCTACTGTGTTGAAAGCAGCAGTATTGGAGGTAAAACGACACTCATGAATTATAATTACTGGGTAAATAATTTTATGGTTGGGGGTCACCACAACACGAGGAACTGTATTAAAGGGTCACGGCATTAGGAAGGTTGAGAACCACTGATCTAAACCATTCCATTGTAGCTCTGGCTGTATGTTTAGGGTTGTTGTCCTGCTGGAAGGTGAACCTCCGCCCCAGTCTCAAGTGTTTTGCAGACTCTAACAGATTTTCTTCTAAGGTTGCCCTGTATTTGGCTCCATCCATCTTCCCATCAACTCTGACCAGCTTCCCTGTCCCTGCTGATGAAAAGCATCCCTACAACATGATGCTGCCACCACCATGTTTCACGGTGGGGATGGTGTGTTTCCGCAACAGATTGCGTTTTGCTTTAAGGCCAAAAATTTTGGTCTCCTCTGACCAGAGCACCTTCTTCTACATGTTTGCAGTGTCCCCGACAAGGCTTCTCACAAATGGGGCTTCTTATGGATTTCTTTCAACAATAGCTTTCTTCTTGCCAGTCTTCCATAAAGGCCAGATTTGTGGAGTGCATGACTAATAGGTGTCCTGTGGACAGATTCTCCCACCTGAGCTGTGGATCTCTGAAACTCCTAGAGTTACCATGGGCCTCTTGGCTGCTTCTCTGATTATTGCTCTCCTTGCCCGGCCTGTCAGTTTAGGTGGACAGCCATGTCTTGGTAGGTTTGCAGTTGTGCCATACTCCTTCCATTTTGGGATGATATATTGAACAGTGCTCTGTGAGATGTTTAAAGCTTGGGATATTTTTTTATGACCTAAGCTTGCTTTAACCTTCTCCACAACTTTATCCCTGACCTGTCTGGTGTGTTCCTTGGCCTTCATGATGCTGTTTGTTTACTAATGTTCTCTGACAAACCTCTGAGGGCTTCACAGAACAGCTGTATTTATACTGAGATTAAATTACACATCGGTAGTCTCTATTTACTAATTAAGTGACTTCTGAAGGCAATTTATTCCACTAGATTTTAGTTAGGGGTACTAGAGTAAAAGGGGCTGAATACAAATGCATGCCATACTTTTCAGATATTTATTTGTAAAAAATTTTGAAAACCATTTATCATTTTCCTTCCACTTCACAATTATGTGCCACTTTCTGTTGGTCTATCACAAAGAATCCCAATAAAATACATTTAGGTTTTTAGTTGTAACATGACAAAATGTGGAACATTTCAAGGGCTATGAGTACTTTTTCAAGGCACTGTAGGATTTACCAAAATTGTGCACTGAATGGGCTTACCTAAAGAATCTGCTTAGTTTTGATACAATCAGGAGATTGTACAATCAGGCCCTAAGGCTGCTTATAGACAAATGCATCACAGATAGAAACAAACTAAAAGACTTCTGCTTTTATTAGCATGTGCTTATGAAATTAACATTTGTTAATGCTCACCTATACTTAGAGCTATGTTAACAGCATTGTTGGCACACATAACACAGTAACAGGATTTACCTGTACTTACTATATACCTTTACTGGCAAAAAGAAAGCATCAGGCTCCTTCCAATGCTGAGCTAAAAGCTTCAGGAAAAGTTCAGCCATTCGTAGCTTTGATCTACTCACTGAGCACATAACCAGATACCTAGAGATTTGGTAAGGTGTAGGGATTTGGTAAGGTGACCAACACTGGAGGGTCTGAGGCTGCTTTTTTTGCAGAAAATGTATCTTAGCCATTCAAATACTCTATTTATCCTTACCACCAAGACTGTTAACATAAGTCTGCTTTAAGACCTGCATTGCCAACATGTCATAAGTGAATTACTTGATTTAACAAAATCATTTATGCCCACCCCATTCCAGAGGAACAGCTAGAGCAGTCCTCATTGTTCCTCTAAGAGAGAAGACATTGAGGGTCTTGTGATTAAAACTGACTGAAAAAAGAACTGTACGGTGCAAGCACTAATCAGAAGCAATTTTTCATTATTCCACACTGCTCTGAGGACATAAAAAAGGTAAAATCTGACTGGCTATATTAAACTATGAGAACAGCTTTTGCATCTGAAAATTTTGACCCTGATCAGTTGTGTGCCAATTAGATGTAAAGATTACAATGTAAAGTAAAATCATGAATAATTTATTGGAACAATGAAGACTGCTACTATTCAGCACAGCAGAACATTTGTCCCCCACCCCAACCCCTTGCAAGCTGGAGTCCATATTTAGAAATTCCAAGGTCTTCGGCAACTTGGTAAACACCTGTTAGAAAGGAGGTCTGGTTTGTACCATGCAGTGGAGGAAGGAAAGTGAAGGAATCATAAAACAGGAGTCAATGGAGGAAAAAAACACCTAGTTTTTGTAAGATGTCAGGTCAACAGACGAGGACAAATGTAAACACTTTGGCACACAGGCTGCAAAACAACGAGACCAGCAGACATGGAGTTGGTAAGGTCAACTGTTGGAACCATATCACTCACTAGATCTTTATACAGCTAACAAACTAAGGAGGTTTGGATAATTTTTGTGGCTAGGAATGTCTGAACAGCTGCTACCTTAAACAGCGTCATGTACCGTATCTATCACCTAGAAAAAAAAATATTCCTGTTTTTTTTTTTACTTAAAAAACTATAGATAAAACTGGTGTCCAATTTTTCAAAAGACTTGATACATGTGACTCTGTAGGCTCAAAGTGTACATATAGTTTTCACTTGGGCTTTTGTTTAAGTATAATTACTTTTTTTTTTTCATAGCATAGGGAAGTGTTCATATGGGTGTAAGTTTATATATTTGCTCCTATTTGTCTTGTTGGTTGATTTCCCTTCCCGTTCCTATCCTGGAGACTCAACAGGAAGTGAGGGGAAATTTCTACAAAGTAAAGCTGGGTGCACACAGTTTTTTTTTTCATTCAAGCAGCGGATTGAACGACAAAAAAAAAAAACATCCACACGAGCGAGATGGATGCTGGCAATCCACCTGCTGCGCTATTGTATTCTGACAGAAGTACTCTTATGGTGCCCATACACTAGACAGAAAAACGTTTGAAAATCTGTCATTTGGACAGTCTCATTTTTCGTGCAGTAATGGGCACAAATGGAAAATTGTTTTTGAACCAAACAAATTGAAGAAAATGTTTGGAACACTTCTGCCAAATGGACAATAAAGGTTAATGTGTTTCTCGACTGTTACAACTCAAACTGTTCGTACTGCTCATATGTGACAAAACAAACAAAAAAAAGATTAATTTATGTCATTTCATTGATCAATTTATGGTTCGAAAATTGGTCATTACATGACGGCAATTTTACTCACGATTGTGTGTTTGTTTTTCGACAACGTGTTTGAATGGTAATTTGGCTAGCATTGCACTGTCAGAATACACTGATCATGTCTGCAGCTGATTGACTGCAAGCTGCTGATCAAAGGACATTTTCCAAAAGGACTGTATGACAGAAGCCAATCTAATGATCAGCTTCTGTTAAACTGGGAAGGCAACACACAGATTGGAATTCAACCGGTCCCAGCTGAACCGGCTGATTTTAAATCCGTGTGTAGCCAACTTTATTTAGATAGTTGCCACAAGAGCAGATGTCCCAAGTGAAAGATGTGTCCTCACCCATCTGTTTTTAGATAACTTTGGCTTTTCCATCACTTGCTGCCTAATGGTTTGACACTGTTCCTTGTAACAGTGAAGCTGCCTAATAATTAAACTTTGTCTCCTTGCTATTAAAAGTAGCCTGTCAGGGTGGAAATATAACACTGCCATTGTTGAGGCAATGAAAGGTTAGCGGTCATCTGCATTCAGATAATTGATATCAAGCAGTTGACAAATATCAGGCTTCAGGTGAATTTCCCCTCTCCAGCTTATGTGTCAGGCTCCAGCCAAGTAACTAAAGCTAAACAGACCTCCTGTAACCACGATTCATGACAATAGCAGCATTATAGATGTTAATGATGCATAACGATGACGTCCTTCAACTATAAAATTACTTCAGGATCTAAAGGCCAATGGATAAATGCCTCATTCAAGGTAATCTGGCCTAAATATTGTTGCAGGAATAAAACGGATTTGTGTTTCATTATATAATTAATAAATTATATTATGTGCGACTAGTTGTCTTTAATCTTTACATTGAAAGAACATCTGAGTTCCGAAAAGAACCACACGATGAGGGCCAGTCTATTTCTAGAGTGATTTTAAGACAGCTGATTTGAAATCCGAGTGCAGAAGAATCTCCGCACTGTGTAAAAGAGGAGCTTGGTCACAGAATCTCTCCTAAGGATTTGCTCCATCATGAATTTTAGTGTCATTGTGAGCCCCAGAGTTAGCAGAATGGATATAATGTATTACTGAGACTAAAGGCGGGAGCTGACAGGGTGGCAATGGAGGCTGGAGGCAAAGGGAGATAAGGAACAAAGTTTACAACTTGGAAAGTCCCTGTCTTGAGTATGGAGTGATGAGGTTCCACCAGCAAACAAAAGAAGGGGACAGGAAATCACAGGAGGGATCAGAGCAAGGCCACAAAACATACCCACTTATCCAAATTGGGCGCCTAGCATGAAGACCAAAAAAAAAAAGCCAAAACAAAAGACAAAAGATATTATGTCACAAACAGCTCAGCAAGGCAGCTTCATAGAATCTGACATTCTGAGACAATCTGAACAACAAGACATTTTGCATCCTGCACTGACTAGGTCAAATGAGGACGAAACACACTGTCTATACATACATGGACATTCTGGTGTCATGCTTCAGAAACCTCAAGTATAAACCACTCACTAAAATGATGGTTAAGTGAATGCCACTTTTTAGAAAATAGATGTATTGGCACTTCTAGCCTGCCCATGATTCACTTAGGCTTGGCTTTGGTAACTGAAGGGCAGGGCAGGCTGTAGGACTCATTGAACCTGTGCTGTATTGCTGCTATTGATGAAGACAAGTTGACTAGGTGTGGTCAGGGTTTTGGGTACTCAAGTGCTCATCTACACAGGTAGATATGTGCCATACACAACAGAATCATTCCAAGGACCAGCAACAACTCAAAAAGTAGGAAGCAAACTTATTTTAAATATACCCACGTTTCTTATAGCTTTCCCATAATCCCTTACAGCTAGCTCAAAGAATGCTTTCAAATGCAGGCTTACTTTTTAGTAAACTTTTTGCTACCCCCGCTGTCCAAAAGCTAACCTACTTTAGCTGTCAACCCAGCTGCTTACTTACTTACATAGCACCAATGAGGTCTCCTCTTGTGTTTACAGTATGTCAAATTAAAATCTTCAGCAATGGATGACATGGGGAGAACCATGAACTGAGGATATCTCATATAAAGTCTCAAGTCTTTGAGGACCAAGGGAAGTATTTGTCCCATGTTTTTAATTGCGTGTATCATATGATTAAGAACTTAAAATACTTTCTTTTTTTTTTGTTTGAGTCAAAATATTAGTTCTTTTCAACAAATGGATCTAGCTTTTTGCCAATTATTTCATGAAATGGCTTAGTTGCAGCAACTGAAGTGTACAAACTTTAAAAACAAAAAACTGATTCTTTTGGCATTCCGTAATCTTATGGTCCTGAAAGGGTTAAGGGACATAGGCCAGGGAATGATGAACAGTATATACAGTAAATGGACAGACTGTAAACAATGGAGGAGGCCACAGCAGCACTAAGGAAATAAGTGGTTAGGCATTTGGCTTGGGGGTATATGGGGTCTGGAGTTGGGTTATCAGATATTTAGCTTTAAGTACTATAGAACTGTCCTCTTTTTTGCTGGTCACTTTTAAAGGAAATAGGAATGGCTTTTGGTCAAGACATTTTAACACTCATGTCTTACACCTTTTTTTAAATACAAAATATTGTTTTACTAATAAAGTTTTGATATAGGGTCCCATCAAGAATTGCTTTACAGAGCATTCTGGATTTTCTAAAGAGTGCATCTGTAGCTTCGCCCTTAGTGTCTGTCTCTCTCTTATTAAAACTCCACATACAGCAGAGAAAAAGGGAGACTCATTCTGATGCTTTTGTGTAATTTAGGCTTCAGCTATTCAACACTTTGAATGACAGGCAAGCATCCTTAAAGCAGTTAAAGCTAGCCTGGTGAACACGTAAAGGAGAGCCTAGTGCTCCACTTAGTGGCTAGTAATAGCAAATGTGAAATAATGATATGCATTATTTCATATTTACCTGATTAAAAAAGAAAAAAATTTAAACATTTTTCTTTTTTTTATTCCTACACATAGTAAATAAAGAAAATATAAAGAAATATATCAAGCATTTCCTGTAAACGCTAGACGCTAGCCAGTGATTTTGTGCATACAACATTCCTCTCTCAAATGTAAAACCTTCGGATGTAATGTTTCCTGTAAAGTGCAATGTGGGCAGAGCAAGGGCAACCTGTGGCCCATGCAGAGCAACACAACAGGTTTGCTTTATTGATGGTGCCTGCAGCCAATCTATTTGGCCATTGAAAGTAAAGTGAGCTAGCTTTGTGTAGTCTCATAGATACAGCTTGGAGCTTATAGAGGCTAAGGGTTCTCTCTGATTCTCTTTGGAAGCACCAAGTATCCAATCCTGACAGCTTGGGGAGTGGAGGAAATGCAAGTATTGCCTGCTGGTAGGATCACCAATAAAGTGATAATAAACCCTTTCATATGCGCACTGAAGTGACTAGCCTCAAATCATACAAATCCTCCCACATAAGTTGTATTGGTTTATTTGCAGTCTTCTCTCCTTCGCAGTCTTCTCTCCTTCACAGTCTCTCAAAGTACACAAATTACATGTTATTTCTCAGCTTCCAGGTGGCAAGGGGTGGGATCTGATGTTACACAGCACAGAGCAGAGAGCAAAGTATAATCTGACACCTGAGTGGAGGGATTGGACATACCCCATTCTACACAGCCTCACTGGGAAACATGTACATCTGAGGCTGTCAATCACCTGCTGTGTGCTAGAGGGGAGGGGACCATCATGTATTGCAGATTGCCTGGTGTTGGAAAAAACTGTTTGAAGTGAGAGATGTAGATTGCAGAGAAAGGAGAGAGCAGCCAGGATCCACATTATAGACTGAGGCAAGTACACTTGATATGAGCATATGCTTTGTTCAGTTTTCATTTTAGAGGTTTACAACCATTTTAAAGTAAACCTGATGCTCTGCTCTGCATGTACACAGCACAAGCTGGGGAATTCCTGGCCTGTGGGATGGGGGTTCCCACAGAACCAGAATACGTTTCCCAGAAGATTATAGACAACAATATGTAGGCATCAGTGGCATCAGATCTGCTGACTAGTACAGTTGTTTTCTTTTAAAAGCAAAGTTTATGAAATTTGGCAAGCAGACTATAGGTGCAGTACAATAGTCATGATTAAAATTTTCAAGCATCTAAACTTTCTTGACAATGAACAAACAATACACAAAGGAAAAAAACATAAAAAGAGAAAGAAGAAAGATACTACATATCTGTAATAGGAAACCTGGTGATACAAAAATGTAAGTTTAGTGAACAACTTAATTCCATGAAGACTTCCTAGAAGGATTTGTAGCAGTGGAGCAAAGTTTGGATTTGGTGCAACAGCAAAGCCAGTATGACAACCAACAAACGGAAGGCAAACATGATGCAAGATGTAGGCCAGGCAAAGGAATTCATGAACCATACCTCACTTCCCATCTCCACCGTATTTGCCAGCATTTCCTGCAGGGCTCGAACTGATAGAGACTGCTCCAGAATAAAGCAGCAAATAGCAAGATCTGGAGGTACATTCTAGAAGAAGAGATACACATAGGCATGTTATGTAAAGGAAACTGGCAATGTAAAAGAGAAGCAGTATAGAAAATAAGGCAGGAAAACTTTAAATAACAGCCAAAAAGACAAGAAAAATATATATATATACTGTATATAAAATAACTTCCATAGATAGCTAAGATTAATATAATAAAAATCATGATTTTCATCATTTTTAAATCTTGGCTCCAGACAATATTTTTTTTTCATTTTGGGTTTTGGTTTCTTTTTCTTTGTCTCTGTGGGAGAGATTTCCAATCAGTTTCTGTCCTGACAGTGAGAGAAAATGAAAACAAATCTCTCCAAAAGGAACACAGATGAAATAAAAAACAGGATCTAGTTCCTCTCTGTACCAAAATTACATAAGCTTTGCCCGAAAATGGGCTTTAACCCTTTTACTGACACAGATGTAAGGCTTACGTGGGTGTATGGCTTACAGATGTAAGGCTTATGTGGGTGGGTGGCTTACGTAGTTCTTCCCTGTACCAAAATTAAATAAGCTTTGCCCAAAAATGAGATTTAACCTTTTTACTGACACAGATGTAAGGCTTTCATGGGTGGCAGTAGGGGGGTTTCATACACTCTTGGCTTCTGTCCCACCGACAGGTTTGAGACCCACATGGCCGGTGTTATCAGGTGAAGGTAAGGGAAATCATCTCTTCATTGATCTCCCCTAGCTGCAAAAACCCCATAAGCAATGGTTAATGTCACTTCCGGTTTCAGGTGTCACTTTCCCTGGCTGCTGTGGCATGGGAAGAAGCTTATGGAGTGCAATCTGTGTTCCATTAGCTTCAATGACGGGAAGATAAGACATGCAAAAACCGTTCTGACAGCACAAAGAGTTAAATCAGATTTTTTTAAACCATTGCAGTCATTGGATAATAATGTTACCTGAGCATTGGACGTTGATTCCAGGAAGCAGAGGCGATTGCCGAAGCCTTCCACTCCCATGCACATCTTAAGGTTTTCTTTTCGGATTGTAGCACTGCATTGTAGGACCACCACATCCTCCTATTAATTAGACATGAACAAAAATTATAAGAGTTGAACTTGCAAAAACATAACATCATCTATCAATAGATAGTTCACCGTAAGCAAACAACTAAGCCCACCATCAGAACAGAGATGAAGCTTTGGTGGTGCCCTGCACTGAGAGGGAGGAAACTCCAGGCTCATCGTGGAGCTCCCACACTGTTAGTTGCTGTTAGAAGCAGTGTTGCAGAGTGTCAATCAACAGATACTAGAAATGTAGCTTTGTTGCAATACTTTTTATTATTTATTAAAGAAGATTAAAGACTGCACATGTTTCTTACATTACATTTGGTATACCCACCCCAAAGATTTCCACTATGCAGCTAGTATATGTATGTCTTCAACTCTCCATCTATTTTTTAAAGGGAATCTGTCAGGAGGGAGATGTGGGAGCAGACCTTACATACTGGGGACCTAATAGCTGATATTCAAATGCATTTTTTTATGTTAGTGTTTCGTCATGAAGAAAAGAAAGATAAAGGACACAGATGGAACAATCATCTGAACCTTATATTTCTCATTGAATGGATTCCCTTTAAGCTGATGTAGACATAAAATTGCCCAAGAAAAGGAATGGAATATAATAGTAATATGGAGGAAAGGGAAGCAAAAGGAAACGCTAAAGGAAAGCAAGGCAATATTGAGATGAAAGGAAAGGAAGAGTTAAGTAAGAGAGTTGAGAGGAAAAGAAAGGGAAAGAAAGCAAAAGAAAAGATGAAGAAAGGAGTGAGTGAAAAAGGGGAAAGGATACAGTGAAATGGAAAAAGGATTCAGTGAAAAAGAAGAAGGTAAGCAAAAGGAAAATAAGAATGAAAAGAGGAATGAAAAGGAAAAGGAAAAGGGGAAAGGAAAGTAAAAAGGAAAAAGGGAAGGGAAGAGGAAAAGGGAGAAGAAAGGAAATGAAGAGGAAAGCAATGGAACAGAAGGAGGACTTAAGGAAGAGAAAAGAGAAAGGAAAGGAAAGGAAAGGGGAATTAAAGAAAAGAAAGAGAAAAGGAATAGAGAGGAAAGTGGAAAAAATTAAGAGGCAATTTAAAAAGAAGAGGGAAGGAAAGAGGAAAGGAAAAAGAAAGTAAAGGGGAAAAAGGAAAGAGAATGGAAAGGAAGAAGAAAGCAATGTAAAGGAATGATGACTAAAAGAAGAGACAAGGAAAGAGAAAGGAAGAGGGAATTAAAGAAAAGAAAAAAGGGATAAAGAGGAAGGAGGACTAAAGGATAAGGTGAGTAAAAAGAGGAGAAAGGGAAGAGGTAATTAAAGAAAAGGAAAGGAAAGAAGAAAAAAGGAAAGCAAAGGGAGTGGAAAAGAAAGAAAACGGAAAGGAAAGGAAAAGGAAAAGGAAAAGGAAAAAGGAAAAGGAAAAGGAAAAGGAAAAAGGAAGGAAAAAAAGGAAAGGGAGAGGAGGGGATCAAACAGAGGTGAAAAGAGAGGAATGAGGATTTAAGTAAAAGGTAAGTAATAGGGAGGAACAGAGGAAAAATTGAAAGAAAAGAGAGAAGAAAGGAAAAGGGAAGGAAAGGAAGAGGAAAAGTTAGGAACCTGAGACAAGGGCATTTTGGAAGAATCATATCTAACAAATGCCCTACATTTCCAAAATACAGCACACATTTTGAGGAGTTATCTCTTGCAATACCTGTCCTTGGAAATCTTCCTAGCTTCCAGTAATGACCAATGTATAAGAAAATCAGTAGTATTATGAATGTTCGCTTCAGGTTTCTAATCTGTTTCATGGCCTTTTTAAATTTTATTTAGAAATTAAAAAGTAATGCATGCAGGCACCTTGAGTCTTAATTTGCTGCCGAGAGCAAGAAGGGAGCTGTGGCAGGAGCAAAGGCTACAGTGGTAGCGTGATTATATATAAGAATTACTACTAATCCTGTACATTATACTGGCATGGCAGCATTCACAAACATATCACTGTTCATTTTTATGCCTGCAATAGCTGTCAGGACTTATGTTAGCACTCAGTAGTGATATAATTCTAGTCCAGTTCTCATGATAATTATGACTCATTTAAGTCATTGCTTATCCTGGTTTAACAGTACAGTACTTTGAGGTATCCACCCAACATATTCAACATCTACTAATAGCAAAGCTGTCAAGCTTTGGCTGACAAAAAACTTCACATGGACACAACATCATTTATACAAATTCCCTGAAGGATTAACTGTCTGCTGGCATATAGAAGCAAATCAGATTCAAACCTACACCGGAAATTATGTATTATTTAAAAAAGTAGTATGGAATTGAAAGAAAAGTTCTCGGGTGTGCTCAGAGCACAGAGCAGTGACTATCAGTCACCACTCTATGCTTTGTCCCTCCAGCTCTCACAGGAGAACTGGGCTGTGGGGGGGGGGGGGAGCAGCTGGCTCAAGCTCTTGGCGACGCACTATGAGACCGAGACATCAAGCTTTTGCTGGCAGCTTAAAACAGGTCACAGGAGTGCAGAAATAAGTGTACTTCTATGATCCCCAGGAGAAGTATGATGAAAGAGCATTGGCCCTACTTCTCCTATAACACAGGGCACACCCATGACATTGATTTTGTAGACTTTTCTGAGTTTTCTAAGGATAGAGAATAGCAGTAGCCTTTTGTTATCTTCTCTCACTAATTGACTTTCCATATGGCCCTGTCTTAAAAAAGCAGGATGGAGGAGGGGTGGAGTTACTCCTCATAGGGTGCCCATGCGTGGATTGAAATGCAGCTGGTTCAGCAGGGACCAGATAAATTTCAGTCCAGGTATGGGTAGGATGGTTGTACAAAAGTCAATCTACCCATCCACTTCTGTACAACGGGCCTGTCAGGTTTCTTCTGAATTATTAATGCTGCCAGCCATTGCAGTCTCCATGCCATCAGGACATAATAGCTCAATGTAGACATGTGCGGTTTGTTTTGTTCATAATTCGGACAATTTTTTCAATATTCATAGATTTGGATGTATCCCTGATCCTTTCATACAAACAAAGAACATGTGGCCCTTGAGCAGGATATTCTGTTCATTCCCAATTGACAGTTGGCTCTGCCTTTTACCTAGTGGCTGAGAGCCGGAGAAAGCTGCTCCACGCACCCAGCCCAGCACTCCAGTGAGTGCTTGAGGGTAGAGCAAAAAGTGGTGACTGACAGTCATTGCACTCCTCTCTGAGCAGACAAAGAACTGAGTGATCATTGGTCATGTGATGATTCAGTTCTCTGCCTTTGGAGCCGACTTAGGACAGCTGCAGCATGGAGGAGGGTCTGTATATATTTTTTAATCCCATCCTTCTCCTTTAAATGACAATTATATGCAGGTCTGGTTTTTCTCTACTACAACCAATACTCAAAAATTGAAGTTGTGCTATTTTTTAAGGAACAAGGCTTTTTTCAGCTGGAACTTGGTGGAACTCAGTTATACCACCTCTGGCTCAGGCCCTCTGCTCCCTCCTCACTACTATCACTTGTAAACGCAGCTGTCTGGCTTCTGTGTTTACAAGTGAAAGCTTGTCTCCCAAAGGCTCCCACAGATCTGATCTCTGAGCAGCTCCCACTGAGTGCAGGATGGGGACAAGGGAGATGTCACAGTGTCCGTAGAGGTACTAGAGACGTCTGGGTGCTTCAGCTTAATACAGTAACAAAAGTAAAACATATGGAAGACAGTGGAGCTTTTAAAAAAGGGGGAGGCAGTAGGGGGAGGGGGGTGTAGCATGCAGAGTTCAGAGCTGATGAGGGATGAACGAGAGATGTGGATGGGGGATGCAGAGGAAAGCAGCTGTGGAAGAAGGCTGAACTCTGTATACAGCACACCCCTGAAATCTGCACTCTGTATGTAGCACCCCCCTCCCCCCAAACTCTGCACTCTATACGTACAGTGCCTTGAAAAAGTATTCCTACCCCTTGAAATGGTCCACATTTTGTCATGTTACAACCAAAAATGTAAATGTAGTTTATTGGGATTTTATGTGTTAGACCAGCCTTTCTCAACCAGGGAGCCCAGGCACCCTGGGGTGTCTTGACGTTTCTTCAGGGGTGCATTGGAAAAATGTCTAAAAATTGCCCAAAACCTGTATACAAGCCAGTGGGTAGAACAAGCCTATCTTTTAGTTACACAAAGCCACAGGTTTTCATTGCGCACCATTACGACCTTCTAGCTGCTGGCGTCCTGACAACCAATGACATCATCAGATAAGGAGGATGTCGTCTGCCTGCACAGCATCCTAGTTTGACCTTCCCCTGCCTCTCTCCATCAGTGCTAGCATTACATTAACTCAGTGATGGAGAAAAACTGAGGAAGAGGAGAGAAACACTGGAATACTACTCAGTACCAGTGTGCAAAAGTGTATTTGCTTTGGAAGAATAAATCACCTCTAATGTTGGGTGTTCTATATATGTGGACGTTGCTGCGTTATACAAAACTATTAGAATAGTTTTTCACATTTTAGAATGGGGTGCCCTTTTGAAATTATGGATAGTCGAGGCACCCCATTTTAGAATGGGGTGCCTCAAGACTGTCCATAATTTTAAAGGATGCCTCGGGACCGTCTATAATTTTAAAGGTTGCTTTGACTGAAAAAAGGTTGAGAAACACTGTGCTAGACCAACACAAAGTGGCACAAAACTGTGAAGTGGAAGGAAAATGATAAATGGTTTTCAAATGTTTTTACAAATAAATATCTGAAAAGTGTGGCGTGCATTTGTATTCATCCCCCTTTATTCTGATACCCCTAACTAAAATCTAGTGGAACCAATTGCCTTCAGAAGTCACCCAATTAGTAAATAGAGTCCAACTGTGTGTAATGTAATCTCAGTATAAATACAGTTGTTCTGTGAAGCCCTCAGAGGTTTGTTAGAGAGTATTAGTGAACAAACAGCATCATGAAGGCCAAGGAACACACCCGACAGGTCAGGGATAAAGTTGTGGAGAAGTTTAAAGCCGGGTTAGGTTATAAACAAATAACCCAAGCTTTGAACATCTCACAGAGCACTGTTCAATCCATCAACTGAAAATAGAAAGACTATAGCACAATTGAAACCTACCATGACATGGTAACACATAAACTGACAGGCCAGGTAATCAGAGAAGCAGCCAAGAGGCCCATGGTAACTCTGGAACAGCTGCAGAGATCCACAGCTCAGGTGGGAGAATCTGTCCACAGGACAAATATTAGTCATGCACTCCACAAATCTGGCCTTTCTGGAAGAGTGGCAAGAAAAAAGCCATTTGATAGAAAGTCATAAGAAGTCCCATTTGCAGTTTGCAAGAAGCCATGTGGGGGACACAGCAAACATGTGGAAAAAGGTGCTCTGGTCAGATGAGACCAAAATTTAACTTTTTGGTCTAAAAACAAAATGCTATGTGTGGCGGAAAACTAACACTGCACATCATCCTGAACACATCATCCACACCATGAAACATGGCAGTGGCAGCGTTATGTTGTGGGGATGCTTTTCTTCAGCAAGGACAGGGAAGCTGGTCAGAGTTGATGGGAAGATTGATGGAACCAAATACAGGGCAATCTTAGAAGAAAACCTGTTAGAGTCTGCAAGAACCTTGAGACTGGGGTGGAGGTTCACCTTCCAGCAGGACAAATGACCCTAAACATACAGCCAGAGCTACAATGGAATGGTTTAGATCAAAGCATATTCATGTGTTAGAATGGCCCAGTCAAAGCCCAGACCTAAATCCAACTGAGAATCTGTGACAAGACTTGAAAATTGCTGTTCACAGACGCTCTCCATCCAATCTGACAGAACTTGAGCTATTTTGCAAAGAAGAATGGGCAGAAATGTCCCTCTCTAGATGTGCAAAGCTGGTGAAGACATCCCCAAAAAGACTTGCAGCTGTAATTGCAGTAAAGTATTGATTCAGGGGGGGTTCTACAAAGTATTGACTCCAGGGGGCTGAATACAAATACACGGCACACTTTTCAGATATTTATTTGTAAAAAAATTTGAAAACCATTTATCATTTTCCTTCCACTTCACAATTATGTGCCACTTTGTGTTGGTCTATCACATAAAATACATTTAAGTTTTTGATTGTAACATGACAACATGTGGAAAATTTCAGGGGGTATTAAAACTTTTCGAAAGCATTGTAATGCACTCCTGGTATTTATTGCCCCTTTACGACTCTTCCACTGTTTGTTGAATTTGACATCACCCACTATTTGTTGCAATTTGGAGGGTGTGTGTGTGTGGGGGGGGGGGGAAGGGGAGAGGGTTTGAGGGGTCGTGGATGAGTTCCAGCACCTATTTTCTGAGGAAAAAGAAGCCCTGATAAGGAACATCTAGAAATGTTAAGTGTGTCTAGTCTGCTTTTTTCCATGAATTCCTCCTGAAAAATAGTGCACTACCTGTCGTGACTGTGTCTAAATAATTCTGTTCTTTAACCCCATAGCAGTACATCTATAGACTGCTGCCTCTTATTACTAGTCATGCAGAATTTGGTGAGGTTACTACTGTGCTGCTCACTGTTCTTGCTGAAGAGGAAGCTGTACTTGAGGATCTTCAGTGCAAGGATTTCCATGCTGCTGCTTCATTCATTCTATTCATCTGTTTTTTGTGCACGTCTTCTGCTGCTTCTTAATCATTACTACACCAGTCATCAGATTACCAATCATTAGAGGGGCAGTTTGGACATGTGGAAGCAAAGCCCTGCTCCTCTACCTGCATAACTGCCGCTATATAGATGTACAGAGTGAAACAATGTAAGGTAATTTAATAATGGAAAAAGATCATCTACAGAGATCATACATATAAAACTGGTAACTAGTCTTTTGCCCTCTGCTTGCCTTTTTTTGGACACTACTTTTTCAGTACAGGTCCTCCGAAGGTAACAAAAGTATCATTTAAAGTATAGTTATGATCTCCCGTTAATAAAAATGTACCGCAGCACTTTAATACAGGTGTATTTCCACTTACAGTTTGTATTTGTCCCCCAGCAAAATCTTACAAATATTTGTTGATCCTGCCAGTGACTTCCATCTATTGGAGCTACCTGTGATTGTTTGGCAACAATGTGGCATTGCTCCTGAATTCAAAGCACAGTTGCCATCTTTATGTAGCCTGTGATTTCTTGCCCCTGCAGCGCTACCCCTTGTAGGAGCCACTGGATAGGATGGGTCCTCTATTCTTTGCCCCAAACCTCTTAAGAACCTGTGTAACCATTATATGGCTGCCGTCTCAAACTGTCTGGATTTTCAGCTGTCTGCATCAAAGTCTATGGGCTTGCTTGGCTTTAGCTCTCCCCCTGCTGGCTGGAGGAGGATGGTGCAGCCTAACATTAATATCACAGTAGAGGGAAAGAAGCAAATAAAGAGCAATGTCTCCTTCTCCATGCTATTGTAGCCCAGCACTTAGCTACACACCACAATGGGATGAAAAAATATTTCAGGGGGTGTGGCCATCAGCATTTCAGGGGGTGTGGCCAGAAGCTTTTGCAGGTGAATCAGCACCTGGCCACACCTAGTCCTTTTTGGATTGACAGCATTGCTGAAACCATCCCACTCTGAGCTGCAGTGTTTGCGAGGTGGAGTATAAGAGACACAAATGAAGGAGGATTGGACTCAGTCAGGAAAGGTAAAGGACATTTTTTGTTAATGTATAAAGCTTATCTATCACGTAGTAACTGGGTTTGCTACTTAGACTGTTATATGGAAGCTTTCATAACATTGTAGTTCTTTAAAGTTACACTGTCCTGATAAAAAATACACACACACAAACCTACTAGCAGGTACCAAGACAAATGACAGTGCTTGCCCACCGCTTCCCACGCCCATATATTCCCATTTGCATATTACTATGATGGGTTTCCTTACTAACCAATATGAATGAATGGGAGCAGTAGGGAGTGGGTAAGCTCCGACACTTCTCAGTGTTGGAGCTTTGTTTGTTGAGAACGGCCTGGGATTTGGGAATTTGTAGGCGCCTGCACTGTATACCTGCCATTTGCTCTAGGTGCCTGCACCCTACTACTTTTTAGAATCTTGTTTTCCTTATTTGATTTTTAAGTAAAAGTCACTTTAACATTTAATCTTCCCATTTTACCTGTAGCCAAATGAGTATTTTTTTAAAATAATTTATTCTGCTTAGAAATTGATGTTCCTATGTTTTCCTCTAGTTTTCATATACAAGACCCAGTACATGGAAGACATAGGAAATCAATAAATATATTGCAATAACAGCATTGTCTAAACAATAAAATTATCACAGTACTGCAGATATGTTGTTGTGTGCTGTTTTACAAACTGATTCTCCATATGACCCTTCAAAATGAATCAAGTCTGTACCGCTGTCTAAGCAAGATTATATTTATACACTTCTATAATGTGGCATATCCCCCTATCACATGGACACATCACTCCACTATACCATGAGTCAACAAATTTACAAACGCTGTCATTGTGGCCACAGGAGGCAACCAATCTGGTTGGGAAAATGCATATATATGCATTCTAGATATAACAATACCTGAGAACATCGAGGAGGCGAAATGATCAGAACTTCCAAACCTCAAGGTTTGGAGATGAATAATAATGAAAAGAGGTTGTGAGGCCCTGGCCAACATTTTATAGTGGGGCCCAGGGGCGGACTGACCATTTGGAAACTTGGGCACTGCCCGAGGGCCCGGGGTAAGTAGGGGGCCCCATGAGATGCCCCGATAGCTTTTTTATAGGCTTTTTTGAGTTTGGGCAAGGACACAGGGGCCCCATGATCCCCTATTGCCTGGAGTCCCCATGAGTTGTCAGTCCACCCCTGGTGGGGCCCAAAAAGATTTAAGTACAACATACCACCCAACTCTCTAGTATGCGAATAAGAGACACCTATTGTATTTATTTGTTACAGGTACTTATATAGTACTTTTATTTAGGTACCTGTAATAAATAATAACAAATATTTAAAAAATTATGTAGGCAAGGGACACACCTCTGCCTACCCCAATTATTTGGAGAATGCATACACAAAAATTATCCATAAGTGCCTTTTTTAACAATACTTTTCATTTATGCTGGCTTTTGAAATAAACAAATGCCATAACATAGAAGTTGGATGAAAGATTTAGTGCAGTAAAACACTTTGGATATATAGTACAGTCTTTTTTTTTTTTTTAACAGAGGTCTATACATCAGAAAAAAAAAAGGGGGGCGGCATTGAGGAGGAAAAGGGGCAGAGGTTCTTTGCTCAAAAAGAGAAACAGTCCCTCCAAATCAGGACAGTCGGGAGATATAGCTACACCTTTGTTCATTTTTGCTTGTTTGCCATACTAGGTTCATCTTCTACCTATCTAAAATTCTTTGTATTTCTCTCTGATTTGGCAATACATTTTTTCCAGTGAATTGGGAGGAGAAGTCTGGCATAATTAGCATAAAAGCATGGTGAAGGCACATTTTACCAAATCTGAAGCTGATGTCAAAGCATTGGAGATTGGAGATTGAAGGCAGGTGATTAAACATACTGGTGCAAAGAGCAGGGATAATATGCAAAAGGCTGTAAACTATAACAGTGTAACCAGGGGTGGACTGACCATTTGGAAACTCGGGCACTGCCCGAGGGTCCGGGGTCAGTAGGGGGCCCCATGAAATACCCCTGGTACCTTTTTCATAGGCTTTTTTGAGTTTGGGCAAGGACACAGGGGCCCCATGATCCCCTATTGCCCGGGGGCCCCATGAGTTGTCAGTCCACCCCTGAGTGTAACTTTAGAGTATTGAATCCAAATCAGTGAATGATTATTTTGTTTAATTGCTAAGCATTAACGTATTTGACCATGAGTGAGCCCTTCAGTCTCATCTTCAGTGACTTCACTGTGGCTGAAGCCTTGAGCACATATAATTTGATGTTTGGTCATAAAAGTCTAAAGCTGCCCATACATGGTCCAGCTTGTTTTTGTTCAGCCAGCTGAATGAAAAAACTGAACCGATTCCACCATCCACACACTGTGTGAATGCAGGAATCCTCCCTGCTGTGTCATTGTATTCTGACAGCAGGGACACTCCCCTGCCTCCCTGCTGTCAGAATACTAACATCAGCGCTGCAGTGAATGAAACTGAAATTTTTCAGCAGTCCTGTTTGTGAGAAGTCGACTAATAGATTGGTTTGTCATGAATCGGAACAGCCATACAGTGGATCGAAATTTGGCAAATTCCTGCTGAACCAGCAGAGTTTCAATCCAAGTATGACCACCTTAAAGTGTTACTAAACCCAGGACCCGGCATTCACTATATCTGCTCTCCCACAGTACACACAACATGGAAATGACATTATTTTAGTAAACATAAACTGCTAAATACCTTTTCTCATCAGCAGTATATAGCGGTTTTGTGACTTCTATAAATGTTCAGCAGAGAACTGGTTAAAGCTTGTAAGAGGAGTTTTATTTCTGCTCTAGGAGGATGCAGGACTCCTGACCTCTGTCTGGACAGTGATGATTGGCCTGTGCTGATCACATGCAGTCACCCAAGAAAAGAAAACCTCTCTAGCAATACACACCAGACTGAGCATGTGCAGAGTGTCTCCACACAATGTCTTATCAGGAGATAAGAGGGGGGCACTGAAAGGGGAGGATCAGAGAAGTCAGGCTCAAACCGCATTTTTTTTCACAATGCAAAGGATTAACCCCTTAGGTTCCACAGTGAGTATAACAAGCATGCTTTACTGCATATACAGACTGGTTGTACTGCTGTGAGTTTAGTAACACTTTAAGGACCGCACAGACACTAAATCTCTCTCGTATAGAGATTTAACTGTAGAGCAAGTCTGCATGATCTAATCTTATTCATATGATCAGAAACATGACTGTGCCATAGATGTATTCTTGCCGACTTTTAATGAAGTCTGTCTCTAATTGCATGAGTTAGGTGGATAATACGGCATCATTGGAAAATACACAATATGGCTAAAAGTCATTTCAGACAATGATGTACTTCCAAAGTTATGACAGCTTTTTAGGAAAGGCCCTTTTTTCTTCCATCACTACTGTATTCCTGTGCAGAACGCCAGCCCCATAGAGGCACGGTATGGAGAAGCTCAAGTGGTCTGCATGGAGCCTTGACCCTACTGAAAACTTTTGGGATAAACTGGAATTCAATTGTAATCCAATATCTTTTCCACGATCAGCACTTGACTTCACAGATGGCTATGTGGGCTAAAAGGGGGCATGTTCCCATAAGATGTACTCTGAAATACAAAGAAATGCCTTTCCAGAAGAGTAGAGGCTTTTATAGCTAGAAGGGTGTGGTCAATTTCATATTGGTGCCCATGGCTTTGAAATGGGTTGTCCAACAACCCCATATACTGGATGACAGTACTTGGCAGATAAAAAACAATAGCCTGCAGTGGCTGGTGAAGGTTAGGGGATGCAAACAAAAGTTTGGTAAGTGAGATGTACTAAAGACTGAGAAAAGAACACTGGTGTATACTGAGCCATTGTGCTCAATATACTGGTACCTTCCTGTCCCCAACATTACATTACGAGGCTTCAGGTTTTCAGTTTTCTTCCAATTTTACAGTTCAGGGCAAGCAAACAATAAAAAATACTATGGAACTGTAATGGTTTTGATTGGCACTGTAGGTTTTAGTTAAAACTGTGAAATAAAAAAACAGGTGGAAGATTGATGCAGTTGAAAGCTGATAAAAAGCTCAAAATTGCTAGCATTCCCAGGGGCTAAGCATTGTTACTGCAGATTTCTGAACTCACATATTTTATATAACTTACCGATAATGAACTGACGTGAACAAACTTAGCGCCCTGTGTTTGTGAATAGAAACTCAGAAGGAAAGATATCGTTCATACTGTCAAATTAGGGAGTCTTTGGTGGTTTTCAGCCTGGGTTCACATATATGCAGTAAATCGCATGTGATTCGCACAGGAGCCGCACCGCATTCCTGTGCAAATTACATGAGATTTGTGTACATTTTGGATGGCTCTAATCACACCGCACCGGCACCAAAAATGCGCTGGACCGTTTTTGGGTCCGCACTAGAATCGGATCACATGGGTATTCATACATATGTGATCCGATTCGGCACATCGCACTGTGTTTTGCGGACCGCTTTCTGGGTGTTGTTAACGTAACATACACACCCACATCGGTTCGCATGAACGGGGTGCGATTCTGATGTGGTGCGGAATTCACAGTGAAAACGCTGCAAATTCCACACCACATCAGTGTGAACCAGGGCTAAAGGGTGTAACCAGCTCCTAAAGTTATTCTGGACCTGCACTTGTGCTGAAAAGCTGCCCCTCATTAACTTCATTACTTTATGTTTTTACAAAGAAAGAAAAAAAAGTAGAGTGAAAATTCGTTAGATAAAATATTGTTGGTACACAAATAATGATCAAAAGCACAAAAAAAATGAAACAAAACTGCTCTAAATACACCCACCAACCTCTAAAAGAGAAAAAATATTTTCCAGACAAAACAGTTCAATGAGTGCAAATGAGAGAGTCTGCTTCAGTGAAATATGGCTGCAAAATGAATCATTCCCTTCATTCCTAACCTCCAGATCTAAAGTAGTCAACACATGTTGCAACCTTTTCTAACAATCCAGTTTTCTTATGCTGTAATTGAAAAAGATCATATGATATCGGAGAAGCCATTAGATCAATCTTCCATAGCTCTCTCCTCAAGGAAGCCTTAGCAACGTATGGTGGAACCCAGGGGCGGAATGACCATTCGGAAACTTGGGCACTGCCCGAGGGCCCGGGGTCAGTAGGGGGCCCCATGAGATGCCGCTGGTACCTTTTTCATAGGCTTTTTTGAGTTTGGGCAAGGACACAGGGGCCCCATGATCCCCTATTGCCCGGGGGCCCCATGAGTTGTCAGTCCACCCCTGGTGGAACCACAAGGTTTCATGGAACCCCGGTCGAGGAAGGCTGCTCTAAGGGCCCGTCCACACGTGTGTCAATTCCCTGTGTTTATGCAAGCCTCACAACTGCCCTTCAACACCTGCCATGAATATTACAATGGAACCACACATTGCTGTTCCAACAAGAGTGGTAAGGTTGTGTTGTGTTAAAAATTAACCACTTGCCCTCCAGAAGATTTACCCCCTTTCTTGACCAGACCATTTTTTGCGATACGGCGCTGCATTACTATAACTGACTATTGCGCGGTCATGCAACGCTGCACCCAAATTAAATTTATGTCCTTTTTATCCTTTTTGTGCAATAAATAAAAAAAGACCGACAATTTTGAAAAAAAAAATATTTTTGACTTTTTGCTATGAAACATGTCCAGTAAAAAAATAAATAAAAAAAAAATCACATTTTCGTCATAAATTTAGGCCAAAATGTATTCTGCTTCATGTCTTTGCTAAAAACAAATCCCAATACACTTACGTGAGTATAGTGTTTAGAAATGACGATATATATACTGGAATTTTTTTACTAGTAATGGCGGCGATCAACGACTTATAGCGGGACTGCGGTGGGCATTCTGACACTGGGGGGGACTGACTTGGTATCACTGACATTCTCAGTGACACCAATACAGTGATCAGTGCTAATAAAAGCACTGACACTGTACTAATGGCACTGGGCAGGAAGGGGTTAACATCTGGGGCAATCAAAGGGTATTCTGCTACATGTCATTGCTAAAAACAAATTCCAATACGCTTACATGAGTATAGTGTTTAGAAATGACGATGTATATACTGGAATTTTTTTTTTTTTACTAGTAATGGCGGCGACCAACGACTTATAGCGGGACTGCGGTGGGCATTCTGACACTGGGGGGGAACTGACTTGGTGTCACTGACATTCCCAGTGACACCAATACAGTGATCAGTGCTAATAAAAAGCACTGACACTGTACTAATGACACTGGGCAGGAAGGGGTTAACATCTGGGGTGATCAAAGGGTTAACTGTGTGCTGTTTCACTACTTGGACTGTGTCTGTGTTTCACTGTAAGCACACTGCTTTGTATGGCTCTGCTCAGGGGCGCTGGGGGGGGGGGAAACTGACTTGGTGTCACTGACATTCCCAGTGACACCAATACAGTGATCAGTGCTAATAAAAAGCACTGACACTGTACTAATGACACTGGGCAGGAAGGGGTTAACATCTGGGGTGATCAAAGGAAGGGGTTAACATCTGGGGTGATCAAAGGGTTAACTGTGTGCTGTTTCACTACTTGGACTGTGTCTGTGTTTCACTGTAAGCACACTGCTTTGTATGGCTCTGCTCAGGGGCGGACTGACAACTCATGGGGCCCCCGGGCAATAAGGGATCATCGGGCCCCTGTGTCCTTGCCCAAACTCAAAAAAGCCTATGAAAAAGGTACCATGGGCATCTCATGGGGCCCCCTACTGACCCCGTGCCCTCGGCAGTGCCCGAATTTCCAAATGATCAGTCCGCCCCTGGCTCTGCTATGCATGGCCATACAAAGCAGTGTGCAGCAGCTGACAGGTAAGAGATCTGTGTTGTTTACTGGCTGTGATTGACAGCCCATGGCTCCCATTGCTGTCTCAGCCAATGAGGAAGAGTCCCCGGAAAACTGAGGTGCTTGTGCACATTGCTGGATTGCGATGGGGTTCAGGCAAGTATTAGCGGGGCGGGGGGGTAAAAAAACCTTGAGCAAATACAACCACTACAAGATTGGCCATAGATCGATCAAAATTTGGATGATTCCTGCCCTGCAAGCACAACCCGTCTCAACAAAAGTCTATTTAAAAATCGACTGAGACAGATGGAAAATGATTGTTCGGAGAGTTAGGGCTCGTTCACACTTGGCTGTTTTACCAACGCTTGCCAAACGCCCCTACAGCATTTGGCAAGCGTTGGTCTGGCGTTTGCGGAGCATTTTTTAACGTTGGCAAATGCTCCGCAAACGGCGCATGTGCGGTTTAGCAGCGGTTGCTAGGCGTTTGCCGAGCGTTAATAACGCCCCACAAATGCCTATAATGCAGTTTGAGTGGTGTTACCGCCCCGCAACCGCATCGCAACCGCCGGCCGGGCGTCTGCGGAGCGGCACCATAGACGAGAATAGGAGGCTTCAACGCCTCCTGACTCGACCAGAGGCGTCCGTTTTGCTACGACGCAACGCGGCACGACGCAAACGCTCCCGTTAGAAAAGCACCATGTGCTGTAATGTGCAGAATTGGCAGAGGCGTTAGGGAAGCGGTAAAAACGCTTCCTAAACGCCTCTCTGCTACCTGCACACAACGCTAGTGTGAACGTAGCCTTACTGCTTCCTATTAGATCCAATCACTGTTCAGCAGCACCATAGTATTTAAACAGCCGCAGGTGTGGCGCCCACTGAACACAATAGGTGGCTGTGGACATTCCAAGAATGGTCAGAGATAGAGAGGATGGGGAAATCAGTTTTATTTGATCTCATTCACTCCAAATGCTGAATGAAAGAAAATTGAGCTGTGTATGGGCAGCTTCACTTTAAGATTTTCCAGTACTTAGGATAAAAAACAAAATGTAAAATAGCGTACATCTCTGTTTTCTCTCTGATTACAGTAGACCGTGCCCATCCCCGGCCCCTCTCCCCCTCCACAGTCCACTAGGATATTTTAGGTCTGCACCTGTTCCTGGTTTTACTGTGACCTGCACTCAGCAAATACCGATCATTCCCGCAATCCCCACACACACACACTTCATAGGCAAATGGCCATACAGCCAGCACTGCGAGCCCGCACACATCACACCCGCTGACGTATCTCCAGACAGATCCGCCGTGTTAATTTACCTGATCCAGAACACTAGAAAAATGAAGCAAAGCAAAAATAGAGCTGCTGCCCGTGTCAGCCAATCAGGTCTTAGCTTTCATTCTCTGAACAGCAAAGTTTTGTGGTGGATCTGAAACAAAATTAACTTATTCCTGTACGGATCACTTACACTTTTTCTTCAGATGGCAAAAACCGGGTCGGCAGATTCTGATTGGCTGCTATAAGCAACTTCATTATTTTTAGTTTTAATAAATTAACAGCTTCCTGACAGCCCTATAGTAGAACTACTGCTACAGGGCGGCAGGGCTGCGTAAAATCACGTATATATACCGCCATTGACGGCTACAACTGTTGATAACCAGGTCCTCGCTGGCACCCACCGATCACCGAGGAACACAGACAGGGGACAGGGGATAGGTCTGTATGTAAACAATACAGATCTCTCCCCGCTCAGCACCAGCATGCTGCTTTGTATTGCTCTGCATAGCAGAGCAATACAAAGCAGCATGCTTACATAGTAAAACACACAGTGAAACAGCACACATTTCATCCATTTATCACCCCAGATGTTAACCCCTTCCTGCCCAGTGTCATTAGTACAGTGTCAGTGCTTTTTGTTGGCACTGATCACTGTATTAGTGTCACTGGGGATGTCAGTGGCAGTTAGTCAGTTCCCCCCAATGTCAGAATTCCCGCCGCAGTCCTGCAGTTCCGCTATAAGTCGCTGATCTCCACCATTACTAGTATAAAAAAATTTAATTCCAGTATATATACCGCCGTTTGTAGATGCTATAACTTTCACGTAAACCAATTCATTTATACATGTTGGGATTTTTTTTCTTAGCAAAGACTTATTTTATGATGAAATTAGATTTTTTTAAAAAATTTTTACTGGATGTTTTATAGCAAAAAGTCAAAAATATTGTTTTTTTTCAAAACTGTTGGTCTATTTTTTTATTAGTGCAAAAACTAAAAAACTCACAGGCGATCAAATACCACCGAAAGTAAGGTCCATTTGTGGGAAAAAAGGACATAAACATGACCACCCAATTGTCAAAGGAACGCAGGACCGTAACTCAAAAAATGGCCTGGTCAGGAAGGGGGGTAAATCCTCTGGAGGTCAAGTGGTTAACCTTATGGTTTCATATTGCTTAGAAAATGTCAATGGCCTTTTATCTTTTTAAGTGGCTTCTAATTAAAATGTTACTAAACCCAGGACCCTGCATTCACTATATCCGGTCTCCCCGGACCCTGCATTCACTATATCCGGTCTCCCCGGACCCTGCATTCACTATATCCGGTCTCCCCGGACCCCGCATTCACTATATCCGGTCTCCCCGGACCCCGCATTCACTATATCCGGTCTCCCCGGACCCCGCATTCACTATATCCGGTCTCCCCGGACCCCGCATTCACTATATCCGGTCTCCCCGGACCCCGCATTCACTATATCCGGTCTCCCCGGACCCCGCATTCACTATATCCGGTCTCCCCGGACCCCGCATTCACTATATCCGGTCTCCCCGGACCCCGCATTCACTATATCCGGTCTCCCCGGACCCCGCATTCACTATATCCGGTCTCCCCGGACCCCGCATTCACTATATCCGGTCTCCCCGGACCCCGCATTCACTGTATCCGGTCTCCCAGGACCCTGCATTCACTGTATCCGGTCTTCCAGGACCCTGAATTCACTATATCCGGTCTCCCAGGACCCTGCATTCACTGTATCCGGTCTCCCAGGACCCTGCATTCACTGTATCCGGTCTTCCAGGACCCTGAGTTCACTATATCCGGTCTCCCAGGACCCTGCATTCACTATATCTGGTCTCCCCGGACCCTGCATTCACTATATCCGGTCTCCCAGGACCCTGCATTTACTATATATGGTCTCCCAGGACCCTGCATTCACTATATCCAGTCTCCTAGGACCCTGCATTCACTATATCCGGTCTCCCAGGACCCCGCATTCACTATATCTGATCTCCCTGGACCCTGCATTCACTATATCTGGTCTCCCAGGACCCTGCATTCACTATATCTGGTCTCCCAGGACCCTGCATTCACTATATCTGGTCTCCCACAGTACACAGAACATTGAAGTGCAATTATTTTAGTAAATATAAACTGCTAAATACCTTTTCTCCTCAGCAGTTACAGCAGTCTTGTGACTTTTATCAGTGCTCAGAAGAGCACATGTTAAAGCTTGTAGGCGGCGTTTTCATTGTACTCTAGGAGGATGCAAAACCCCTGACCTCTGTCTGGACAGTGCTGATTGGCCCTGTGCTGATCACATGTACCCTCCCAAGAAAGAACAAACATCTCTAGCAATACACACCAAACTGAACATGTGCAGAATGTCTCCACACCATGTCTTATCAGGAGATAAGAGGGGGGTACTGGAAGAAGGGGAGGATCAGAGAAGTCAGGATCAAGCAGCCTTTTTACACAATGCAGAGCATTAACCCCTTCGGTTCCACAGTGAGTATAACAAGCATGCTTTACTGCATATGCAGACTGATTTTACGGTTTTGGGTTTTGTAACACTTTAAGAAATGGATAATAATTTTCTAGGAAATTGCTGACTCTTTTTTTTTGCAGTTTGTAGCTCAGGCGCTCAGCGGTTGACCTCAAGCACATGGGCAGTGAAAGGCTGAAAATATGTTGGGTGTAAAATCCTGGTCATTTTTCTGTGCATTAGTATTTACCCGCACATGCACTGAGGCTAGGTTCACACTTGCTTGGGCACGGTAGCCCATTTGTTTGAATGGGCTGCTGTGCTTCCTGAAAATGCAGGGAAAAGGTCCCTGCACCATTTTAGCAAATGCAGCCTGCATGGAAACCACAAGTGCAGTGCGTCTCTTCAGCTGCAGCACATTTTTCTGTGCAGGTAGTTGCGGGAACAGGTGCGGTCCTGCAGTGGCAATCACCCGCATAGGTGTGAGCCTAGCCTTACAATGGATTTCCCGAGCAACAGACCTTCTGCATTTGGGAAACATGTTGTACTCATACGTGCGGGTACATACCAATGGCATATTTGTATTGCAAGCTGTGCACAGCACCTGCAGCTACCTACCTACAGCCTAAATTGGCCAGAATTTTACCTCCAGCACATTTTAACCTCTCACCATCTGTATGCATGAGGACATTGAATTTTAGCAGTTTCAGGACAGCAGCAAGTTCGCCAGCCACAACCATTCTTCATTCAGCTCTATGGGCTTAGCTACAAATCGCTGAAGGAGAGCAGCAGCAGAGAACACCAATCCAATGCTGTAGCAATGGTTACGCTTGTAGCAGTGACAAATTGATAGCCACTTTAGATATTATTTCGCTGGTTACAAATCAACTGAAGGTTGAGACATGGGCGACTCTGCCGCTTTGTCAAAGTTCCTATGAGCAGGATCACTAACAGGCTGCCGATTTGTGCTTATGGAATCGCTTCCTTTGTAGAGGAGGCACAATGTCGCTTCCATCGCTAGCGATTGAAATTCAGCAGCATTAAGTCAGGGGTGGACTGACAACTCATGGGGCCCCCGGGCAATAGGGGATCAGGGGGCCCCTGTGTCCTTGCCCAAGCTCAAAAAAGCCTATGAAAAAGGTACCAGGGGCATCTCATGGGGCCCCCTACTGACCCTGGGCCCTTGGGCAGTGCCCGAGTTTCCAAATGGCCCCTGCATTAGGGCCAGCAACAGAGCGACATCCCACTGCATGTGACTATAAAATAAAAAATTCTATAGGGACACATAGGTCGTTTTTTTAGTGATGAAGGCACTTTTATGGTCTGAGGTCACCAAGTTCATTTCTGAAAAGCTAAATCTACCAAATATTTGCATGTTTATAGGGGGATTTCTCAGAGGAAAAGCCCAAAAATGCTACTAAATCTTCAGTTAGTCTATGAAAAAAATGCACTGTTATACTAGAAAATCCACGACTTGGGAAAAACAGATGTCTCCAACCACTAACTCTAAAAACTGCTATACCCCCTATACTCTTCTTACCAAATAAACCTAAATAGTCAGACTGACACCATTGTGGAGTGAATATTGGCCATAGAGGCTATTTATTAACAAATAACCAATATCAATCATTCCTTTAAACAGAAACATAACAACAATAATAATCAAGTTGCCAGTCTTTGGAGGCACTAAAGAACCAGCTTAGTTTTATATCTGTGGAACCACTTATAGGTCCCAAGCCGCAACACACAATCCCAACTCTCCACAGATACAGTTGCAAGAAAAAGTATGTGAACCCCTTGGGATTACGTGGAGTTTTGCATGAATTGGGCATAAAATGTGCTCTGAACGTCATCTAAGTCACAACAATAGAAGAACACAGTCTGCTGAACATAATACTACACAAACGTTAGATGTTGCCATGGTTTAATTGCACATAACATGTAAACATTCACAGTGCAGGGAGGAAAAAGTATGTGAACCTTTGGACTTAATAACTGGTTGAGCCTCCTTTGGCAGCAATAACCTCAACCAAACGTTTCCTGTAGTTGCAGATCAGACCTGCACAACGATCTGGAGTCATTTTGGACCACTCCTCTTCACAAAACTGTTTCATTGTAGCAATATTCTTGGGATGTCTGGTGTGAATTGCTCTCTTAAGGTCATGCCACAGCATTTCAATCGGGTTGAGGTCAGGATTCTGACTGGGCCACTCCAGAAGGCGTATTCTGTGCTGTTGCAGCCATTGTTTTGTTGAATTACTTGTATGCTTTGGGTCATTGTCGTGTTGCATCACCCATCCTCTGCGGAGCTTCAGTTGGCAGACAGATGGTTGTACGTTTTCCTGAAAAATGTCTTGATAAACTCTGGAATTCATTTTCCCATCAATGACAACAATCCGTCCAGGTCCTGAGGCAGCAAAGCAGCCCCAAACCATGATGTTCCCTCCGCCATGTTTTACAGTGGGGATGAGGTTTTGATATTGGTGTGCTGTGCCTTTTTTTCTCCGCACATAGTGTTGTGTGTTCTTCCCAAACAACTCAATCTTGGTTTCATCTGTCCACAGTATATTTTGCCAGTAGTGCTGTGGAACATTCAGGTGCTCTTTTGCAAACTTCAAACGTGCTGCAATATTCTTTTTGGACAGCAATGGCTTCCTCCGCGGTGTCCTCCCATGTACTCCATTCTTGTTTAATGTTTTCTTTATTGTAGATGTGTCAACAAAAATGTTAGCATGTGCCAGAGATTTCTGTAGGTCTTTAGCTGACACTCTGGGATTCTTCTTTACCTCATGCAGCATTCTGCGCTGTGCTCTTGCAGTCATTTTTACAGGACGACCACGCCTAGGGAGAGTAGCAGCAGTGCTAAACTTTCTCCATTTGTAGACAGTCTGTCTTACTGTGGACACATGAACATCAAGGCTTTTGGAGATACTTTTGTAACCCTTTCAAGCTTCATGCAAGTCAACAATTCTTGATCGTAGGTCTTCTGAGAGCTCTTTTCTGCGAGGCATGGTTCACATCAGACAGTGCTTTTTGAAACCAGTAAACCTAAAACAGGTGTGTGTTTTTTAAGGGCAGGACAGCTGTCAGCAACACATCCAATATCATTACACTGATTGGAGTCAAGGTTGCTCACTCCTGGCTCCAATTAGCTCTGGGAGAAGTCATTAAGCTAGGGCCTCACATACTTTATCCTCCCTGCACTGTGAATGTTTACATGTTATGTGCAATTAAACCATGGCAACATCTAACGTTTGTGTAGTATTATGTTCATCAGACTGTGTTCTTCTATTGTTGTGACTTAGATGACGTTCAGAGCACATTTTATGCCCAATTCATGCAAAACTCCACATAATCCCAAGGGGTTCACATACTTTTTCTTGCAACTGTATGTACATGTCCCACCTACCGTTAACTGGAAATTCTACTGAGGATGCCATACAATAGATGGGTCCCTATTCTGGTTAATTCTGAACTCCTCCAAAGATCTCAACTGCCTGGCCACTACGGCCACCAAGGAGCACCAATCCAGACCACTGTTTCTTCTTTATCTGATGCCTTCACATTGTTTGAACTTTGCTGCATTTCCCCTTGACATTTTTGAAGCCCCTTCTAAACATTTAATCCCACCAGTCCCGGTAAGAAACCTCACATCTCCTGATTCCAGATGTTACCCCTTCTTGCCTCCACTGTTTTCGTAGTAATGTCTGCCCTTCACCCTTTTTTTTTTTGCTTCAGGCCTATTTGAACCACCAAAGTTCAGATTGACATGATCAACCAGTCCCTTCCTTTTTATAAACGGACATACATGGCCAGAGGTTGTCAGAAAAATGTGACAAAATTTGGTCTGAGAGGGTGTCACCACCATACACATAAGCTTCTCACACCACACCTAGTCCACCCATTCTCTTTCAGAGAATTATGGGTTTCAACACATAGCCCACACCATCAACAGTAGCAGAGGAAACAAATTATATTTAAATTTTGGTATAATGTACATATACTATACAGTACATACTGTGTATATTTTGTATGAATGAGGTAAAATTGCACGTTTTCAGGCTATATTCTCTGCAATTTGAATGCTGGAAAGCAGAAAATACCACATCATATCCATTAGATGGTATTCAGGAGCATACTTCTTTCCCATTATAATCACTGTCATCTACAGTAGTTGCCATAGTAGTTAAAGTATTATCTTGCATCCGCATATTGAAATTGCAGAGACTATAGCTTGAGAATATTTTATTTTGCCCCATTTGCACAGAACAAATTTACATGCAGTTTCAATGAACAAACAACTATGCACATTTTTAATTAATAACCCCCCCCCCCCCAAAAAAAAAAAAAGTACTAAAGGCACTAGATCAGAATGAAAGCCAGGGAGATTGTATTTTCTAGAAGGTGTGATCCACAAAGGCAGCCAAGATACCTCAGTGCTTCCTTTAAAGGCAGCCTGTCAAAATTTGCTTCGTCATACAACAAAAAAAACCCACAAGCTCAGTGCCAAATCCATGAATCCAGATCCATTTAATACAGACCTGGTAAATTCATCATCAGTCATTTGAAGCCACCATCTGAAGTGTCCAGACACGGACCCGTGTCAAGTGCTTCTAACTCTATGAAACTTTCTGCTATGGTGCAGGAAATTGCAGTGTGAATAAATTAAATATGAAGTTTAGTTTTAAAAAATCCCTACAGCTTTAGTCACATTACTTACCTGAAATGAGGTATGTCCTATGATGTGCAGGCAAGCTGGATCTTTGATAAATCTTCACTACAGCGATTCTCTGTCCTCCTACGGTTTTAAAACTCCAGCACTGCAATGGTTAACAACTTTGTGTCTATAGACAGAACAGCAGTACAGATGATCCAATGGGGACACGCCCTCTCCTTTCTCCTCCTTCATTGAAAAAAGTTCTTTCACTGATTACAGGGCTGGTAACTCGATCTGTGAATGGGGGAGATCTGATCTGTCACAGGATTCTCTCCCCCATTCACAGATTGTGTTACAAGCAGTGTAATCAGTGAGAGAGCACTCAATGGAGGAGGAGGGAGGGGGCGTGTCCCCATCAGATCATCTGTACTGCTGTTCTGCCTGAAGACCTGAAGCTGTTAACCAATGCAGCACCGGAAGATGAGAGCAAGGAAGAGGACAGGGCATCCCTGCAGTAAAGATTTCTCCAGGGATCCAGCTGCCTGTGCATCATTGGACATTTTTTTTTGTACAGGTAAGTGACTTAAACTGTAAAGATTTTTTTTTTTAAGCTAAACTTCAGCTTAACCACTTGGCTACCGGGCACTTTTACCCCCTTCCTGCCCAGGCCAATTTTCAGCTTTCAGAGCTGTTGCACTTTGAATGACAGTCGCGCGGTCATGCAACACTGTACCCAAACTAAATGTTTATCTTTTTTTGAGACAAATAGAGCTTTCTTTTGGTGGTATTTAATCACCACTGGGGTTTTTATTTTTTGCTAAATGAAAAAAAGACTAAAAAGTTTGAAATAAAAAAGTTTTTCTGTTATAAAGGTTTGTAAATAAGTGATTTTTCTCCTTTACTTATGTGCGCTGATGAGGCTGCACGGATGGCCACTGATAGGCAGCACTGATGGTCGCTAATGAGGCTGCACTGATAGGCACTGATGAGGCTGCCCCGATAGGTGGCACTAATGGGCACTGATAGCCAGCACTGAGGAGGCACTGATAGCCAGCACTGAGGAGGCACTGATAGCCAGCACTGGTGGGCACTATTAGCCGCAATGATGGGTACTGATGGGGCTACAGTGATCATCAGTGTAGATGTCCCCTTTGAGAATTGCCGCTTACCGGTTCTCCTCTTCTCACGCGCTGTCAACATGAGGAGAGGACTATCAATAACTGGCATTTCCTATTTACACTGTGATTGGACAGATCTGATCACATGGTAAAAGGCTGCTCTGATTGGCCCTTTACCTGGACATGTGATCAGCTGTTTCCGAAGGACACCCTGTATGGGGGTAGGAGGCGTGGTTCTATGAAGACGTCCATGGACGCCCTCCCGGAACTAGCCGACCGTGCTGTAGCTGTCTTTTAGCTATAGCATAGCGTGGTCGGGAACTGATTAAAGTGACATTAAACCTGTGTATATCCTTGTTCTCCAAAAATAATTCATACACATCTACTACCTAATGACCCTGTAATCCATATTAAAAAAAATCAATTCTTACTGATGTTCTTCATGAGCTTCCCAACCTCTCCTTTTTCCCCTCACTTTCTTTTGTTTGAATTGAGCAGTGCATGTTAGTCATGGTCATGTACACGTCTCTATGCACAGTACACATCCCAGAGTCCCTAGTCCATCTCACAAGTGCAAGAGAGGGTGGCTACTTTCCTACTCATGAACAAGAGAGAGGGTGACTACATTCCTACTTACAGTGCTTTCATAAAATATTCAGACCCCCTTCATTTTTTTCAAATTTTGTTATGTTGCAGCCTGATACTACAGTTGATTAAATTCATTTTTTTTCAATCTACACTCAGTACCCCATAATGACAAAGTGTAAACAGAGTTTTTTAAATGTTTGCAAATGTATGGAAAAAGGTACAACTGAAATATAATTTCGATATAAGAATTCAGACCCTTTGCAACAACTCTCTTTGATGAGGTTTCTACACCTTGAATGGAGTCCACCTGTGGCAAATTAAATTGATTTCACATGATATGGAAAGGCACACACCTCTATAAAAGGCCTCACAGCTAACAAGCATACTGTATCAGAGCAAATGCCATGAGGTTAAAGGAACTGACTGGGGCTCAGAACAGGATTATTGCAAGGCACAGATCTGGGGAAGGATGGAAAAAAATTTATGCTGCACTGAAGGTTCCCAAGAGTACAGTGGACTCTATAATTCTCACATGGAAGAAGTCTGGTGCAACAAGACTCTTCCAAGAGTTGGTAGCCCAGCCAGAATGAGCAATTGAGGGAAAAGGACGTTAGTAGGAGAGGTGACCAAAAAACCAAAAGCTCCACAGATCCTGTGCGAGATGGGACAAAGTTCCAGGACAATCATCACTGCAGCCCTCCACCAATCTGTGCAAACACATGAAAGCCCACTTGGAGTTTGCAAAAAAGCAACTAAAGGACTCTCAGACTGTGAGGAACGAGATTCTCTGGTCTGAAGAAACCAAAATTGAACTGTTTGGCCTCAATTCTAAACATTATGTCTGGAGGAAACCAGGCGCAGCTCATCACCTGCCCAATAACATCCCAACAGTGAAGCATGGTGGTGGCAGCATCACGCTATGGGGGTGTTTTTCAGCAGCAGGAACTAGGAGATTGGTCAGGGTTTAGGGAATGGAGCAGAGTACAGAGATGTCCTCAATAAAAACCTGTTCTAAAGCGCTCAGGATCTCAGATTGGGCCGAAGGTTCAACTTCCAACATGACAACAATCCTAAGCACACAGCCAAGACAACACAGGAGTGGCTCAGTAACAACTCTAGCACTGTGAATGTCCTTGAGTGGCCCAGCCAGAGCCCTGACTTGAACCCTATTGAACATCTCTGGAGAGACCTGAAAACAGTCCCCATCCAACCTGACTGAGTTGAGAGGATTTGCAGAGAAGAATTGCAGAAACTCCCCTAAACGAGGTATGCAAAGCTTGTTGCGTCAAACCCAAAAAGACTTCAGGCTGTAATTGCTGCCAAAGATGCTTCAACAAGTATGGTTCCATGCACACTGGGATTAAAAAACGTTAGTTCTCTTGGCACAAAAAAATCACTCATATAGAGCGTTTCTGTACAGGAATTTAGGAGCGTTTAGAAGTGTTTAGCTATTTTCTGCCAAAAAAACTCCTCTCAAACACAAACCAGAAGGGTTTTTTCTGCCTATAAACCCTGAGCTTGAAATATACCTCCAAACTCCCTAATAACATGGACACATAGGATATCACTGAGCTTCTTCTACAAGAAACACACAAACTTCTGTACTGTAGAAGCAGCTTTTTTAAGGCCAGTGTGCATGGACCCTAAAGGGGTTAAATACTTAAGCATATTTTATATTTCATTTTTTTTTCTTTTTAATAAATTCACAGACATTTCTAAAATTCAGTTTTCACAATCATTATGGGGTATCAAGTGTAGATTAATGAGAAAAAAATGAATTTAAACAACTGTAGTATCAGGCAGCAATTTAACAAAACTGAAAAAGTGAAGGGGGTCTGAATACTTTATGAACGCACTGTATAGCAAGAGCACAGAGAATTAATGTAGCCACCCTCTAACAAAATGTTGGATCACAGCAGCAGAAAAAAGGAATTTGGAGATCTGGAGGAGGCTGAGAGAAATAGAAGGGACTTTTCAAAGTTAAGACTACATACTTAAATAGAATATTTTTTTTAAGCCAGAGTTTGGCATCACTTTAACATTTTTAGTGATTAAACCAGCAGTTTGAAAAAATACATTATCATGATGGAAAGGACAATCATAGTAATAAGTAAGCTCCAAGGAGCAGGGCCCTCCTAACCCTCTTGTATTGAACTGTATTGTCTCCCGTTATATTGTAAAGCGCTGAGCAAACTGTTGGCGCTATATAAATCCTGTATAATAATAATAAAGTCTGTGAGGATCCTAGCCTATACATCCTGCAAAGGCAACATAAAAGGAAAACAAAAAAACTGTTGGCGCTATATAAATCCTGTGTAATAATAATAATAATATTTATTTCCTATGATCATATGTTCCTTCTTGTGGCCATAATGCAGCATTGTCCTGATTCATTCCAATTTGTGTGAACGAATTGAACTGGAGAGAAAAGAGCCTAACATTTTATTTTGTCCCATTCACATACAGCAAATGTAAATGCAGTTGCAATGAACAAATAGCTCTACAATTTTTTTTTTTTTTTTAAATACCCCTAGTATCTGCCAACAATAACACAAGATAATTTTGTTTTAATATCGGCCAGGTGCACTATAAACAAAATGCTCTTTACTAAAGTTTGAGAAAAATCAACATTGTCTATGTACAGTGTCAACAAAAAAAAAAAAAACATTGCTGTGCTTAGTGCCTCCTTTCACTCCCCATAGGTCATAAGTGCCGCTGCAATTGTTTTTCATTTTAAAAGCAAAACATGAGTTGGCTAACATACTAGTAATTGACTAATTTGCAAAAACTGCTGCCGAAATGCAGAAAAAAAGAGAAAAAAAAATTCTATTTTTAATCTTTTTTTTTTTTTAATATTGTAACTGATTCTGACAGTTACATTAATAGATGACAATTATTGTCAATGGATGCTTCACCAGGGCATTTTCGAAACAGAGATTATAGTGTGGGTCCCCTCCCAAGTTTTCCCAAAGGAAAATCTGGATCTTCATTCACACTGATCTTTGTGTTGCTACATCCAGATCCTTAAATCTTACAGACTCTAGGCACATGCACACTGGATTCTTTACACAGCATTCAGCGTGTGTGCACCATGATTTGGTTACCCTGGCCTCTAAGCCCGGGTTCACACCAATGCGGTGCAGGAAGTGCTGCGAATCCTGTGCGTTTCCCGCACTGCATTGCAATCACATGAAAAATTAATGACACCCTGAAACAGATGGCAAAACACAATGTGATTGCCAGAAATCACATTGCATGGGTGAGAACACCCATGCGAAGCGATTCAGGTGCGGGTCCTGCACCTTTTTGGTGCGGATGCATTGTGATTTGAGCCATACAAAATTAATGGCTCAAATTGCACCGCACACACATTTGCATGTAATTCGCACAGGAATGCAATGCGGCTCCTGTGTGAACATGTGGAATCCCACACCAGGGGCGGACTGACAACTCATGGGGCCCCCGGGCAATAGGGGATCATGGGGCCCCTGTGTCCTTGCTCAAACTCAAAAAAGCCTATGAAAAAGGTACCAGGGGCATCTCTTGGGGCCCCCTGACCCCGGGCCCTCGGGCAGTGCCTGAGTTTCCAAATGGTCAGTCTGCCCCTGTTCCACACCACATAGTGTGAGCCTGGGCTAAATGTTTGTGTCCAGGGTCTGATCAGAGGCATTGATTGGATGTAAGAGCTCTTTCACACAAGGCAGTAAAATCAGGTGGTTGAACTGCAGTTTTACTGCCCCGACTGCCTACCTGAATAAAGGCATGTAGCCACTCTCGTCTGTACACATACTACGATGCTTCACTTCATGACTTCAGCAAAAATTAAATGGCAGTTGCATTTAGATGGCAGTACCACCGCCAAATACAATACACTCAAGTGAATGAGGCTGAGCCACAACAGCTCAGAAACAGAATGCAATGCATGCAGGTGCAGCACAGTGGGTCGGCATTTTGAAGTTTAAAACAGGTGGTATATCGTTGGACGGTTAAAACAAGCGGTATATCGTCTCCTCGCGGCCTGTCAAATGGCTTTGAAAAGCGATCCACCATGGATCGCTTTTTTTTCAGAGGGGTGACGAGAGCTGCCCAACATATGGGTGAGTCCTAACCATGGTGGACTGATACAAGCGATCAAGTTAAGCGCCGTCCATGGATTTGTCCCTATCAGGATAGCATTCTAGGTAGGTACAGATAGCATTCTAGGTAGGTACTGACTCCAGTGCCCTGCACTCACACTATAATGAAACAGAGAACGGCACTGACACCATCACATCACTGAGACCCTCTCCATTACTGAGCACTGCCTTGTACCGGAGAAGAGGAAGAGAACCCTGTGTGTCACATGACTGGTCAGGGGACATCTGAAAAAAGGCAAGAATATTAAAAATGTATGTATTAAAAAACAAATCTTGTGGTGGGGTGCTCCAGAGGGTAAAGCAATAAATTGAAGTGGAGACTACAAAAAAAAAGCAAAACTAAGATAAGATATTACATAAAACTGGAGAAAATAAAGGACAGCCAGATGAATGAAAGGTCCACCTCCTCCATTCATAGAGCGCTTTTCATTGATGGAAGCTATAATGAAAGATGGCCGCTGGGCCTCCACGTCGCTCCGGCGGCGTAGCGTCACGACGTCCAGGCTCCTCCTAAGGTTTTTTCAGGTACTATACCAAGAGGAGGAAGATCCCCTGTAAACATGCTACCCCTTCCGTCCATCCAGTAGGAGACCTCTGGTTACCTGGATCTGGTTTACATCATTTTTGGGGAAAATTCTGAGCGCAACCCAGAGGGAGGATTGACCTGTTCTGACCAGACCTTTTTTTTCTTCCTGATTGAGGATCCATTGGATTTGATATACACCGCTTATACTTATCTATCTTCTGGTGAGTGCGCATTTCTGCTATTCTTCACAGATCACCACCATTGATTACCACCAGTCACCTGGCACGTTTTTTATGATATAGACTTTGTATCAGAATTTTATTATCTTATGTGTATATCAATTTTATTATCTTATGTGTATCCTATTTTATTTTCCATTTAGCGCTGCACTGTTTTTTGTTTATTCTTTTTGAGTGTATATTGGTTGCTTAGAGTGCATAGCTGCTTTTTTGGGTCAGCGCTCACTTTTACCACTATTTACATTTTCGTATTGTTCATAAAAAACATCTTTACCAGTCCCCCAAATCATATTTTTCGTCCTTATAGGGCAGATAAAAAAACGATGCTTTTCATGTCAGTGTCTTTAACCGAAAAACCAGTGCAAAGGGTGTTTTTTTTTTTTCTTTCTTTCTTTTTTTTTTTTTTTACAGAGCTCATGATTCCTGCATCATCTCCATGTGGAAGTCAGAAAAGTCCTGCCAACAGCTCATAGAATTTTTTTTTTGTGCAAAGATTTTGTAGTTGACAGGATGACAGGAAACAAAGATGATTTATGAGCCAACATTGGAATCACCATGATCGCCTGCTATTCAAGAGGTATACACAGCTATGCTTTTCCGGGAGCAGTCTTTCAGGCTATCATTGAAGATGCATCCTATAAAATGATAGGGTAGTGCAGCACACCAATACATAACAAAAGAAAAGTGATATAACCAAAGAATCTAAAAGTTCCAAAATGTGCATTTCTTTATGGTGCAGGATAAAAAAAATTGCAACTGGATACTATGGGTTGAATTTATATATAATTTATTAAAACAACAATTCTTTCAGTGAAAATGTACATTTGTTCTGTGTGGATGTGGCAAAATACAAATGTTATTAAGCTATTTGCTGTGCTGGTTGAATGTTTTCAATTGAGTTAAACAGGAAAATACCTAATTTGGCTACTGGATGGTGCTAGGTATTATAGGAAATTCCTTTGATACTTCGCACCTTCTAATGGCCAAATGCAGCAGTTCCATTTTAAAATAATGTAAAACATTAGACCAGAACAGGAAATAGCAAAAAAAAAAATGTTCTTTGCCCTATTCTGACACAACAAATGTACATGTATTTTCACTGGGCGAATTGCTATGTACATATTTTATTATAAAATACTCCAACATATGACAGCTCCTCCTCTTTATACTTGTTCTGGAAAATAAGCTCAGAGTCAGCTATAGCTCTACAAGGTTTTGGGATTTTACAAGGACAAACATTATAAATCCCACTGATAAACGTCCAATATGCTGATTTTTTATGAGGTCTGAAATGAGAATAGAGAAAGTGACACGGGGAATTTTCTTCTATTGCAGATTGTCAGAAGCAATACAAACACTGTAAAACTGAACTCAAGGCAAAAAAGAAAAAAAAAAAAAAAAGTAAAGTGTGTTCTTGCATTTTGAAAATAAATTCTCAAATTTACACAGAATGCACATACTAAATGTTAAACCAGGTAGGCAGCCACACCTACCTTGGATCAACTACACTTTTCACCCAGCACCCTGCCTACTCCTCCCCCAGCCCTACTTTTTGGATTTCCATATTGTTGTGGTATGTAACTGCAATAGAAAAAAAGTAAAATCACCATTTCTAGCTGTGCTGTCTGGCAGGTAAGCTTTGACCACAAGACTGGCTAAAAGAATTACAAATCCTATGGCAGCAAAAGCAGTTTAACATTTTTAATTATATATAACCATTTGTTCAGCTACTTCAGTTCCCTCTCCTTTTGATATTGAAGCAAGTGTGAAATAATAGTGTAGTAAATATATATATATATATATATATATATATATATATATATATATATATATAACACAAATAAGAAATTATATAAAAAAATATAATTGGGCTGTGGCTCAAAATCCATTTGGATGGGTGTATATATATATATATATATATATATATATATATATATATATATATATTTTTTTTTTTTTTTTTTTTTTTTTCCCTATCATGCAAGCACACCACATTGGATTATCCTCAATAAAAAAAAATTGCTCATTTGCATCTGCAAACGTCTACAAATGACCTACTTCACAACTAACATAGGCATGTTCATCTATATAAAAAGCCTTGCAGAATCAAATAAAAAACAATTGTATTAAAAAAAAATTTAAAAATAAATATAAATAAATAAAAAAATAATTTTTTTAAATATAATATATAAAAATAAAAAATATACTGAAAATACAAATTATATATATATATATATATATATATATATATATATATATAAAAAAAATACAATGTCATTGTACTGTGGTTTTATTGCACAACATCAAAAAAAAAAGGTCCATGTCTACAGAGCAGACAGAAGATCTCCCCGTCTGATAATCAAATATTCACTAAAACTGTTCTGTCTCAAACTCCCCGCAGCCGAGGACCAATGTTACGTTCTAAGATGTTGCCATGGTAACCTTTCCGCATCTCAGACTTTCACATGACCAGCATTCCGTCCGCACTTGTTTTTTTCCATTTTATCAATAAAGTGATTTGATTTTGTAATAACCACCAACATGGATTCATGAGAAAATGTAAACAAAAACAAAAAAAACAGGACTGATGCCCAATAAGTGTTTAGGTATTATTGGATGTTATAAAAAAAGTAAATCATACCAGTGTGTGTTAATATTTTTAATATCTTGTTTCTATGTCCAGCATTCAATTATTTGTGTATTTGGTGACAGTTATATTTGTTCATTAGATACTGCTTGTAGTTTGCTGTCAATAATAATTTTTTACAATGTACTATAATTCTAGGGGTCATCCAACTAGCTTATAACAATGTCCTCCTTGGCTGACAGACAATGCAAAACTTGTTAAAGCAGAACTCTACCACTTTTGCAGTGGGAGGCGATTGCTATATTGTGCACGTATGTACAACATACAACACTATGGTACACGTGCCGCCTAGAGTCTCCTCCTCCAGCAAAGTGAGGTCAGCATCCCCCCATAACTCTGTTGACACTGCTGACATTCTGCCAGTCTTCTGGGTCCCATATCTTTGGTTTCCCATTGGGCAGCCACTAATGATGCAACTCCTGCATGTCCGCACAAAATTTCAATTTTCCCCACATCCAGTTGCATTTCAAGCATCTCACAGATAGAGGTAATGAGCTGGGGGTGTACACTGCACCGTGCATGTGCCTGAGCAAAAGAAACAATTTTTGGCAGGAGGGACTTTTCAGTGGTTTTTTTACACCTATTTGACACCGGCGGCAAGAAGCAGTTAAAACAGGTGATTGATGGCATGGCACGGGGCGGAGCCTGACTATGGCGGCGGCGGAGAGCTCGTGGTAGGAGCTCCCGCACGGGCCTCTTCCGACCGATCCCCCCTTGGACTCTAAAATTCCCCCCTAGCAGATGGAGGTCTAGAGGGTAGAGACCTACCTCGACCGGGCGGGCTCCTCTGGCTGAGCGGCTCCCCGGAGCTGAGAGTGGAGACCAGCGGAGAGAGGCAGGGACGCTGAAGCCTGGACACCGAGCCTGGTTGCCGGGTGACAGGGAGGCGCGGCCGGGACATGTGACCGGCCGCAGTGCACCTCTGGGAGGCAAGAAAGCCAGCCGCCCGGCCGGAGGCTGACGGAGCAGGAGAGATTCCGACCTGCAATCCAGGGAGCCCTAACAGGTGGTCGATGGGGAGCCTCCCCAACAAAGACAAAGAAGAGGAGCATGGAGGAAAGTCCTGGAGGGTCCCCCTGAGAGGAAGAGAGCGGACCTGCTGATGGAATTGGAGAAAGGAGCCTGGAGCTGTCTCACGAGAAGCGTTGGAGGGGTGAGTGGTCTGGCGGTGGCCCCAAACACAAAAATTGTATAGAGCTGGAGGAAAGCAGGGAGAGAAAGAAAAGGGGGGGACCCCCAGAGGACAAGAATAAAAAATAAGGAGAAGAACGCAAGGTGCAGGCAAAGGCATAGACAAAGCTGGGAATTCTATTTCTACACCTTATTAATTTCTTTGTTTTGCAAAGTATAAGTTTATAAGAGAAAATAAAGGTTACAGAAGAAATGAAAAATAAAAGTGCAAAGGGAACCGGGCCTAAAGGGACACAAACGGGGACAATTAAAAAGTACACATCCCAGGGAAATGTGACCCAGAAAGGCCCCAGAGCAGAGAAGACAAACGAGAGTCTGATTTAAGTATGCAAAATAGTCCTAAACAGTCAATGGAATTGGATATCAGTAATCAACAAATATCAGAGACAGAAAAAGAACTACAAATCCCAAATAAAAGAGAGATGACAGAAATGTTCAAAGACCTGGAGAGAACAATTAAGCAAGAAATGGTAAAAATTCGGAATGATCTGGGGCAGTTGTTGTTAAGAGTGGAAGAAACGGAGCAGAAAGTTAAAAGCCAGACCCAGATTATTTCCGAATTAGAGAAGAAGATAATTAATATGGAAAAAGCTCAGGAAAAATTGCAGTACAAGGTGGAAATTCAAGAAAATAGAGAAAGAAGGAGAAATATAAGGATAAGAGGGGTATCGGAAAGTTTAAAAGGAGAAATACTAGAAGAGATGGTTTGCAAAATACTGAACTTTATAATGGGAAACTCTGAAATCGAAAGGACTAATATAGAAGGAATCTCTAGAAACGGGAAACTCCAGGGGAACCATGAGAAAGACAGGCCGAGAGACATACTTGTAAAATTTTATGAATTACAACAAAGGGAAAAAATCTGGAGGAACACTAAGGGAAAACCAGTAATAAAGTATGGAGAAATGGATATTCAAATATTTGCGGACTTGTCATCAGAGACTCTCCGGAGGAGGAGAGCTCTGAGGCCTTTGCTGGAGCAGATGAAAAAACAGAAGGTGCAATACAGATGGGGAGTTCCGGAGTGTTTAATAGGATGGAAAAATGGAATAACTGCCCATTTGAGGTTCCCAGAGGACTTGAGAAATTTTTGCAATAGACTTGAAATGCAGAAAATTGAAATAAAGGGTTGGGAAGAAGAATCTGGGGAAGAAAGAGCAGAAGGAAGGGAGGGGTGGAGACGGATGGGGGAGAGGGGGAGGGGCGGAGAGGGAGAGTCAAGGGGAGAGAGGTGTGTTTTCTTGTTTTTTTTTTTTTTCTCTTCTCCCTTTCTCTCTCCTTGCTCCCATTTCATTGCCTCCTTTTTTTTTCTCCCCTTGTCCCTCCAGCTTGACTCCCGTTTCTGGGGGGAGTTTTGGGGTGGGGGGGAGGGAGAGAGAAATGGGTAGAGGGATAAAAACGCTCTATAGGAATAAGAAAGAGGAAGGGAAGGAGGAAGAGGGAGACGGTAGGAAAAGAGTAAGATGGAAGAAATCCAATATATAACCTATAATGTAAAAGGGTTAAGTTGTCCAGGAAAGAGATTCAGGTTATTTAAAGAACTTCAACATAGAAAATCCTCAGTGGTATTTTTGCAGGAAAGACATCTAGAGATAGAGTCGAAGGTTAGACTGAAGACTAGACATTTTCCAACATGGTTCTATGCAGATTCACCAACTAAAAGAGCAAAAGGAGTTGCTATAGGCTTCGCAAAGAATATAAGGTTCGAGGTGGAGGAGAGACTAACGGATCCGGAGGGGAGGTTTTTATTTTTGAGAGGTAAACTACAGGGAATTGAGTGTACAATAGCAAATATATATAGTCCAAATAAGAGACCAGAGAGGTTTATGAGAGAAGTGCTGAAGAGATTGGTGGATTTTAAAAGTGGGTGTATGATAGTAGCGGGAGACTTTAACATCTGTATGGACCCACGGATAGATACCACTTCCTCTGTGAGGAGGGAGGAAAGCAAATCCTTGAGAATGTTAAAGAAATTGATGCATGAGTGTCAGTTGGTGGACATCTGGAGAATCAGGAATATGAAGGAGAGAGACTATACTTTCTTTTCGCACGTTCATGAGACTTATTCTAGACTCGATTACATATTAGTAGAACATCGTGTGATAGAGTGGGTGGTGGAAGTAAAAATTGAAGGAAGCACTCTGTCGGATCATGCCCCAGTTGCTATGAAGTTAAGATGGGGTAGAGAAGGGAGAGAAGGCTATGTATGGCGGTTGAATGAGGCACTTCTCATGGAGGAAGAGATTGGTCAAAGAATTGAGAGAGAAATTGAATGGTTTTTTGATGAGAATGAAACAGAGGATGTGTCGGTTGCAACGGTGTGGGAAGCACATAAAGCTTACATCAGAGGTCTACTTATTGCAATGGGGGCAAAAAAGAAAAAAGAAAGGAGAGAAAAGATAAATAGATTATTAAATGAAATATATGATCTTGAACAGGTGCATAAAAGGGAAAGAACTAAGGAGATTATGCAGAGGTTAATAAAGAAGAAAGAAGAATTAGAGAATGTAATGGAGGAGGAAAAAAGAAGAGTTTTTAATAAAATAACAAGTGAAAGGTACAGATGGGGAGATAGGCCAGGAAAGTATTTAATGAGAACTTTAAGAAAGAAGAAAAATAGAAATTACATTGAGAAAATAAGAAACCCCAAGGGGGAATTTGTACACTCAACCAAGGATATTGCTAGAATATTTAAAGAGTATTATAACGAGTTGTATAATATCATACCTCAGGATACGTTTAGGAAAACTGAAACAGTAAATAGAGAGAAAAGAAAGACATACCTAGAGGAGGCAGGCCTACCGAAATTAAGAGAAACACAACTGAACTCTCTAGAGGCAGAAATAACCCCAGAGGAAATAAAAGTAGCAATTGAAAGCATGGCGGGAGGGAAAAGCCCAGGTCCGGATGGATATACGGCCAAATACTATAAAAAATATAAAGAGCTTTTAATTCCCAAAATGAAGATTTATATGAACGCCTTGGGGAACGGGATGAAGATAAGGGGAGAGTCTTTACAGGCGAATATAGTATTGATACAGAAAGAAGATAAAGATCCCTCACAATGTGCGAGTTATCGTCCCATTGCGCTGCTGAATGTAGACACTAAAATATATGCAAAGCTTCTGGCAAATAGACTGAAAGAGCTGATGCCGGAGTGGGTACATGGAGACCAGGTGGGGTTTGTCCCGGGAAGAGAGGGTAGAGATAATGCTCTGAGATCACTCTTGCTTATACAGGAGGGCAAAAAAGGGAAAACCCCAATGATACTGATGTCGATAGATGCTGAGAAGGCATTCGACAGAGTGAGTTGGGGTTTTATGATGGACACTCTGGAAGCGTTGGGAGTGGGAGATAGAATGAGAGGGTGAATTGGAGAGTTGTACAGAGGGCCTACCGCTACCATAATGGTAAATGGAGGAAGATCAGAGTACTTTAAGATGTCAAATGGTACAAGACAGGGATGCCCATTGTCCCCACTGCTATACGTGTTATCACTGGAGCCCTTACTGTCTATGATTAGAAAGAACATAGACATAAAAGGAATAAAGATAGGTGATAGAGAACACAAGGTAGTGGCCTATGCGGACGACCTGATGTTTTATGTTGGAAACCCTAGAACATCACTTCCAAATTTAATGAAAGCATTGAGGGAGTACGGAGACCTGTCGAATCTGAAAATTAACCCGACAAAGACCGAAATCTTAAACATAAATCTCAAAAATAGTGAAAAAGAAAGATTACAAGAGGAATTCCCCTTCCTTTGGAGAGACAAAGAATTAAAATATCTAGGAATAAAACTATCAACCTCAAATAAAAACCTTTATAAAGCCAATTATATAATGTTATTAAATGAAATTAATGAGGAGTTGAGGAGACTGGGAAATGGAAATCCATCGTGGATAGGTCGTATAAACTTGAAAAAGATGGTAATTGTCCCCAAAGTATTATATAAATTCCAAATGATCCCAATTAAACTCCCAGAGGCATATTTTAAAGAACTGAGGAAAATGATAATAAAATGTATATGGAGGAATAAAAAGCCTAGAATAGGGTATGAAACATTGATTAGAAGTAAAGAAAGAGGAGGACTGGGGGTACCAGATTTTAGGAGATATTACAAAGCAGGGATTATCGCAAGAATTTTCGACTGGATTCATAATCCGGAGAAAAATTGGTTCAAAATTGAGAAAATACTGAGTGGAATAAGTTTGAGTAATAGTATCTGGGTGCCTGCACAATACAGAGAATTAGAGGAGAGCACAAGCACGTACACTCTTATTGTTTTAAAAGAATGGGATTTATTACACAGACAAAAGGGGTGGGTTTTTAATTCACAACTAATACCACTTAGGAACACAAAATATTTTATCCCGGGTAAAGATAGCATAGCAGGGAAATGGATTATAAAACAGGAGGCGCAATTGAGAGATATAATGGTTGGAGAGGAAATTGGGTTATATAAGGATATGGAGGAAAGAAAGGGTGAAGTCTTTAATAAGATGGATAGATTAAGATATTACCAACTGAAGAACTTTTTTGAAAGCCTTCCAAAACCTATAAGAACTAGAAAAGACTGGAATCCATTCGAGAGAATTTTTGAGTTACGGGGAAATGGTAGACACGGAACGGCAAAAATACACAAGATATTAATGGAACTTGACACAGACACAAAATTAATGCACATAGAGAAATGGGAAAGAGATATGGGAAGAAAAATAGAGGAGGAGGAGAAGAAGAAGATGTTCACATTAATTCACGAAAATATTAGTATGAGAGAAGTGGAAATAAATTATAAGTGTTTGAATAGATGGCACATTACCCCTTACCTGGAGCACAAGATGAATACGGAAATTTCACAGATGTGTTGGAGAGATTGTGGAGAGGTGGGCACGTGGTATCATATGTGGTGGGAGTGTCCAGAAATACAGGTGTTCTGGCGAAGGATAGTTTACTTGATAGGGAAGATTACAAAAATCAATATAGGATTAGACCCAGAATTATGCCTCCTCCATATCTCAGAACTCCCAGTGAAAGTATATAAAAGGTCAGGGATATGGTATTACTTAACCGCAGCAAAGAGCTTGATACCCAGGTACTGGAAGAAAAGAGAGGTGCCAACTGAGGAAGACTGGATGGGTAGAGTAAACCAGATTTCTGGGACAGAAAGATTGTATTATACGCACGAGGATAAGCTGGAGATGTACAATAAAAAATGGAAAGGATGGGGAGAATATAAAGAAATGGCGAAAAAGGTGAAGAGATAAGGTCCCGGGTAGTCGGTTTAGAATTGGATTTAGGAATAACAGAATAAATATGGAGTAAATGAGAGAAGAGAGAATATAGAGCGTGGGAAGGTGAGGGAGGGAAGGGAGGGGACGGGGAGAAGGAGGGGGGGTGTTTGGGAGGGGGGGATGGTATGAAAAGAAAGTCATATATAGGAATAAATTTTATAAGGAGAAAATATGTTTTTGATAAATGTTTTAATAGATATGATGAAATGACTTGTATATGGATTGAAAACTAATAAATATTTATAAAAAAAAAAAAAAAAACAGGTGATTGATTTGCCTTTAGGCTAAGGCCGGCCATACATGGAGAGTGCAAAATCTGGTGCAGTTGTACATGGTAGCCAATCAGCTTCTAAGGCCGGCCATACATGGGTCGATTTTCAAATGATTTTTCGTTCGAAAATCAGACCTATGAATAATCGTCCAATTTTCGCTCTGTTAGTGGGACAATAGCACCGGCCGATCTTCGTGGTTTCTCCCCATTTCATTTAACGGGTATGCTGGAAAATATATGAAAAACAACTGATTTTTTAAATCATTGGTGGCACCATCGGCTTACAGAACGAACAATGTTTTTGATTTTCGATCGAAAAATTGTTTGGAATTCAACCCATGTATGGCCTGCTTTCAGTCTAACTGGAGGGGTTGGTACACGTGCTGCAGATGCAATGCTGTGCTGCAAATTTAACTCGGCTTGAGGAGTTTGAAAGATGTCACCACCTGTCATCCTCACTCATTGAAGTCAATGGGAGCCAAACACTTGACTTGTGGTTGCGGCATGCTATTTAAATACAAAATTCCCTTTGGAATTAAAAAAAAAAAACAACTAGGAAAAGCAAAAAAAACAAAAACAAAATGCTTTCAGAAGGCAGTAGGATTGCCTCCTTAACACCTAGAAGCTGTTGTTCTACCGCCCTCTGAAAAGTGATCTACCACATTCTGCTTTCAACAGGGGTAAGTAGAGGGATGCAACTAATCATCTACCCTCCTCCTCTAATGCCTCAATCGACAAACCTATATTTTATACAATGATACAAATAAGGAAGAGTAAGATCCCATTCACACATGTGCGCTTAAAAACGTGGTATGAGTTAATACATTGCTGTATAAAGTTACTGCAATGCATTTTAGCAGAGGTTCACACTGACGCGGTGCAGGAAATGCAGTTATTCCTGTGCGTTTCCTACGCCGCATACCAATCACACTGTGTTCAGGCAATCTGCTGCTTTTGTTATGCAGGCCATAGACGGGTCGAAAATCGGCCGATTTTTGCACTGTTAGTGGGTTAATTGTTTGGCCATTTTTCGGGTCTTTGGCACATTTTTTTTGTTGGTACAGTTGGAAAAAGATAAAAAACCTGTGCATGAGCCATGACCTGCAAGAAGAAGAAAAAGAAGAAGAAAAAGAAAAAAGAAGAAAAAGAAGAAATAGAAGAAAAAGAAAAAAGAAAATAATAAAAAAAAAAAGGAAAGAAGAAAAAGAAAAAGAAAAAAAAGAAAAATAAGGAAAGGAAAAAGAAGAAAAAGAAGAAAAGAAAAAGAAGAAAAGAAAAAGAAGAAAAGAAAAAGAAGAATAAGAATTCCAGTCCGCTATTATATTTTATATGAAAAGTCTTGCGGTTCCAACAATGTATCTATTTGTATCTGAATAAAACCATCTGCATCCGAAATGGATACATTGTTGCAACCGCAAGACTTTTTCATGTCAAATATAATAGCGGAGCTCTCTGCAAGGGACAGAAGTAATTAAATGCAGGCCGTAGACGGGATGAAAATCGGCCGATTTTTTTTACCGCTGGTGGTAACGTCGGTCGATCGAATGACCGATTTTTCTTTTTTTTTTATAAAAAAATGGACGTTTTTTCGACCCGTCTATGGCCTGCATTAGTGTTACGTTAACGACACCCAAACAGCAAGTCATAAAATGTGCATTTGCCTGAATGAACACCCATGCAATCCGGATCCATTGCAGAAAAGAAGCCTCCACCTTTTTCGTGTGGATGCAATGCGATTTTAGCAATACAAAATGAATGGGCTGAAATCACACTGCACAGCATCGCATGTGATTTGCGGTGCAATTCCTGTGCGAATCACATGTGGTACCACAGTGTGAACCAGAGCTTACATGCACTTTGCATACGCTTTCATCTCTTGTCACCTGAGAAAAAATTACTTGTGACTTAACAAAACACACCGTTGTGCATTTTTGGTACATTTCAATTGACTATAATGGAAGGTGCATTTTTGGTGCGTTTTTGACACAGCAGCAAGCAGGACATTTTAAAAAGGCAGCACACAGATGTGAACAGAATTTAAAGGGAACTATTTTTCATGCACTTTTGTCGCGCTGGAAAGTTGCCTTTTAATGTGGCAAAAGCACACCGATGTGAACGGCCTAAGAACATAAAACACATGCTCACTGAAACTACACTATATCTTCCCTTTGAATAGTACCAGAAAAATTAAGACATTTATGGGCACATTTCATATGTATAAAATAGCTTACAGCCAACCTAAAAATATAAAATACAGTCCAGGCCTCAACCTCAACTATTGGAAGTTGTCGCTAAAGATCAATCAGCACATATCCAAGATGGGTTGTAGAAGTCACCAATGCCTGAAATGTATTCCATCCCTAAAACGGGAGGCAAAAAGTCACGATAGTGTCATAAACGGCAATCGCATTCTGTATTTTTCTTTAACCACTTAAGCGCCAGAAGATTTTACCTCTTTGTGATCAGGCCATTTTTTGCTGTATGGCATTGTGCTACTTGAACTGGTAATTACACGGTCATGCAATGCTGTACCCAAACTAAATTTATATAATTTATTCACACAAATAGAGCTTTCTTTTGGTTGTATTTATCACCACTGGGGTTTCTATTTTTTGTATTATAAACAAAAAAAGAAGCAACATTTTGGAAAAAAAACTATTCTTTTTTTTACTTTCAGCTATAAAACATATCCAATAAAAAAAAAAAAATTAAAATCAAATTTCTTCATAAGTTTTGGCCAAGATGTATTCTGTTGCATGTCTTTCATAATTAAAACCCAATAAGTGTATATTTGTTTGTGTGAAAGTTATAGCCTCTGCAAACTATCTATATATATATACACACACACACACACACACACACACACACACACACACATACATACACACTGGATTTTATTTTTCCATTTTTCCATACTACTAATGGCGGTGATCAACAACATATAACGGGACTGTGATAGTGTGGCAGACAATCTTGCGCTAACTGGCGCTGGGGGGGGGGGGGGTACTGACTAACTGCCACCGACATCACCAGTATACTAACTCAGTGATCAGCGACAATACTATATATACACTGTCACCAGGCCTGAACTGGCCATAGAGCACACTGGGCATTTGATGAGAAACAGAGATATTGTTCCCTCAGTACAGAGCCCTGTGTTGATTTTCAACACAGAGCTCTGGGCTGTGATTGTACACAGCCGATCAGCAGGTCCCAGCTAAGACTCATTGGCCGGGACGTGCTGATAAATTCCCATTATGTACAATCAGGGTGGGGGGGAGGATGCATGCGTGCACCTTAACACCTTCCCGCCCGGCCTATAGCGAGCGGGACACTCCTCCTTCTGAGTGGGCGTCATATAACGTTCTGTCAGAATACGCTACTCAAGCGGCCCTGGTGCCATGCAGTTGAGAGATCTGTTGTTAGCTGTGATTGGTCACAGCGGTCACATGGTACAGACAGGGCCAATCACAGCCCATATGTACCATGTTATGAGCTTTGCCCAATCACAGCTAATCACAACAAAAGACTGAATGAATCAGTTTCATTCAGTAAAAATGGTTGCTAATATTAATTAAATACATTATTAGCAATCATAATGATCACTTGCCCAGTAGTACAATGTTACTGTGGAAACAATGAATTGCTCTGGTCCCAGTGTGTTGAAAAAAAAAAGTAAAAAAAAAAGAAAGAAAATGTAATAAAAAAAAGAAATAAATAATAGAAAAACTGATAAAAATTTATTTTTTTTTTTTTTACACATACGGTCACCAGTGTCCCTGATCACCACCACACCAGTTGTATGATAATACTAGACTGGTGACAATATGTAAAATAAATTGTGAATTTTCTTTTTTTTTTAATTTCTTAATTTTCAAAAAAAAAGTGACAAAAAAACTACAACTTCAAAAAACTCACTATGCCTCCTATTAAACACCTTGGACTGTCTATTTTCCAAAAATGGGTAATTTGGGGGGAATTTGTACTATCCTGGCATTTCTGGGCTTCAAGAAATTAGACTGGCCGTCAGTACATCAGGACTGATCAATTGCCAGATATACATACCATCATTTGTGGGCTCTATAACTTTCCTACAGACTAAATAATATACACTAATTTGGGGTATTGTCACCAAAGAAATGTAGCAGAATACATTTTGATCTACATTTATTAAAAAAAAGGTTATTTATTTGCAAAATTGTATAACAAATAAAAAAAACCTTTTTTTTTATGTTTCAGGGTTTGGTTTATTTAGCAAAAAATCTCAATGGTGATTAAATACCACCAAAATAAAGCTCTATTTGCGTGAAACAAATTCTAACTTTTTTTATGGGTACAGTGTTGCATGACCACGCAATTGTCATTCAAAAAGCAACAATGCTGAAAGCTGAAAATTGGCCTGGGTAGGAAGGGCGTAAAAGTGCCTGATACTGAAGTGGTTAAAGCCGGAAGCAGGCAGTGACATACCAGTACTTTGCAGGCAGGCAGTCTAGTCTGCAAGTGCTTAAAGCAAGATTCTGATTGGATTACACCTCTAGTCTTCTCACCAGGGGCGGACTGACAACTCATGGGGCCCCCGGGCAATAGGGGATCATGGGGCCCCTGTGTCCTTGCCCAAACTCAAAAAAGCCTATCAAAAAGATACCAGGGGCATCTCATGGGGCCCCCTACTGACCCTTGTAGGGGCCTGAGTTTCCAAATGGTCACTCCGCCCCTGCTTCTCACACTTTTATATAATAAACAGGAATGTAAAGAACGATGATGATGCACAACAGGCAGCAACCCAGAATAACAACATCAGTAATTGATGTGCTATAGAAAACTGCTTTACTTCATCATTGATCGATGCCCTGCTCCGTGACATGAATCCAAAAGTACCAATACCAGTTTGCTGACCAGGAATGATTGACATCAGTTAGCTTCTACAACAATGCATAGCTGCAGAAAAAATAATAGACAAATAATAGATTTTTTTTTTTTTTTATATTTAACATTTAAAGTGGTTGTAAACCCTTACACATACCCAGTGAAGTGACTGGCCTCAGGCGATACACAGAGATTAAACGAACAGTTGTACCTGTTTATCTACAGCTGTCTGATCCCTACATCCATTCAAAGTGCAGAATTTACACAGGATCTCTAAGCTCTGAAAAGCAGGGGGCGAAGAGCTGAAGATACATCAGTGAGGAGAGCTCTGAGAGCTGATTGATGGAACAGCCCCTTCACACAGCACACAGGAATGGAGTTGAGGCTGTCAATCACAGGCTGTGCCCTTTCCGTCACCTTTTTTCTTTTGGTGTCAAGAAAATTAATCAGAAGTAATTCATGCCGATAACAGATTAAGGAAACAGCAGACAGAGATGACACTTAGCATTCTGGATTGAAACAAGTACACACTATAGAGCACATTTGTTGAATACAATGTCCACAGGCCGAATCCTGCTTGCCAGGTCATTTCATGTAGAACCTCGGACCTCTCCTGCACCTGGGGCACCCCCCTCATCTCTGCCCCACCTCAGCAGTCGAGAGGATGACAGAACTCCTCTGACAGATCCTGCACTTCTCTGTAGTAGTCAAAGAAACCTGACGGGATATAACCCTTCCTTACTCTATCCCAAAAATTTTTGCTTTTAGTTCTACTTGAAAATATTCACAGTAAGAAGAGCTTCCTTATTCTAGCATATGATTAAAGTGTCACTAAACCCTGGACCCCGCATTCACTATATCCGGTCTCCCAGGACCCTGCATTCACTATATCCGGTCTCCCCGGACCCTGCATTCACTGTATCCGGTCTCCCAGGACCCTGCATTCACTGTATCCGGTCTCCCAGGACCCTGCATTCACTGTATCCGGTCTCCCAGGACCCTGCATTCACTATATCCGGTCTCCCAGAGCGCTGCATTCACTATATCCGGTCTTCCCGGACCCTGCATTCACTATATCCGGTCTCCCAGGACCCTGCATTCACTATATCCGGTCTCCCAGGACCCCGCATTCACTATATCCGGTCTCCCAGGACCCCGCATTCACTATATCCGGTCTCCCAGGACCCCGCATTCACTATATCCGGTCTCCCAGGACCCCGCATTCACTATATCCGGTCTCCCCGGACCCCGCATTCACTATATCCGGTCTCCCCGGACCCCGCATTCACTATACCCGGTCTCCCCGGACCCTGCATTCACTATACCCGGTCTCCCAGGACCCTGCATTCACTATACCTGGTCTCCCAGGACCCCGCATTCACTATACCCGGTCTCCCAGGACCCTGCATTTACTATATCTGGTCTCCCCGGACCCTGCATTCACTATATCTGGTCTCCCCGGACCCTGCATCCACTATATCTGGTCTCCCTGGACCCTGCATCCACTATATCTGGTCTCCCCGGACCCTGCATCCACTATATCTGGTCTCCCAGGACCCTGCATTCACTATATCCGGTCTCCCAGGACCCTGCATTCACTATATCTGGTCTCCCACAGTACACAGAACATGGAAATGCAATTATTTTAGTAAATATAACTAACTATAATATAACTGCTAAATACCTTTTCTCATCAGCAGTTAGAGCAGTCTTGGGACTTCTATCAGTGTCCAGCCCAGCACTAGCTAAAGCTTGTAGGAGGGGTTTTCTTTCTGCTCTAGGAGGATGCATAACCCCTGACCTCTGTCTAGACAGTGCCGATTGGCCCTGTGCTGATCACATGCACTCTCCCAGGAAAAAAAAAAAAACCCTCTCTAGCAATACACACCAAACTGAGCATGTGCAAATGTCTACAGTTGAATCTGTCTTATCAGGAGATATAGGGTGGTAGCTTGAAAAAGGGGAGGAACAGAGAAGGCAGGATCAAACAGCCTTTTTACACAATGCAGAATATTAACCCCTTAAGTTCCACAGTGAGCATAACATTCATGCTTTACCACATATACAGACTGATTTTACTAGTAACACTTTAACTTTGTCCAATAGTATGCAATACTGGGCAGAATGCAGTAAGTCATAACAACCATTATTAGTTGATGGTTGTGAGAACAATGATAGATGATCCCTGACTGCTTGCTGTGGGTTGATGCACAGTGCTCCAGCCCAACAGAACAAATCCATTAAAGTGTTTTCTTAGAAACATTTCTTTGTAAGCATTTCCAACATGCATTAAAGTGATTGTACACCAGGGGCGGACTGACCATTTGGAAACTCGGGCACTGCTCGAGGGCCCGGGGTCACTAGGGGGCCCCATGAGATGCCCCTGGTACCTTTTTCATAGGCTTTTTTGAGTTTGGGCAAGGACACAGGGGCCCCATGAATTGGCAGTCTGCCCCTGTTGTACACACAGGTTTTACTTTTTAAAATAATAATCTTATACATACCTAGTCTGTGCAGTGGTTTTTCACAGAGTAGCCTTGATCCTCCTCTTCTGGGGTCCCCCGCCGGTGCTCCTGGTCCCTCCACCCTTACGAGTGCCCCCATAGCAAACTGCTTGCTATGGCGGCACTCGAGCATGTATGTCCCCAAGCCGCTGCTCTGTGTGTCCATTGGCTCTCCTCACAGGCTGTGACTGACAAAGCAGGAGCCAATTGCTCCCACTGTTGTCTCTCTGTCCAATGAGAAGAGAGAGAGCCGAGAGAGATGCTGCTGTCATGCACAACGCTGGATCGAGATTGGGCTCAGGTATTTATTGTGCGAGGGAAGCTGCATGGAGAAGGTTTTATACCTAGAATGCATTAGGGTAAAAAAACTTCTGCTTTTCTTAACCACTTTAACCCCCCGGTCACACTATGAATCACACAGGAATGCTCAGTGGATTCCTCCGCAATTCACATGTGATTCGTTGCAGTGAGATTTGGGCCTATTATTTATTACAGGTACTTATATAGAGCTGGCAATTTTATGTAGCACTTTAAATATATATATATATATATATATATATATATATATATATATATATATATATATATACATACATACACACAGTGGGGATCGAAAGTTTGGGCACCCCAGCTAAAAATTTGTATTAATGTGCATAAAAAAGCCAAGAAAAGATGGAAAAATCTCCAAAAGGCATCAAATTACAGATTAGACATTCTTATAATATGTCAACAAAAGTTAGATTTTATTTCCATCATTTACACTTTCAAAATAACAGAAAACAAAAAAATGGCGTCTGCAAAAGTTTGGGCACCCTGCAGAATTTATAACATGCACTGCCCCCTTTGCCAAGCTGAGACCTGCCAGTGTCATGGATTGTTCTCAGTCATCGTCTGGGAAGACCAGGTGATGTCAATCTCAAAGGTTTTAAATGCCCAGACTCATCTGACCTTGCCCCAACAATCAGCACCATGGGTTCTTCTAAGCAGTTCTCTAGAAAACTGAAACTGAAAATAGTTGACGCTCACAAAGCTGGAGAAGGCTATAAGAAGATAGCAAAGCGTTTTCAGATGTCAATATCCTCTGTTCGGAATGTAATTAAGAAATGGCAGTCATCAGGAACAGTGGAAGTTAAAGCAAGATCTGGAAGACCAAGAAAAATATCAAACAGAACAGCTCGCAGGATTGTGAGAAAAACAATTCAAAACCCACGTTTGACTGCACGATCCCTCCAGAAAGATCTGGCAGACACTGGAGTTGTGGTAGACTATTCCACTATAAAGAGATACTTGTACAAATATGGTCTTCATGGAAGAGTCATCAGAAGAAAACCTCTTCTACGTCCTCACCACAAAAATCATCGTTTGAACTTTGCAAATGAACATATAGACAAGCCTGATGCATTTTGGAAACAAGTTCTGTGGACCGATGAGGTTAAAATTGAACTTTTTGGCCGGAATGAGCAAAGGTACGTTTGGAGAAGAAGGGGCACAGAATTTAATGAAAAGAACCTCTGTCCAACTGTTAAGCATGGGGTTGGATCAATCATGCTTTGGGGTTGTGTTGCAGCCAGTGGCACAGGGAACATCTCACGAGTAGAAGGAAAAATGGATTCAATAAAATTTCAGCAAATTTTGGATGGTAACTTGATGCCATCTGTGAAAAAGCTGAAGTTAAAGAGAGGATGGCTTCTACAAATGGATAATGATCCTAAACACACCTCAAAATCCACAGGGGATTACATCAAGAGGCGTAAACTAAAGGTTTTGCCATGGCCTTCACAATCTCCTGACCTCAACATAATTGAAAATCTATGGATCGACCTTAAAAGAGCAGTGCATGACAGACAGCCCAGAAATCTCAAAGAACTGGAAGACTTTTGTAAGGAAGAATGGGCAAAGATACCTCAAACAAGAATTGAAAGACTCTTGGCTGGCTACAAGAAGCGTTTACAAGCTGTGATACTTGCCAAAGGGGGCAGTACAAGATATTAACTCTGCAGGGTGCCCAAACTTTTGCAGACGCCATTTTTTTGTTTTCTGTTATTTTGAAAGTGTAAATGATGGAAATAAAATCTAACTTTTGTTGACATATTATAAGAATGTCTAATCTGTAATTTGATGCCTTTTGGAGATTTTTCCATCTTTCCTGGGCTTCTTTATGCACATTAATACAAATTTTTAGCTGGGGTGCCCAAACTTTCGATCCCCACTGTATATATATATATATTGTACATTCACATCAGTCCCTAACCCCCAGGGGTTGTACAATCTAAGGTCCCTAACTCTCATTCATACATACACATACTACGACCAATTTAGACAGGAGCCAATCAACCTACCAGCATGTCTTTGGAGTTTGGGAGGAAACCAGAGTACCAAAGAGAAAACCCATGCAGGCACAGGGAGAACATGCAAACTCCAGGCAGGTGGTGCTGTGGTTGGGATTTGAACCAATAACTCTAGTACGGCCAGGCAGAAGTGCTAACCATTTAGCCACTGTGCTGCCTATTCATTTTGAATGGGCTCAAATCGCACTGCACCAAAAGTATTGCATGCAGGTGCAGACTGACCATTCAGGCACTTGGGCACTGCCCGAGGGCCCGGGGTCAGTAGGGGGCCCCATAAGATGCCCCTGGTACCTTTCATAGGCTTTTTTGGGTGTGGTGTGAGTAAGGCCACAGGGGCCCCATTATCCCCTATTGCCCGGGGGGCCCCATAAGTTGTCAGTCCGCCCCTGATTGCATGCACTACTTTTAAAAACACAATGCAAGCAGATTGCATGGTATAAAAAGTGCAAATAAACACAACCTGCATTTGGGTGTCATTACTATTGACACCCACTGCAGATCGCAACTGCATTGCACTTTGAATACAGTATAGGAAATGCGCACAGATCGTTGGTTTCCGGAACTGCATTCCAGTGTGAACCTACCCTAAAACAATTGCATCTGGCTTTTACATGGCTATAGGGAAAGTCTTTAGATTTTTTTTATCCATGCATTTTTATTTTCATTTTATCTCTGGCAACTAAAAGCAACTGGACTGTTAATTCAAACTTGAACTGACATTTCCAAGAGGTAGAAACAAGACTATTTGCCATTATGTACAAAGACTATAGCTGAATATGAAGATACTGAAGATGCTTCAGGGTGTGTAAGCAGCATATACAGGATCCATTTATTGCAGCTTAGAGGACACCTGGGGTGAACGCCGCACATTATAGAGGTAGATCCACAATGGGACCAAAAGGAGGCTCCTTGTTTTTTTTCTATGCACTGAAAATAATTTAGGCCACATCGTCACTCCTTTTCTCTCAGGCTTCACTCGTTCTTTTTATAGATCAGGTGAAATGTCTCCTCTTCTGCTGACAGCATGATGAATTGTAAACAGGGGCCTGGCATTAATACCTGGACCTGACGCTGAAACCTTGGGGCACATCAAGTACATATACAACAGGAAGGGATGGATCTACTCCTGTGTACAGCTAGACTCATTATGGAAAGGTCTAAGGCCAGCCATATATGGTTAGATTTTCCAGCGATTTTTCGTTCAAAAATCAGACCTAAGAATAATGCAGGCCATAGATGGGTCAAAAAAAACAAAAAAAAAAAAAGAAAAATCGGTCGTTCAATAGGCCAACGTTACCACCAACGGTAAAAAAAAAATAATAAAAAAATCGGCCGGCATTTAATTACTTAAGTCCCTCGCAGAGAGCTCCGCTATTATATTTGACATGAAAGTCTTGCGGTTACAACAATGTATCCATTTGTATCCATTTCGGATACAGATGTTTTTATTCGGATACAAATAGATACATTGTTGTAACCGCAAGACTTTTTCATGTCAAATGTAATAGCGGACTGGAATTCTTCTTCTTTTTCTTCTTCTTCTTGCAGGTCACAGCTCATGCGCAGATTTTTTTTATCGGTAAAACGATCGGCCTATTTGCCCATCATTGCCGGGAAAATTGGCCGATCGGCAAAATCAGCTGATGTTTTTCCAACTTTACCGATAAAAAAAATGTGCCAAAACGAAAAACGGTCGACCAATTAACCCACTAACGGTGCAAAAATCGGGCAGTTTTTTTCCAACTTTACTGATAAAAAAATGTGCCAAAACCCTGAAAAACGGCCAACCAATTAACCCACTAACGGTGCAAAAATCGGGCAATTTTTTTCCAACTTTACTGATAAAAAAAAAAGTGCCAAAACCCTGAAAAACGGCTGACCAATTAACCCACTAACTGTGCGAAAATTGGCCGATTTTTTTTTCGGCCGAAAAATCGGCTGATTTTCAACCTGTCTATGGCCTGCATAATTGGCTGATTTTCACTCTGTTAGTGGGGCAATGGCGCCAGCCTAGTTTCTTGGTTCCTCCCCATTTCATTTATGCTGGAAAATTCGTGAAAAACGACCGATTTTCAAAATCATTGGCGGCACCATTGAATTACAGAACAAACGATTTTTTCAATTTTTGATTGAACAATCATTCAGAATTCGACCCATGTATGGCCTGCTTTAGGCTGACCATGCATGGAACAATGAACAAGTCAAAAAATCAATTTAACCATTTGACAACCAGCGACGTACTGGTATGTCACTACATTGGAAGGGTGATATCTCAGTCATCGCTGCATCGATGAGCAAGATATCATTTTTTTGGAGCCAGCAATTCAGCATCTTGGAAAAGTAATCCAAGAGTCTAAAGAACTGCTGGATTACTTTAAGGCTCCATTCACACCTGAACGTTGCGTTTTTTACCGTGTTTTTTTTTGCAGGTGTTTTGTTGCACGTTTTTAAAGCGTTTTTGAGCTTTGGCGTATTTTTATTTTGTAATAACCAGTAGAGAAAATTATCATCGGTTTTGTTTGTTCCTAGGTTTTCAGCTTTTTTTTTAGCTTTGTTTTTTTTTTTTTTATTATTATTCTTTTTTTTTTTTGTTAGGGTAATGAGTTAGAGTTAAGGTTCGGTGTTAGTAGTGGTTTGGGTGAGGGGTTAGATGTCGGGGTTAGGCGTTTTTGATTGTGTTCTTATTTGTTAGGGTGTTTATTTATTTACAGTTTTTATTATTTTATTTTTTTTTAGGGTTACGGGTTTTTTATTATTACATATTTAATTTATGATTTTTACATATTTATATATTTTAACATTTATTCATTCTTTTTTTTTCATTTGAGCAGAAAACGCTCCAAAAACACATGACAAAACGCGCAAATCACGGATTTCTATGGAGAATAAAAAAATCTTCAAAAGTGCACCAATCTGACCAAATCGAGCTACAAAAGTTGCTCCAAAACTATTTTGAACTTCAGATGCCTGGCTTCAGGGGACTTGGAGTTGAGAAGTGAACCACTTCCATAGAGAATAATTGATTTTTTTTTTCTCCCTGAAGGTTTTGGAGCTTCAAGATTCTTGCTACAAAACGCTCCGGTGTGAAGGGGGCCTTACAGGCAGCAAAGGGGGTCCCCCCCCTTCCAGCCACCTTTACCAGGCTCCTCTGAGCGATCGGAGAGCCTGGTAAGGATGCTACCAGTGGCATCAGCTTTCCCGAACACAGTGACAGGAATTGATCTTACTTCTCACACTGTATGCAGTCATAAACCGGAAGCGACAACGATTTTGTAATTTCCAATTTTGGTTCCTAAGTTTACAACCGATTGCCGGCTTGTGTAGCAGCAGATCAAACCAATCTCAGTTTTATCTGCTGCTTTAGAGGTCATTGGAGAGATCTGGGGTCTCACAGACCCCAGATCTCTCCATAAAGGACCTGTCATGACCCATGCTATCACAAGGGATGTTGTTAATCCCTTGTGATAGCAATACAAAATAAATAAATAAAATCATGTTTATTTTAAAGCACCCCACCCTGTGCGCAAAGGCAAATGCATACATCGGTTCAGTATGCATGCGTAAACAGCAATTGCACCACACATGTGAGGTATCACCACAAACATCAGAACAAGAGCAATAACTCTAGAACCAGACCCCCCATGTAAATCTTAAGTGGTATCTTGTAAAGACTTATGGACAATTTGATGCATTGTACTTCGTCACCATTCTACGGGAGTGTGCAGTTTTTGCAAGACGTCACTCAACCGAACCCACTGCTAATACAATGTATTGATGTGTGTGGCCTCAACCAACACTTCTCTGGCCATGCCCTCTGCCATGTTTCACCCGGTCTACTAGAGCTTGGTTTAAACTGTGACATGTTTGAAATCTATGTGCCCAGCGTCACCTCATCTTTTATATTTTACAAAAAAATGGGTATTATATTGTTTTTGAGCACTTGAATTCATTAATGTATATTTTTTCCCAAAAATGTGCATTTGAAAAACCGCTGTGCAAATATAATGTGGTATGAAAAATTGCAACATCCACCATTTTATTCTCTAGGGCCTCTGCTTAAAAATATATAATGTTTGGGGGTTCTAAGTAATTGTCTAGCAAAATAAATGCTGTTTTTTTAACATGTAGGAGAGGAATGTCAGAACTGGTCTGGGGCTCAAGTGGTTAAACATCCATTTGACAGAAAAGAGAAATATCATTTTGCTTGAATTTGATGAAACGATGGATCCTTTGCAATCTAAAAAGGTTTTTTTTTTTATCAAACTGTCAATCTAGAAAAACGTATTTTTTTTACTGCAGTTTTTGATTGATGTATGATATACCAATGCAATAATGACCAGCCTACACAAAGAGTTAGGAAAGGGACAACATGAATGCCTACTAAGAAACTGTAGCAGATATTGATGTAGATACTTTTAAGAGTAAGAAAAACTTATCTAGTTGCCCATACCGACAATTTTCTCCCTTTTATTCTCTCATAAAATACAAATGGAAGAATTTTGGTTGTTGTGGGCTCCAGGGCAGTTCCTTGGTGAGATATTCCTTCTGGCAGAAGAGAGGAACTGACCCAGCACATGTTGGAGGACCTATTAATCAAAGGTTTGCCGGAAAATCTTGTTACCCATATTACCAGAGTAACCTGTGGGGTCGGCACAGCGTGCTGTGGCAGGCAGTAATTTATTATATTGAAAAAGAAGTTCGGCAAGTACACAGGCCTGGCGGGGAAGCTTGCCCGTCCAGTACCACTTACAAACACACATTGGTGAGATGGCGGTCTGGAGACTTGAAGATGTCAACAATGTCTGCCAGGAGGAGTGGAATGTGGCTTGGCTGGTCTAACCCAAAAGGGAAGCGTCCTGTAGAGGTAGACATGGTCCCTGTGCTCTCCCCTACGCCTCCAAAACCTTTCACTATCACGAAGGACTGTCCTGATACTGACCATTTGCATAAAGCACGCCAAACCCAGGAGTCAGGGTCCAAAATAGACTCTGCTTAACAACCATGGGGCACAAGCATCCAATCAGATACCTGCCCTCATGTGGCTGAGTGAATCATAGAGAAACCTAGTTCCTCTCGACTTCATCCCCCATCTACATTGCCACCGCGGTCAAGCAGTGGAGAATTTAGACTGCACCTGCCTACAATTGATTTCACATTTCTACAGCAGTATGGGAGAATGGAGAGAAGTTTTTTTCACAGTGGGTGCATCTGGAACAAACCAAACACAAAAAGTGCACAAGGTTGTTTTGTTCCTCCCTGTAAAGAAAGGGCACAAGGCTCATGACAGGGGCTAGTCCACCTACTTGAAGTCCAGTAGACCCTGGTCCACTGGGGCAAACCAAAGCCAGTCCAACAAGTACTTGGTAGGGGCTCTTGTAATGACAGACCTCTAGTTAGGGAGGGGAAAAGACCCATTAAGGCTACAGATCCTCCCCCAGACATTAGAACAGGCCCCCAAAAACCTGCACCCTCTGCCATTTGTGGAGAGAAAAACCTAAATAAAAGTGAAGTGCTTGTGCAAATAAATAAAATGTGCCAAGTGCATAGACATGGCAGGCCTTGTAGCCAGATGAAAGATTGCTCCAGGTTATCCAGGGAGAACGGAAGGAATAATTCTGACACTATCATAGGAGAATGCTGGATTCTAAAACAGGTAATATGGGTCAGTTATTAACACTGGAACTGCTACCCAGGGAGAGTTGCATTTAGTACTAGACTGGCCACTCCGAGTCCTTAAAGCAGCACTTTTTCGTCCAGTTTTATTTATGCAATTTTAAATTGGTGGGAAACTTTATAAAAGGTAAGGACTGATATGAAGAATTGTTTTACAAACATGGAGATATTGGGCATTGCTCACTGCATGGCATTTGAATGCATGGCATGGCAGTAGAAGTTTGGGTTTGCTGGATTCCATTACTGGCTAAATCCTTCTCTCTTCGTAAATAGTCTCACCCTAAGGCCTGGTTCACACCTGTTTTGATCTGTTTCTGCAGTGCTTTTTGTGGTGTGCTTTGCGTTTTTGCACATGGTTTTTTATGCATTTTTATGGGGGTTTTTTTGGCCAAATTGTTGTTGAGCAGATTAAAAAATGTGTCAAAAACGCATCAAAATTAGAAATTCAGAAGGAACCCTTTGCACGCTGCTATATATCCTTTCCAGCAAGCTTTGCAATAAAATGCATCAAAACCGCACTGCATTTCTGCAGCGTCTCCATTACAGTCTATTGACCCAAAATGTACCATTTTGCTTTAGAAAGGGTTCCTGAAAAAAGCATAGATGTGAATGAGTCCCATAGGAAACCATGTTAAATGGACTGTAGTGTGTTTCTGCAAAAAAGCATTAAAAAACCGCATAGGTGTGAACCAAGCCTAACTCCAAACTACAACAAATGCATGCAAAGCCTCTCCAAATGGGCAAACTGCTTCTGAGCATTTTCCATGATGGGCTTCTTAAAAGAATGTCCACACTTTGCCTTTGTTGAACCAAAACATAGACCTGTGGAGGATACTATTTATCAAAATGGGAATAAGGCATTTCAGCACAGACCTTCTATGTACAAATGGCACTTACCCAGATATTACTTTATCTGAAGTGGCTTATTTGCAAGTCTGAGGGTCTATACGTCTGAGGGTTTACTGTGCAGTGCAATGGGGAGCCACTCACAATAAATATCACCGCAAAATAGGCACATAAAGCAGGGGGACTAAGAGATGTGTAGTATGCATAGAGCACTGCATACGACTGCAACTAACATACACTGCTCATTCCAAACAAATCGAAGTGAGTAAGAGAAGGAGAGGTTTGGGAGCTGATTGAGAATACAGGTGGGAATACACGATTTGAAAAATCGACTGACCAGTCATCCGGCGACCGAGAGGCGTTCGTTCGTTGGTCGAAATCGTGGCCCACATTAACCAATCTAAAAAAATCGTTCATCGGGCAATACGTAGTGTTCACGTCTTCTGTGGAAGTGATGCAGTGTGCCTGTGACCTTGTAGCCACACCCTTCCGGCCAGAACGAGCGATATACACGACAATTACCAGCAATGAGTATAATATCGTTTATTACATGACCTATATACATAAATAGTGATACATAAAATATAATCTGCACAATTCTGGTTTCATCATCTCATTAGGCCAATCTACTTTTAACATTTGGATTTTTCATTCGTGTTTATGAAGATTTCTTGGACATAAACATCCGAGTCATCTTCTGTTTCCGCTCATGCGTCATAGAGCTTGATAGATTTTTTTTGTACGACCGTCATACCACCGCATAGAAAATCGGTCATTCGTATGCAAAATGACAACATTTTTCACTGTTGTTCAACCGGATTTTTTCGTTCACAATATCGTTATCGGTTTAAACATCTTGCTCATCAAAAAGAGAGAGAAAATCGTTTGATCAGTGGTTCCACAACAATTTTCGTACGATTTTCCTATCGTGTGTACGGGGAAGAAACAATTAATGAAATATAGATTACAGGGCCATTAAGTAGTGGATGTGAATGGATTGTTTTTGGAGAATGGAACAATATTGACTGCAGCTACAACAATGAAGGCCCTTTGATCCCATAGGGTAAGGGAGCCTTGACTGCAGGGAGTATGGCCTAAAAAAAAGGGCGTGTGTTAAGTGGAAGCAGGGCTTTTTTTTCCAGTGGGAAACGCAGTTCCTCCACCACTTAAAGGATAAGTTCACATAAAAAATAATAAATGCACATTTATTTGCAGGTAAAAAAAATGTGCATTTATTATTTTGTCTGCAGGAGCCTGGAAAGCATTGCACCAGCTATCAGCAGATTGCTGATGCCATGCAGATTTCCTGCAGACCTGTCAGTATATCTTCTTGCCTGTACGGATATACTGACACGAAGAAAGAATGAACCACAGCAGTGCTCCCCAGTGCCGTGGTGTTTAATTGAGGACTACAAGCCGATAGCCGCTAAGGCAGAGGACTGTAAATGCTCTGCATCCGGCTGCATTTTTTTTTTAAATTTTACAGCTAGCAGGGGGGGGAGAAGATCCGCCGCTAGTTGTCAAAGCGGGGAGCGGGGGCCAGTCTGATCGTGACATGTTACACCCTGAATATAGGTGAACGTATCCTTTAATGTATAAAATAGCAAGGGGTGCTGGAGGGTCTACTGTTGCTGGCTGCTGGGGAATCTATTGTTGCTGGTGGGGGATATATTGTTGCTGGGGAGGTCAATCGTTGCTAGTGAGGGATCCGTTGTTGCTGGGGAGGTCCATTGTTGCTAGTGGGGATCTATTGTTGCTGAGGAGGTCTATCGTTGGTATTGGGGGGGATCTGTTGTTGCTGGGGAAGTCTGTTGTTGCTAGTGGGAGATCTGTTGTTGCTGGGGAGGTCTATTGTTGCTAGTGGGGGATTTTTCGTTGCTGGGGAGGTCTGTTGTTAGTGGGGGATCTGTTGTTGCTGGGGAGGTCTGTTGTTGCTAGTGGAGGATCTATTGTTGCTGGGGATGTCTATTGTTGCTAGTGGAGGATCTATTGTTGCTGGGGATGTTTATTGTTGCTAGTGGGGGATCTGTTGTTGCTGTGGAGGTCTGTTGTTAGTGGAGGATCTATTGTTGCTAGTGGGGGATCTGTTGTTGCTGGGGAGGTCTATTGTTGCTAGTGGGGGATCTGTTGTTGCTGGGGAGGTCTATTGTTGCTGGCTGCAGGGGATCTATTTTTACTGCTTTTCTTGCTATCAATAATAAACTCCATATAAATTACTTAGCACCAGAAAATATTTGGTTGTTGATATGGGGTGGTACTGGTATGTGCCTAGGTTCTGCTGTGACTACATCCTTATAGTTGCATATCTGCAGTGTGAGATCTCAGGCACTGCTCCCTCGGCTAGTCTCAGGAGAGATGGAGAGGGATTTGGTGATGTCACTAATGTGCTGCTCACTGTTCCCCTTGCTGGAGCCTCTAACATGAGGAAGCAAAGCCCTGCCTCTACCAGGATGGCCACTTGCACACAGAGATGCAGGGTAGAACAAGGCATGGCGGGTCAGTAAAAGATGAGCTGCAGACAGAACCCAGGCAACACTGGTGACTAGGTCTTTGCCCTCTGCCTGCCTTTTTTTGGCACAATTTCCCTTAAAGAATACAGTACATACACCCAACATTTCATATTCCTGATATGTGCCCGCTGAATCATGTACTTGTATGAAAAACATGGTAAAACATATCAAAATTGCACTGGTCCCCAAATGACCCAAAAAAGGAGGGAAAAAAGCATCTTGAACACACTGGAAAGCATCAAAACACATAAAAAATGCGCATGAAGAAACACATCCAGACTGCGATTTTATGGTGTAAACCTGCCCTAAAACCCAGGACTGCAGTGCTACAAAGAACTGGGCTAACCCTTACCTAGTGGACAATACATTTAAATGACCAATATAATAAAAAAAAAAAAAGAGGAACCAGATACAAAGGGATTATATATATAGATAGATAGATAGATAGAGATAGAGAGAGAGAGAGAGAGAGAGAGAGAGAGAGAGAGAGACAGACACAGACAGACAGACATACAACGTCCTAAACTACTTACAGCTATTACGTGTGATACATAGTAAACCAATCTCTATCGTCAGTGATGTATTTTGGTTTTGTGCTGCCCAAGGCAATACTAAAATCAGGCACACCCCCCCCCCCATCTTAATTGGAACCAGTGGTGGCAGATTGATGGTCCGGGGAAAACAGTCTAAGGTTCTCCATGATCACAAAGGTCGAAGGAGGACAATGTGGCCATCCAGGGCCCCTGGGGGACTTGTACCAACATGGCCTCAAGGAAGCCCCAGCATGAACCTCTCAAAGCTGACGTGACCCCCCAATCTCCAACTAGTGAAGGACTACAAGTCCCAGCATGAACCCCTGAGGTAAAAGGATGTGACCCCCCCAAAAAAATGAAGGGACTAAAAGTCCCAGCATGAACCCCTCAGAGCTGAGGATGTGACACCCCCCCAACTAGTGAAGGACTACAAGTCCCAGCATGAACCTGTAAGATCTAAGGATGTGACATCTCCTTAAACTGAAGGACTACAAGTCTCAGTATGAACCCCTGAAATTAAGGATGTGACCCCTTAGATCTCACAGGTTGATGCTGGGACCTGTAGCCTTCCACTAGTTGGGGGGGGGTGCATCCTCAGCTCTGAGGGGTTCATGCTGGAACCTGTAGTCCTTTGCTTTTTTGGGGGGGGTGTCACATCTCCCAAAAGTGGACTACAAGTCCCAGCATGAACCCCTGAGATCTACGGATGTGACCCCCCCAAAAAAAATTGACAGACTGCAAGTCCCAACATGAACCCCTCAGAGGTGAGGATGTGACCCCCCCCCCAGTGAAGGGCTACAAGTCCCAGCCTGAACCTATAAGATCTAAGGATGTGACCTCCCCCCAAACTGAAGGACAAGTCTCAGCATGAACCCCTGAAATCTAAGGATGTGACCCCTTAAATATCACAGGTTCATTCTGGGACCTGTAGCCTTTCACTAGTTGGGGGGAAGTCACATCTTAGATGTTCATGCTGGGACCTGTAGCTCTTCACTAGTTGAGGGGTGGGTGAGCGGGGGTGGAGGTGTCGCATCCTCAGCTCTTAGAGGTTCATGCTGGCACCTGTAGTCCTACGCTTTTTTTTGTGGGGGGGGGTCACATCCTCAGCTCTGAGGGGTTCATGCTGGGACAAGTAGTCCTTTGCTTTTGGAGGGGGGGGTGTCACATCTCCCAAAAATTAAGGAATAAGTCCCAGCATGAACCCCTGAGATCTAAGGAAAAGACCCCCCACCCAAAAAAATTGACGGACTGAAATTCCCAGCATGAACTCCTGAGGATGTGACAACCCCAACTAGTGAGGAACCCCAGAGATCTAAGGATGTGTCCCCCCTCCTCTGTCCTCTGCCATCCTCACTGTATAGGTCACTGCCTGGCTCCCTCAGTCATGACACAAAAGGTTCCCTCCCCGGCACCCGGCCTCACCTCAGAGTCAGAGTTGAGACTCAAATCCACTTCCCTTCCCTCTGAGCAAAGCCGCCGCAGATGCTGAAGGTGGTGGGCGGAGCTTGCTCTACATTATGTGACGTGACATCATTGGTTGCTAGACACCAGGCTGTCCTAGCAACCAGGGGGCAGTAGCACCAGCAGTGGGACAAGTGAAAATGGGTCTCAACCAAGCGGGACACTAATACTTGATTACTGTCACACTGTGGCAGCCTTTTTCTGGGGCATCAGATTGACCCGTGTGTCCCTTCTGCATGGGGGGGCCCTGCCCCACTGAAAAATGACGCTGTTGGCTTCGCAGTAGATACACCCCTGCGTATCGCTCAGTAAAAAGTACACGTTTTCTTAGTTCCAGAATCCAAAAAAAGGGATTTCTTCCAATGGCGTACCAACATCGTCATTTCACAAGGCCTCCCAGGGGTATATGCTTGTTTAACACATTGTTCTTTAATTGCTTCAGCTGTAGGAAAAGTTATTTCGCGAGAAAATCCTATTTTTATTTAAATCCCGTATGAGGGAGGTGAAAACCATTTTTTTGGTCTGTATGAAGTACAAAGCCATTCAAGATGAATCTTGGAGGAGTTTAAAGTGATATTAAACCCCCAAAAAGCAACAAATGGAATCTACTGCAGCGTACAAATTCGTAGATGTAGTGGTTGCATTCATTTTTTTTTCACCTAGGGATCTGGCCAGTAAGTCTGTTATTTTTCAACTTCTTTTAACCCCTTCTTGCCCAGTTCCAGCATATATAAACCCATACCTTGTAAAGCAACCAATTTAGTATAAAATAGAAATGAAAGCAATTGTGTAAAGGTATAAAAAAACAAATACAAATGATCACATAAAGATCTTAAGGAGTTCAGAAAGTGTATGTGTAGGAGGGGTTACAGCAGCACAATATTCCCAGTGAATAGGTGTGTAGGGGGGTGTGTCAGCAGAAGTCTGATCATTGGAGGAGGGCAGGCTGAATTCTCGGAACTGACCACACTGTGCTCTCATGCCCAGCGTGGTCAGTTTTTAATAGAGCAGAGGGACTGGCAGGAACACCAGAGATTTCACACAAAAGAGAGAATACTAACAGAAGAGGATACTTTTTCATACAAGTACATGGTACAGCAGGCACATATCAGGAATATGTATACGTTGGGTTTACTAATTCTTTAATGCGGATCTTCACTGCATCTGAGTGCCACAAAGCAAAAACACTATTTAATTTTTAATATGCAAAGCAAACTACCCCATCTATCCATGTCTGTGCTTTATTTTGCTGAGAAATCACATTGGAGAACACCCCCTATCATTTCTTTTTTTTATCTATTTCAGGTACTTATATAGCGTTGTCTATTTACACAGCACTTTACATATATATTGTACATTCACATCAGTCCCTAACCCTCAAGGGGTGTACAATCTAAGGCCCCTAACTTACATTCATACATACACATACTAGGGACAATTTAGACAGGAGCCAATTAACCTACCAGCATGTCTTTGGAGTGTGGGAGGAAACCAGAGTAGCTGGAGGAAACACACACAGGTTCAGGTAGAACGTGCAAACTCCAGGCAGGTGGTGCCATGATTGGGATTCAAACCAGTGACCCTGGTAAGTGCTAACCATTTAGCCATTGTGTATTTCTGGCCGTGTCCATCTTAAGTAAGGGCAAATGATTCATGTAGCATTTACTTCCTGGAATCCATCTGCCCTTAGCTCAAGCATGCATGCAGGAGAATGTGCTTTGCTGAGAAAACCCCCTCTCCTCCCCTCCTGGAGACTCCAAGGATATATGACATAATTTGCCAAGGCAAGAAACCAAGAAGTAACTGAAGAGTTTAAAACATGTATATACTTTCCTATCTTTTTACTAATGCTAGCAGCATGAGGATTAAAAATAATCAATAATATTTGCAGATGGAAGTTCCACTTTAATTTGGCTATTACACCCAGGGACAGATAGGTGTGCCTGATCACATGACCACTGTGATTGGCAGTCACAGTAGTCACATGATCAGAAGTTAGTCCTGCTGACTCCTGACCATTACTAGAGATCAAGAGCTGTCTTTGACAGCTCAGTCACTGTGCAGCAAGCACGCTGTCAGTACAGAAACCTCTGCTGCCCAAGGACACATGTGCAGTGTACGCGTTAAAGCTCATCCTCTTTGCTGTTGCACATATGCATTACGTGGGCAGCAACAGGTTAACAAACCACACCACAACAATTGGACTCGCCCTCTCACCCCCTTCAAAGCCCTTTGTTCTAAAATGGAACCCCAGCGGCACTTTGTTTCCACCACGTATCTTCTTCTATTTGGAGACCGAATCCCTTCCACACTCCCGGCCTGCCGAGCATGGATGAGAGATTTGGAGCTTGATTTATCTTCTTTGGATTGGGACCAAATATTCACTTTTGTGCATAAAGGTACTCTGAACGTTTCAACCCAAGAAAATGGAAATAAATTGGCTTCCAGCTGGTATAGGACCCCTCCAGACTTCATCGCTTTAATCCAAGCTTACCCAATTCCTGTTGGAGATGTGATTCTGAGGAAGGTTCCCTCCTTCATATTTGGTGGTCCTGCCCAACCATCCAACCCTTCTGGAAAGAGGTTCATCACATAACCTCGTCGGTCTCCTCGCTACCTCTCGAATTTTCCCCAGCCCTTTGTCTACTCCACCATTCCTCTATCTCTAGGCGCCTCTATTTAAAATCGCTAGCTATGCATAGGTTAAACGCTGCCAAATTAAGCATACCCGTCCTGTGGAGATCATCCCGACCCCATCGATTCCAGATTGGATTATTATTTATTCCAGGTACTTATATAGCACCATAGATTTACGCAGCGCTTTAGATATATATTGTACATTCACATCAGTCCCTAACCCTCAAGGGGTGTACAATCTAAGGTCCCTAACTCACATTCATACATACACATACTAGGGACAATTTAGACAGGAGCCAATTAACCTACCAGAATGTTTTTTGGAGTGTGGGAGGAAACCGGAGTACCCGGAGGAAACCCACACAGGCACAGTGAGAATATGCAAACTCCAGGCAGGTGGTGCCTTGTTTGGGATTCGAACCAACGACCCTAGTACTGCCAGGGGGAAATGCTAACCATTTAGCCACTGTGCTGCCTATATTATCCGGATTATCTGTTTGAATAGAGTAGCAGAGATGGAGGAACTCATCAAATCTTCACGTGATAATCCGATGAATTTCTCGCACACTTGGGCCTGTTGGATCCACTTCCAAACGACTCCCGAGTATCGCTCCCTCATGGGCCCCCTTCCCTGACTGCCACCGCTTCTGAAGCCCGTTGTCACTTGCTTGAGTGCAGGTTCTACCCGACCACTCTTGAACGCCCATCTCTTCATTCTCAGAGGAACGGCGATTTGCCTTCTCACCAGGCCTATGATGACTGGTTCCTGACCCACTTGAGTTGTACCCCAGGCCCTGTCCCCCCCAGGGTTCTTTTTTTCCCCCTTTTTGTTTGTCCCCTCCTTCTCTCTGTATACTCACCCTTCCTTTTTCCTCTCCTTATCCCCCTCCCCTGCTCTCTCACCCTTCCCCTACTTTTACCCCTCTTTCTCCCCCTACCCCTCCCTTACTTGCCTCCTGTTGGTGATCCTTTCCCCCACCTCCCTCTCTTTGCTATTTCCCTTTTCTTCGTCTTCTCTTTATATTGCCCTACAAGTCACACCATCGTTAGCTTCTTCCCGTATACACATTTTTTCAGTTTCATATTGTCAGGCACACTTATTTCTGAAAACACAATATGTACCCCTTGGTTTGACATACAGTTACTAGAAATTCTAATCTGTATTCCCCTCCCATGTAGACTTACTTAGTTTTGTGCCAAGCTTCATCCCCCATCGATCCTCATATGAATCCAGGATATTGTAATAGGCTTTCAGATCAGATAGACATCTATGCTCTTATGCAGAACCCTACACCCAAATCTTGGTTTGGTTTTGCTCTCCCTCTAGTCTGGATGTAATCTCTTGCAGTCTACATCCTCTCTCCACCTTATATATTGAGTGTTTCGGACTAATTGTATAGCCTAAATGCTTGTGTCTTCCTACATGCCTTGACCATTGTGTTCTTCTGATATCCCCTTTATGCTGTATTCTTGACTTGTATTGTTTTCTTGCTTCTAATAAACGTTATGGAATAAAAACAAAACAAACCAAGCTGTTCAGGAAAAGTGTTAAGACAAACCATTTAACACTGACAAGGGTGCTTACAATGATTGGCTTTTATTCATTTATGCAAAATCTTTATCCTGCAAGGAAAACAAACCTGGTTGCTGTAATTGTAAAAGTTCAGCTTCAATTTCTTAGTCAAGTCTATCAAAACCTGCTAGTCTAATACTACCCACCCCCGGACTGAAAATAGTGTCTCCATTGCTCCTCCATCCAGAGTGGAGACATCCTAAAGCTGGGTATACACTATAAGAAAAATGGAAGAAACATTCCGTCCGAGGAATGATCAGACGATTATTTGAACCCGACCTTTCGGTTTACTAATTTTTTTCAAAATACGCACGGATCAATTGGTTGTCAATGCATTTACAATTTTTTTTAAATCATGTCCCAGTACAGTACTATGCCTTTAAAGTTCACTTAAAAAGAGTTTTGAACAAATAATTGTTTTTACTTTTTTCTGACCTCCGGAACGGATTAATTGGTTTTCAATGCATTTACGATTTTTTTTTAACCATTTTCCTTTATACCTTTAAAGTGCACTTTAAAAAGAATTTTGAATGGATAAAACTTTTTTTTTTTACTTTTTTCTGACCTCGGGAACGGATTAATTGGTTTTCAATGCATTTACGATTTTTTTACCCATTTTCCTTTATACCTTTAAAGTGCACTTTAAAAAGAGTTTTGAATGGATAAAACTTTTTTTTTTTTACTTTTTTCTGACCTCGGGAACGGATTAATTGGTTTTCAACGCATTTACGAATTAATTTTTAATCATGTCCCTGTACAGTATTTATGCCTTTAAAGTGCACTGTATAAAGAGTTTTGAACAGATAAGACTTTTTTCTTACTTTTTTCTGACCTCGGGAACAGATTAATTGGTTTTCAATGCATTCCTATGGGAAACCGAGTTTCGGTTCACAAATTTTTTGCAATACGAAAAGTCCTGCAGAATGAATTAAATTCGTAAACCGAGGTACACCTGTATAATGCTTTCAACAGCCAATTCTGACTAATTGAACATTTTTTATCATGCATGAACACAGCGTCCGATTTTCGCTCAATGTGTACAGTAATTACATTGTTAGTTTGGTTGAAAAAAGACAAAAGTCCATCCAATTCAACTACAAAAAAAAAAAAAAAGTTATAATCCTATACCCACAGTTGATCCAGAGGAAGGCAAAAAACCCAGCAAAGCATGATCCAATTTGCTCCTGCATGGAAAAAAATTCCTTCCTGATCCCCCGAGAGGCAATCGGATATTCCCTGGATCAACTTTACCTATAAATGTTAGTATCCAGTTATATTCTGTGTATCTAAGAAAGAATCCAGGCCTTTTTTAAAGCAATCCACTGAGCTGGCCAGAACCAACTCTAAGGGAGTCTATTCCACATTTTCACAGCTCTTACTGTGAAGAAACCTTTCCGTATTTGGAGATTACATTTCTTTTCCTCCAGACGTAAAGAGCGCCCCCTTGTCCTCTGTGATGACCTCAGGGTGAATAGCTCTACACTGAGCTCGCCATATGAACCACTGATGTATTTATACATGTTCATCATATCCCCCCTTAATCTCCTCTTCTCAAGAGAGAATAGATTCAGTTCCTGGAAAATGATCAAATAGACTGAACCACATGCTCATTTCGTACAAAAATCTACTAATGTATTACCAGCTTTAGAAATCTACTGTAACAATCTATGCAACAATTAGGTGAATATTCCATCTGCAGTGTGTGCCACAGACAGGCCCCCCCAACTGTGGCCCTAACTTATAAATAAACTAGGCAGCCCTGCAAATTATGTATAATCAGCACTGATCTTCGCAGCATCTGTAGCCAGAAAGCAAAATGCTAGGTTGGTTTGAAACCCAGCCAGAACACTATCTGCATGGAGTTTGCGTGTTCTTCGGGTGCTTGCATAGGTTTCCTCCGGGTACTCTGGTTTCCTCCCACACTCCAAAGGCATGCTGGTAGATTAACTGGCTCCTGTCTAAATTAGCACTCATATCTGTATGCATGTCAGATAGGGAGCTTAGATTGTAAGCTCCTGAGGGTAGGGACTGATGTGAACATATTAAAGCAGTATTAAACCCAAAACCAAACAATGTAATATCTTGCAGCTTACCAATCATTAGATATGCTGGCTGTGTTAGTTTTCTTTTTTTTTGGCTTTTTCCCCTCTGTATTCGTCTACTGATCAGGCCAGGAACACACCTCCTATATTAGAGGGCCTCCACTCTGGATGAAGGAGCACAGGGGGAACCTTTGGACAGCAGCATTGTCAGTTTGAGGGGAGGAGAATGTTAGATGCACTAGCAGATTTAAATATACTAACAAACTGAAGCCAAACTCCAGCTCACAATGCAGTTACAGCAACAGTTTTACACAAATAAAATCTGATCCTTGTAACCACCCCTGTCAGTGGTAAATGGTTTGTCTCAACCCTCTAACATTTACAAGAGAGCTTGCTCTGTTGAAAAACAACAGACTTACTAGCCAATTCACCAGGTGAAAATAAAGGAAAGAAAGTCTAAAAAGAAAACAAAGGCAGCCACCACATCCAAGGATTGGCTTTTTGGGTTTAATACAATGTCAAAACGATGTGTAACTTGTCTCTGCTATATACCTGACTCAAGATCTACTATCTAAATACAATCTCATCATCATACAATAAAATATAGTCAAAGCTCTAAACATAGCACAACAAAAACCCACAGATGAAATATATGAGAAAAAAAATACATGCATATAAAACAAAATACAATTAAAAATGATTTGTAATCTCTCCCACACTCCATTCCCACAACTATGACCTGCCACATTATAGAACCCTACCCAATACTTTTTAAAGCTACAATAAACCCCAAAACAACAAAGTAATATTGCAGCCTATCAATAATTATATGTGGTGGCTGCATTTGTTTTCTTTTCAGGCCATTTTCACCTGGTGATTTCAACTTTTCCAGACCAAGTCATCCAGCAAAAGTAGCAGTTAGAAGGATACGATAAATCATTTAACATGGACAGGATTGCTTACAATGGTCAGCTTTTACTCCATTATGTTTTCTACTTTTAAGCTTTTTTTTCACCCATTGATCTGGCCAGAAACACTTCCTGTATCAGAGTGTCTCCACTACGGATGGAGGAGCAACGGAGACACCTTTGGATAGCAGCATTGTCAATCTGGGGAGAGGATAGTGTTGGAAGAAGGGGCGGACTGACCATTTGGAAACTCGAGCACTGCCCGAGGGCCCGGGGTCAGTAGGGGGCCCCATGAGATGCCCCTGGTACCTTTTTCATAGGCTTTTTTGAGTTTGGCCAAGGACACAGGGGCCCCATGATCCCCTATTACCCGGGGGCCCCATGAGTTGTCAGTCCACCCCTGGTTAGAAGTATAAGTAGCTTTAGATGGACTTGACGAACAAAGCTGAATTCCAGCTAATATTTTAGGTAGTTACAGCAACAGTTTTTGTTTACGTTTGGAATAAACAATTTTGCATAAATAAAAGTTGATTATTCTAAGTACCCCTCTAGTGTTAAATGGCTTGTCTCAACCCTCTGACACTTTTACTGGTCCACTTGGCCTGGTAAAGGAAACACAAAAATAACACTTACTGAATGTATAACAGCTGAAAATAAAGGAAAAAGGCTTAAAAAAAGAAAACTAATGCAGCCACTACGTCCTCAAATGAAATTTTTAAGCTTCAATATGTTACTTTGGGGGGGATGGAGAGATACTGATTACCAATTTTATTAACCTGTTGGTGCTATATATAAAATACTAAATATTACTATATATAATAATATATTAGAATAATAATATTCATAATAATTCTAGCAGTTGTAAGTATTAATGCTATTAATATCAATAACAACAAGAATTATAACGATTATTACTTGTAGTAGTATTGTTGATATTATTAATAATAATAATAATAATAATAATAATACTACACACAGTGGCTAAATGGTTAGCACTTCCATCTGGCAGTACTAGGGTCCTTGGTTCGAATCCCAACCACAGCACCACCTGACTGGAGTTTGCATGTTCTCCCTGTGCCTGCGTGGGTTTCCTCCGGGTACTCTGGTTTCCTCCCACACTTCAAAGACATACTGGTAGGTAAATTGGCTCCTGTCTAAATCGTCCCTAGTATGTGTATGTATGAATGTAAGACTCACGTTAGATTGTACTCCCTTTGAGGGTTAGGGACTGATGTGAATGTACAATATCTATATACACATATGTGTGTGTGTGTATATATATATATATATATATATATATATATATATATATATATATATATATATATATGTAAAGCGCTGCGTAAATTGATGGCGCTACATAAGTACCGGTAATAAATAAAATAATAATTATTCTTCATAATAACAATACTAGTAAAAGTATATATTGATATTAATATCAATAACAACAATCATTATTATAACTATTATCACTGTTACTAGTAATAATAATAATAAAAAGAATAATAATAAACAGAATTAAAAAGGTTAGTTGAAAAATCTTTTCAATTGGAAATTTCTATAGACTTTCAAAAGGATAAAAAAAAAAAAAAAAAAAAAAAGACATTCTGATGGGGAAAAAAATCTAAATCCAAAATTTATGGCTGAAATAAAATAATATTTTTACTATTTGCTGTCAGCTTAAATTTGTTTTCGTAAAAACTGTTTTAATACAAAATAAAGTGTTCTGATCTCCATACAATGGAATCAATTTTGATTTTTTTAATTTACATTTTAAATATCCGGAGGGAATGAACAATTTTTAAAATTTGCTTCACATTTTTGCAAGCTATTACAATAAATGGAAAAAGTGGCCTAATAAGGCAATGGACAGCACATCCATGTCCAAGGAGCTAACAATCTATAGAATATGGACCCAAAAGCTAGCAATCAATATTTTTTTAGCGTGTGTGTCATTTTCGGTAGATGCCAGAACCAGCTGGGCATGCGGTGATATTTAACTCTGTGAGTGCTACACGACACTGACACTCCCCCCTCCTACCTCTGTTCCTTAAAGTAGTTTTGGAGACTCACACCCCAGATATGTTTCCCTTTCGGTCGCTGTCAGTCACACATTCCCTGGAGACTCCTCACCCCCCCCCCAATGCCTCTACAGCCTGTCACAGCGATGATAGGCGCCCAACAGGTGCCTAAGCCATATCGCCTTCCAACGCCGAGTTAACCTCTCCAATCCTGGAGATATCAACTTAAACCGGAGAAAATGAACTCTTTCAAGGAGAACATCCTACGGGAATTAGGAAGCCGTCCAAGCAGGACAAAGTCATTTCGACATAGAAAAGAACATTTCCAGGAATACATAAAAAGGAGAAGAGTGCCTTATCGCACTTACCGTCCTGAGGAACTGGATTTCGTCCTCGCTCTCTCCTCCTTCGGCCATGATGATGCTTTAGGTACCGTCCTTCTCTGCTACAGGATGGACCCCGTGTTTGGCCGGCTTGGGTGGTCGTTGAGCGACCGGTAATCCGTGTGGTTTGAAGGGGGAGAGAGAGAGGTTGTGTGTACTCCCCTCTCTCTGTGCGGAGAGATGGCACAAGCACAGACCAAGGCAGATACTGACAGCCTCTCCTGGTGTACCCCTCCTCTGCTCTGTGATTGGTGGGAGCCGGGTTAGAACCAGCCAAATTGTCCAGGAGGGGGATGCAAAAAAAAAAAAATGGGGGGGGGGAGGGGGGTGAAGATACAGCTGCAAGTGCAAAGCACAGAAGCTAAAATCTGCGAAGGGCAGAGAAGTGGAAGCGGTGATTATGGGTAATTTATGGGGAGAGGATGAATTCATTAACAGAAGTCCTGCGGGAAAGATAGAAGTTAAATGGAAAGAAAAAGAACTGTCGGCTCTGTTTAAGATACAGCAAAAGGCAGGAAATCCAAGCAAATCAGTCAAGAATCAGATATTAAAACTAAATGAATGAGATGTGAAAATGCTTGGCTGTTACGGGTTAGGACCAGGGGCGGACTGAGCATTTGGAAACTCGGGCACTGCCCGAGGGCCCGGGGTCAGTAGGGGGCCCCATGAGATGCCCCTGGTACCTTTTTCATAGGCTTTTTTGAGTTTGGGCAAGGACACAGGGGCCCCATGATCCCCTATTGCCTGGGGGCCCCATGAATTGTCAGTCCGCCCCTGTTGTACACACAGGTTTTACTTTTTAAAAATAATAATCTTATACATACCTAGTCTGTGCAGTGGTTTTTCACAGAGTAGCCCCGATCCTCCTCTTCTGGGGTCCCCCGCCGGTGCTTCTGGTCCCTCCACCCTTACGAGTGCCCCCATAGCAAACTGCTTGTTATGGTGGCACTCGAGCATGTATGTCCCCAAGCCGCTACTCTGTGTGTCCATTGGCTCTCCTCACAGGCTGTGACTGACAAAGCAGGAGCCAAATGCTCCCACTGTTGCCTCTCTGTCCAATGAGGAGAGAGAGAGCCGAGAGAGATGCCCCATGAGATGCCCCTGGTACCTTTTTCATAGGCTTTTTTGAGTTTGGGCAAGGACACAGAGGCCCCGTGATCCCCTATTGCCCGGGGGCCCCATAAGTTGTCAGTCCTCCCCTGGTTATGGCACTCTGCACATCAAACCTTGAAAGTTTGCCATACACTATACAATCTGATTGTACAAGAGGTGACCACACACTGCACAATTGTCTTGAGTAATCTCCTTTAAGGTGACCACACACTACACAATTGGATTGAATAATCTCACCCTCCAAAGGATGTGCCCCCATTCCTGACCAGGCTATTTTTTGCGATACGGCACTGCGTTATTTTTTACTGACAATTGTGCGGTCATGCAGTGCTGTATATATATTACATTTATGTCCTTTTTGTCCCACAAATACAGCTTTCTTTCAATGGTATTTGATCGCCTGTGCATTTTATTTTTTGCGCTATAAATAAAAAAAGACCAACAATTTTGGAAAAAAACTATATTTTTGACTTTTTGCTGTTAAATGTGTCCAGTAAAAAAATGTTAAAAAATCAAATTTCTTCTTAGATTTAGGACAGATTGTATTCTGCTGCATGTCTTTGCTAAAAAAAAATCCCAATACATGTAAATTAATTGGTTTACGTGAAAGTTTTAGTGCTTACAAATGGCAGTATATATACTGTGATTTAAATTTTTTTTATACTAATAATGGCGGTGATCAGCAATTTATAGCGGGACTGCGACGGGCATTCTGACACTGGGGGAGTCCTTACTAACTCCCACTGACATCCCCAGTGACACCAGAACAGTGATAAGTGCTAATAAAAAGCACTGACACTGTACTAATGACACTGGGCAGGAAGGCGTTAACATCTGGGGCAATCAAAGGGTTAACTGTGTACGGTTTTACATAATGTGCTATGTCTGTGTTTTTACTTGGGAAACATGCTGCTGTTTATCTCTCTGCTGTGTAGAGAAATACACAGCAGCATGTGCTTGCTGGCAAGAGAGAGATCTGTGTTGTTTACACACAGGTCACTCCACCGTCAGTTCTGCATGGTGATCACCGGGTGCCGGTGGGGAATCTCCAGCCAGGACCCGGTGATTGACATCTGTAGCTGCCAAAGCCGGCGCAGGTAGGGCAGTGAGCGTACCCCCTACCCAGAAATGCACATCACGTATATATACACACATGTGATTTTGCGCAGCCCTGCAGCAGTAGTTCTACTATAGTGCAAAAGGGAAGCGGTTAATGTGACCACACATTGTACATTTAGATTGAATAATCTCCTTTAAGGTGACCACACACTGCACAATCTCCCTTAGATTTACCTTCATCTGGCTGATTGGATACAAATTGGATGGCTTTCTGAGATGTATCCTCTTATTACACAATTTTGGTAAATATAAAAGAAGATTGTCCAATCAGAATGCATAGTGTATGGCCAGCTTTAGCTGTACTAAAACAATGCAATAGGATGACAAACCTAAAAAAAATTTGCAAACAGGCAGGATTTTTAATGCAGAAGAAATGTACCTCGTCTGTTCTACACAGTGCCGAGACAAGGTCATCAATCACCTAGGGCGAAGAGGCCAAATGGCACCCCACCACCCAAGAAAATGTATACGCAATATGTGTCAGCAAAAATCACCCCTCCCCCTCTGAACAAATAAAATCAAGCACTAATCTTCACACTTATCCCTAAGCATAAGTTCCCTTTGCAAGCCAAAATTCTCCCAAAACAAAAATTCCCCCCCTTCCAGTACTAATCCCCCCTCTTGGCTCAAATCTTCTCCCTCCCCAAATCCCCTCTCCTAGCACAAATCCTCTACCCCTCACATTTCCCATCTGAACATAAATCCTCTCCACCCCCCTCCAAATCCCCTCTCCTTGCATTAATCACCCCCCCCCCCCACACACACAGAATTTCCCACCCTAGCACACTTCCCCTTCAAACATCCCTACTAGCACAAATCTTCCCCCCAAATCCACCCTCCTAACAGAAATCCACCCTCCTAACAGAAATCCCCCCTCCTAACAGAAATCCCCCCTCCAAAGCACCTCTTCTAGCACGACACCCCAAATCCCCACTGAGCCCAGGGCAGCCGCCCCTCCTGCTCACCCCTTATCCAAGCCATGCTTCTGCATTAAAGTATTCTCACCAGCCTTTGTGCGCTGCACGTTAAGCTGCACGCGCATAGCTCAGTGTACAATTTTGGCAGTGGGGAGATGAATGAACTTCTGCGCATGTGCAGCAGTGACGTCCTCTCAGCCCGGCCAATGAAAAAAGCCAGAGATCGATACCTGGAAGCAGACTGGCCAAAAGATGTCAGCAGCCGGCAGGGAGCTCTGGAGCACTGGAAAAAGGCAAGTATACAGTAGTTTCACTTAACAATTCATGTAATAAGTACAAAATCAGGCAGACCCCTGCACTACATAGTTGATGGTAGATCTAGGAGAATGTACAGTCGGATTGTATAATGTATGATCAAGCCTTAATCTGGCCATACACTGTACAATCTTTTGTAAAATCTCCCATGAACCAGCCAAAGATGGAGATTCAGCAGGGACAGGCCGAATTTTGATCTGTGTATGGGCAAGTTGGTTGTACTGAAGTTGATCCATCGATCTACTTTAGTACAACCAGCTTGTTGGTTTTTTCCCCCCCCCCCCATTCAATCATTGCCGGTGGCTATATAGTATCTCCCAGAAGTGAGTACACCCCGCACATTTGTGTAAATATTTGATTGTATCTTTTCATGTGACAACACTGAAGAAATGACACTTTGCTACAATGTGACGTAGTGAGTGTACAGCTTGTATAACATGTAAATTTGCTGTGTCCTCAAAATAACTCAACACAGAGCCATTAATGTCTAAACCGCTGGCAACAAAAGTGAGTACACCCCTAAGTGACAATGTCCAAATTGGGCCCTATTAGCCATTTTCCCTCCCCGGTGTCATGTGACTTGTTAGTGTTACAAGGTCTCAGGTGTGAATGGAAAGCAGGTGTGTTCAATTTGGTGTTATCACTCTCACTCTCTCATACTGGTCACTGGAAGTTCAACATGGCACCTCATGGCAAAGAACTCTCTGAGGATCTGAAAAAAAGAATTGTTGCTCTACATAAAGATGACCTAGGCTATAAGAAGATGGCCAAGACCCCAAAACTGAGCTGCAGCACTGTGGCCAAGACCATACAGCGGTTTAACAGGACAGGTCCCACTCACAACAGGCTTCACCATGGTCGACCAAAGAAGTTGAGTGCACGTGCTCAGCGTCATATCCAGAGGTTGTCTTTGGGAAATAGATGTATGAGTGCTACCAGCATTTCTGCAGATGTTGAAGGGGTAACGGGTCAGCCTGTCAGTGCACAGACCATACGCCCAGGGGCGGACTGACCATTTGGAAACTCGCCACTGCCCGGGGTCAGTAGGGGGCCTTATGAGATGCCCCTGGTACCTTTTTCATAGGCTTTTTTGAGTTTGGGAAAGGACACGGGGCCCCATGATCCCCTATTGCCCGGGGGCCCCATGAGTTGTCAGTCCGCCCCTGCATACGCCGCACACTGCATCAAATTGGTCTGCATGGCTGTCGTCCCAGAAGGAAGCCTCTTCTAAAGATGATGCACAAGAAAGCCCGCAAACAGTTTGCTGAAGACAAGCAGACTAAGGACATGGATTACTGGAACCATGTCCTGTGGTCTGATGACACCAAGATAAACTGATTTGGTACAGATGGTGTTAAGCGTGTGTGGCGGCAACCAGGTGAGGAGTACAAAGACAAGTGTGTTTTGCCTACAGTCAAGCATGGTGGTGGGAGTGTCATGGTCTGGGGCTGCATGAGTGCTGCTGGCATTGGGGAGCTACAGTTCATTGAGGGAATTATGAATGCCAACATGTACTGTGACATACTGAATCAGAGCATGATCCCCTCCCTTCGGAGACTGGGCCACAGGGCAGTATTCCAACATGATAATGGCCTCAAACACACCTCCAAGGCGACCACTGCCTTGCTAAAGAAGCTGAGGGTAAAGGTGATGGACTGGCCAAGCATGTCTCCAGACCTAAACCCTATTCAGCATCTGTGGGGCATCCTCAAATGGAAGGTGGAGGAGCACAAGGTCTCTAACATCCACCAGCTCCGTGATGTCGTCATGGAGGAGTGGAAGAGGACTCCAGTGGCAACCTGTGAAGCTCTGGTGAACTCCATGCCCAAGAGGGTTAAGGCAGTGCTGGAAAATAATGGTGGCCACACAAAATATTGACACTGTGGGCCCAATTTGGACATTCTCACTTAGGGGTGGACTCACTTTTGTAGCCAGCGGTTTAGACATTAATGGCTGTGTGTTGAATTATTTTGAGGGGAAAGCAAATTTACATGTTATACAAGCTGTACACTCACTACGTCACATTGTAGCAAAGTGTCATTTCTTCAGTGTTGTCACATGAAAAGCTAGAATCAAATATTTACAAAAATGTGAGAGGTGTACTCACTTCTGTGAGATACTGTAGCAGCTGACAGTAATCACTATATTCAGATGGCTGGAAAACCTCCCACTGTAAGAATACAAAAGCTCTGTGGGAAGGATTCCCCCATCAACACTGACTGTGTTGATGGGGAAATTAAGCAACTTCCTTTCCTGCAAATCATGGTTGCAGGAAAGAAAATTGCTTAATGTATGATCTGCTTTGGATTTAGCAAAACTGAAATATGAGGACAAACCTAAACAATCCATTCTATTTGTATCAAATCTAAATCTCCCAATGGGATACAGATGACCAGATAAAACCCTGACAGGGGTTATAACCCTCCCTTACTTTATCCAAACAAATTAAAAAAAACAAAAAACTTTTTATTTTAGTTTCTTTTTTTCTCTTTAAGCTTGAAACATTACAATCCAACTGTACAATCTCCTTTGGATCTACTGTAGCACTACCCTCTAAGGAGCTGCTGGATTTTGGGTCCTCCTATGTCTGCACAGCCAGGCAAAATGCATTTTCAGCAGGCACACAGTCAGAAAACCAGTCATTGGGCTTGTTTTTATGATTTATTGGGGGGAATATAAACTTGGATGCGGATAGGGGCTATGGGATGCCCAAACTGCTCAACAACTTGGAGGACAACTTCTCTAGGTACAATTTGCAACAAAAATAAATCCTAGACTGTACTCCCTCCGGAATTATAATAGTTCTTAATGGATCAGTAGCGCATATCACACCTGCTTTTCGGCACTGGCATATTAGTACAAGATTATCCCAAGCAGGGGTGTAGGCTGTCAGCAGCTGTCCCTTCTGGGTGGCTAGCTGGGTATTGCACCTGGCTACCTCTCCCCCTACAGGCTTTGAGTGGTGAAGATAGAGGTACTCACACTGTCCCTTGAAATCTTGCTGCTCGGTAAGGACTGCTGTTCAAGCCTCCTATATAGGTCCTACCCTTGAAATACAGGGTGTCTCCTGAATGAGACTGAAAGGGGGTGAAGACCCCTCTGATCAAACTTCTTCTTTCCCTCCTTCCTCAGCTCCTACCTGAAGGCAGAGCCCCCAGCCCAGAGGTCCACTCCCAGCCTCAACCCAGCACTCCATACTCCAATCAGCAACGAATGAACCCCTGCTGACCAGGCTCTTCAATATTTATGGGCACATCTTACCACCATGGCAGGCTTCCTGCATGGGGATTGGTCAATTTCCCATGAATATTCAGATCTCTGCCCCTGTACTCCCACCCACTAGCTTCTAGAAGTTTCTTGAAACTTCCAGAGCCAGGGGGAGGCAACTGAAGCCTGACCAACAGAGCCCTCCAGCCTGTCTTGAGCTTGAACCCCACAAACACACTTACTTTAGCTACTATGGAGTCAAACTAAATTTACCTAACTATGCACACTAGAGGGTTCTACACTAACAACAACTATGGAGTGCAAGGGCCTGCCTGCCTGATAGATAAATTGATGAGGCAAATTAGGAAGCTGCTGATATTACATATTATATTGCCAAAAGTATTGGGATGCCCGCCTTTACATGCACATGAACTTTAATGCATACCTGTCTTAGTCCGAAGGGTTCAATATTGAGTTGGCCAACCTTTTGCAGCTATAACAGCTTCAACTCTTCTGGAAAGGCCATCCACAAGGCCGTCCTATTTTTGCACAAATCACGCCAACCCTACCATTCCCCCCAAATCTCCCTCCTAGTCCCAGCACATATCCCTCCCATTTCTTCTCGTAGCACATATCCCCCAACCCCCACCTCCCCATTACCCTTCCCAGCACAAATAGCCCCCATTCCCCCTCCTGCACAAACCTCTCATATCAGTGCAAAGGTTTGTTTAACCCCACACCCCCTTTCATTGTGTATAGTTCCCCCTGCCTGTAAGCTTCCCCCCTCCCTGAACTAATAGGGGGGGAACCAGGTCAGTTGTGCTGTGCTCTCACTCCTGTCAGTGGAGCAATCCTCCATACTGCAGATGACACAGGATCGCTCTTGGATTGGGCTGTACACCCCACCCCCTATCTTCTCCAATCACCGCTCATCTCTCAGCAGCAGGGAGCCAGGGCATTAATCAAACACTAAACATTCTGATGTAAGAGTGATCCTGTCTCATCTCCTTTATGGATGATCGCTCCAGTGACAGGAGAGGAGAGGAGAGCACAGCCTGCACCTCCCTGCTCTCTCCCATCATTTCTCCTTTGCAGGCTTCACTGCTGCAGGCTGCTCTCCCCTTGTCCCAGCCCTGAGTGCAGGGATGTGGGAAGGCACTCAGTGGCCAGGTACAGCGTTCATGGAAAGACCAGCCTTGGGGGCACAACTGAAATCTAGGAGGGCATATCCCACCCCAGCACCCCCCTAGATCTGGCCATGGTGGAAAGTAGGGAAACCAGCAGCTGTGGCTGCACCCTAGGTGGCAGTGTGCCCTAGGCTGCTGCCTAGCTCACCTAGTGGTAGCTCCAGCCCTGCTGTTACATCACTTCCGCTTTCAACATGAAACATGACGTCACTTTCACACCTGCAAATCACATTGGGTTTCTGTTTTTTTGCCCAACCACTGTATGTTGGCCTGTTCTCAACTTCTAAAAATACCAGTTGCCTGGTTGTCATTCTGGTCCAGAATTGTGACCCAACGTATGGGAGTACATACATACCAGGCACTAGATCTCCAGTTGCTTGTATCTAACAATTGTCAGAGAGTCATAGAAGTTATAAAACAAAGAAAAATAGGTGTCCTTTTCTGATCCTCCTCCTAAAAATGCTAGATTCCTGGATGCCTTTCAAAATCTGACCCATAACAAGTATGCAGTGAAGTGAAAGTAAAGCCAACTCTCAATCTGCCTACATGGTCTAAGTCTGTAGCATTTTCAGTAGTTGCATTCTATGTATTACAATGAGAAAGTAGTTTCCTTCAAATCCCAATTGCATTCAAACAGTGAGCAAAAAGGGCCTAACCCAGTCTTTCTTGACCAGGGTTTCATGGAACCATAGGGTTCCTCCAGAGGTTGCTAGGGGTTCTTTTAGGCATAAGCATTTTTTTTGCCTCTGAAAAATAAAAACAATGACAGTAATCACTAATAATGTTTAGCTATCATAAAAAGGGACAGTCTTCCCACTCCCCACCACTGTAAGGAGCATCCTTTCCACTGATAACCAATGTATGAGAGATTCATTACACTGACCACCAATGTCAGGAGCATTCTCCCCAATGATCACCAATGTAAGAGGCAATCTTCCCACGGACCATCAATGTAAGGAGCATTCTTCCCACTGACCCTCAATGTAAGGAGTATTTGCCCCACCCTCCATCATTGTAAGAGCATTCTTTACCAATGTAAGGAACATTCTTCCCACTGACCACCAATGTAAGGAACATTCTTTTCACTGACCACCAATGAAAGGAGCATTCCTTTCACTGACCACCAATGTAAGGCAGGCCATACATTATGCAAATTGTTTTCCTTCAGCCACAGGGTGCTTGATTTCATTCAGTCATTGCTGATGGGGGAATCCATCCTGCAGCACTGTTGTATTCTGCCAGCGTGGAGCACAGGCAGCCTTCCCCACCAGCAGAATACAATGATCACTGCACACATTTAGCATTGGTCAGTGATCGGGTGAAAAAACATGATGGGCTGGCAGTACTGAAGCCGATCGCTGGATCGACTACAGTACAACCAGCCTCTTCATAGAACAAAACTCATCCGGTTCCTCTAAACTGACCAAATTTCAATCCGTCTACGGCCTGCTTAAGGAACATTCTTCCAACGGACTACCAATGTAAGGATCATTCTTTTCACTAATCACCAACATATAGCACACTCTTTCTACTGTTAACCAACATATTTACCTCTGATCACCAAGCTGATGTAATGTGAGCTGTAGATATAGTAAATTATTAGAAGGGATGCCTGGATATCTGAAAAATATCTGGAATTCTTCCATTTTAAAAAGTTTGAGAAAGGTTGGTATAAGCCTTCCTCACTCTATCCCGAACTGAAACAAAAAAATTGGTTTGGATTTCAGATCTCAAAGGGTTCTCATCACTTCGAAAACAATGGATGGTAATAAAAAATAATTTAAATGTTAAAAAAAAGGAAATATTTATTGTTAATTGATCACATTGAAAGTATTTGCAAAAAAGCATAGTACTTAAAACGGATAAGAATTAAAAACACAGAAATATGAAATAGACATTTAAAATAGAGTGAAAAGAGATTTAACAATACAAAACAATACACTCATAACTCCCTAACTGTAGAAATTACACAAGCAAAGCAAAATGGTTGCTCACATTTAGGGAATGCACAGTATCACCCGTGATCTTAAAGTGGAACTATTCAGGTCCAGTTTGGACCAATGTAAGTATTCATTACTCTTACCTGAGGGGTTGCTGGGGAAGTGAACAATCATTGTAATAGTTGCTACTACAGTGATAGCCATGATCATTCAGGTCCTGTGCCGAGCGGCTCCCTCTCTGCATACTGAATACAGGGGGTAGCTAACCTAGCAGAGCCCCAATTGACAGATTGGACAAGGTGGAGATTTTGATGTCACCACCCCTCCTCTCCACCTTATCCAATCAGAACATACCTAGTATTCAAACAAAAACATAGAAGGCAATCTGTGAATGGTGACATAGAACCTCAGGATCACAGCAAACACTATAGCAGCACCAGCCCCAGCCTTCCCAGTGGACCCTCAAGTATGAGATATGAATAATTGCATTGATCCAAGTTGGGCCAGTGTAAGTATGCAATTACAATCATTGATGGAGTTCAACTTTAATGGAACATCTGCGTAGCAACTTTTTGGCTGCATAGAACAAACTGATTTTACAACACATTAACATCTATATTGACTACTAGATTTTTTTAAATTACAATATATATATATATATATATCCTAGAAATACACCTTTGAAAAGATTAAATATAAACTCTGTAACTTACTATTGTGATAAGTTAAAAGCTGCAAATTGTTTAAAAATATTTGCAGTGCCCAGCCTGGCTACAGGGATGGTACACCTATCATTTGTACCATCATGAAGGTTAGGCTACCCACTGCAGTTATACCGGCAGTGGTGCAGTGAGGTGCTCAATTATGCTGGGGAATCTATGGGCAGATATCTAACCAGTGACCTCAGAGTATACCAACCCCTATTTTTATTGACCTTATAGATCTACCATGTCGCTTATAGGTTCCAGTCTAGAATCAGTAAGTGGACATTTAGGAGAACAACTGTAATTTTGTCTGTCGTCTTCAACCATGTTCTTGAAAATGAAAGCCTCCTTATCTAGGTTCAAAAGCATGTCCGATAGCTGCTTCTCTGTTGGGTTTTCCTCAAGAGACGTTTGGTGCCTCACCTCCAGACTACGCTGGCCCCAGTTGCTCAGAGTAATGTTTTTACGGCTAACAAAGACTTGTCTGTTCCGTGCATTTAGAAGTTTTGAGTTGCCACTGCCAACATCTTCTAATCTTTTAAATCCAATCTGGTCTACATTTGTCCTCAGACCACATTCCTGACTCAATGAGCGCCCAAATCTTCTTGCACCTTTACGCCTGATGGTGTGGGTGGCCAGCTTTTCCCAGTCTTTTTGCTGAGGATCTAAATCTGGAATGCTAGATGTCCAAGGAAAGCTAAGGACCAATTTTCTTACACTTCGGTACTGGGACGTGTGACCATTAGACCTTCTTAAGTTTGGAACAGACTGGCAAGAGTCCAGTTTATCCACAGAGTCTTGAATGTTGACAACTTGAGGATCGCCTGTGTTTAAACAGTCTTTCAAGGGGTCACTGTCAAACCCTTGCATATATGTATGTTCTGCAGAGAAATTCAGCCCATCATCTTGGCTTCGGCTTTCCTTGGTCTCAAGGAATGCCTCTTGATGTCCGTCAGCTTGAACACATTCACCCACCTTCTCTGGCATGCTTAGTGAACGACGTAATGTCCTGCATTTTTTACCTGAACTTGCTACTTCCACCTCCTCATTGCCCAGGGCCAGCGACCTTAAGGAAGGAGAGCACCTCAGTGAAGAAGAAGCTGGAGGCTCGAGAGAGGAGCCCTTGTTACCTGGGGTGTCAACTGGGACAATACAAGAAAACAAGTAAACAGAACGTTAAAAACAGTGTATCAGAAGCCAGATTTTATTTTGATTTGCATAAAGAAAGTGCTTTAAGTTGAAATTCTACCTCATCATCAGCCTTGATAGGTACCTCTCTTGTGCTGAAACTGCTTACTCTACAGGGGAGATTCTCAAAATGTCCTGCAGAAGTAGAATCAAATCAGATGGAGCCTGCCTCATTTTCTTGCTGTAGGACATCGATTATCTAGCGCTTTCCTCCCCAGCCTTACTGTCCTTTGCCTGTCCCTTTCATTCATTGAATTTCAGTTCTTTCCATCATGTAGGCTCTGCACCATATATGGGCATTACTTAGGGTAGTCTGCATGCAAATGCAGCATACCTAGGAATACTTACGCCTGCATAACTCCTCCCAAGAGCCAACCAACTGCTTGCATCAGAGCTGAGGGCTCTTGAGAGGAGTACTGGAGGACGGTGGCAGGGTGCCGTGATGCTATCAAGAAGCTATATATAGCACTCTTCTGGCCCCTGCTACTAGCCATGATCTGCCGGCATCACATGACATCTTTAGGTCCAAACATAACACATGTAATGACAAAGCAAAGGTTTGATTTTAAAATATCACCCTTACAAAAAAAAAAAAAAAACTTGTTGGGGGCTTTATTTAGCGGTTTCGTATTGAATTATCACTTCACCTCCTGTCTAGAGACACAATAGGAAGCAAGAAGAATTTATTTTCAAAGTCTGGGGAGTGTGGCCATTGTACCCAATGGAAGATTTTGATTCTATTGATTTCCAATGAATTTGTGGTTTACCATCACTTTAACTGCTGGAAATTGGAAATAAAGAATAATGACATATACACTCACCGGCCACTTTATTAGGTACACCTGTTCAAATTTCTAATCAGCCAATCACATGGCAGCAACACAATGCATTTAGGCATCTACTGTATACACATATATACATAGATAGAACCAAGAGAGAAAATGGGGGGGAGGGAGAGAGAGAGATGGGGGGGGGCAGACAGAGACCAGAGAGACAGACGAGAAACAGAGAGAGAGAGAGAGAGAGGCAGAGAGAGAGAGAGAGAGAGGCAGAGAGAGAGAGGCAGAGAGAGAGAGAGAGAGAGAGGCAGAGAGAGAGAGAGAGGCAGAGAGAGAGGCAGAGAGAGAGAGAGAGGCAGAGAGAGAGGCAGAGAGAGAGAGAGAGAGAGAGAGAGAGAGAGAGAGAGAGAGAGGCAGAGAGAGAGAGGGGGGCAGAGAGAGAGAGAGAGAGAGAGAGGCAGAGAGAGAGAGAGAGAGAGAGGCAGAGAGAGAGAGATAGTGAGAGAGTGGCAGAGAGTGAGGCAGAGAGAGAGGCGCAGTGAGGCAGAGAGAAACAGGGGGGCAGAGAGAGAGAGAGAGACAGACAGACAGGGGGAGAGGCAGAGAGAGATACAGAGAGAGATGTAGAGAGGCAGAGAGAGAGAGATGGAGAAACAAAGAGGCAGAGAGAGGCAGAGGCAGAGGGGGCAAAGAGAGAGAGAGGCAGAGAGAGAGAGAGAGGCAGAGAAACGGGGAGGCAGTGATAGAAACAGGGAGGCAGAGATAGAAACAGGGAGGCAGAGAGAGAGGCGACAGAGAGAGAGGGGGGCGACAGAGAGAGAGAGGGGCGACAGAGAGAGAGAGGGGGGCGACAGAGAGAGAGAGGGGGCGGCAGAGAGAGAGAGGGGCGACGGAGAGAGAGGGGGGCGACGGAGAGAGAGGGGGGCGACGGAGAGAGAGGGGCGACGGAGAGAGAGGGGCGACAGAGAGAGAGAGGCGACAGAGAGAGAGAGGCGACAGAGAGAGAGGGGCGACAGAGAGAGAGGGGCGACAGAGAGAGAGGGGCGACAGAGAGAGAGAGAGGCGACAGAGAGAGAGAGGCGACAGAGAGAGAGAGGCGACAGAGAGAGAGGCGACGGAGAGAGAGAGGGGCGACGGAGAGAGAGAGGGGCGACGGAGAGAGAGAGGGGCGACGGAGAGAGAGAGGGGCGACGGAGAGAGAGAGGGGCGACGGAGAGAGAGAGGGGCGACGGAGAGAGAGGGGGGCGACGGAGAGAGAGGGGGGCGACAGAGAGAGAGGGGGGCGACAGAGAGAGAGGGGGGCGACAGAGAGAGAGGGGGGCGACAGAGAGAGAGGGGGGCGACAGAGAGAGAGAGAGGGGGGCGGCAGAGAGAGAGAGAGGGGGGCGGCAGAGAGAGAGAGAGGGGGCGACAGAGAGAGAGGGGCGACAGAGAGAGAGGGGCGACAGAGAGAGAGGGGCGACAGAGAGAGAGGGGCGACAGAGAGAGAGGGGCGACAGAGAGAGAGGGGCGACAGAGAGAGGGGCGACAGAGAGAGAGAGGGGCGACAGAGAGAGAGAGGGGCGACAGAGAGAGAGAGGGGCGACAGAGAGACAGGCGACAGAGAGAGAGAGGCGACAGAGGCAGACGACCGAGAGAGGCGCCGAGAGAGGCGACCGAGAGAGGCGACCGAGAGAGGCGACCGAGAGAGGCGACCGAGAGACAGACGACAGAGAGACAGACGACAGAGAGAGAGAGAGACGGGCGACAGAGAGAGAGAGAGAGAGACAGGCGACAGGGAGAGAGAGACACAGACGACAGAGAGAGACAGAGAGACGACAGAGAGAGACAGAGACAGACGACAGAGAGAGACAGAGACAGACGACAGAGAGAGACAGAGACAGACGACAGAGAGAGACAGAGACAGACGACAGAGAGAGAGAGACACAGACAACAGAGAGAGAGAGACACACACAGACAGAGGGAGATAGAGAGACGACAGAGAGAGACAGACAACAGAGACAGACGACAGAGAGAGACAGACGACAGAGAGAGACAGACGACAGAGAGAGACAGACGACAGAGAGAGACAGACGACAGAGAGAAAGGCAGAGATAAATGAGAGAGAGGCAGAGAGAGAGAGAGAAGCAGAGAGAGAGAGAGACACAGAGAGAGGCAGAGAGAGAGGAAGAGAGACAGAGAGACAGAGAGAGAGGCAGAGAGAGAGGCAGAGAGAGAGGCAGAGAGAGAGGAAGAGAGAGACGCATGAGAGAGAGGCATGAGAGAGACGAGAGAGAGAGACGCGAGAGAGAGGCACGAGAGAGAGGGGCGCGAGAGAGAGGGGCGCGAGAGAGAGGGGCGCGAGAGAGAGGGGCGCGAGAGAGAGGGGCGCGAGAGAGAGGGGCGCGAGAGAGAGGGGCGCGAGAGAGAGGGGCGCGAGAGAGAGGGGCGCGAGAGAGGGGGGCGCGAGAGAGGGGCGCGAGAGAGGGGGGCGCGAGAGAGGGGGGCGCGAGAGAGGGGGCGCGAGAGAGGGGGCGCGAGAGAGGGGGGCGCGAGAGAGGGGGGCGCGAGAGAGGGGGGCGCGAGAGAGGGGGGCGCGAGAGAGGGGGGCGCGAGAGAGAGGGGCGCGAGAGAGAGAGAGAGAGGGGCACGAGAGAGAGAGAGAGAGGGGCACGAGAGAGAGAGAGGGGCACGAGAGAGAGAGAGGGGCACGCGAGAGAGAGACACGAGAGAGAGAGGCACGCGAGAGCGAGAAAGGCACGAGAGCGAGAGGCACAAGAGAGAGGCACACGAGAGAGAGGCACGAGCGAGAGAGACACGAGAGAGAGACACGAGGGAGAGACACGAGGGAGAGAGAGACACGAGGGAGAGGGAGACACGAGGGAGAGGCAGGGAGAGAGAGACGAGAGAGAGAGGAGAGAGACACGAGGGAGAGGCAGGGAGAGAGAGGAGAGAGAGAGGAGAGAGAAACAGACGAGACAGACAGAGATAGGCAAGAGAGAGAGACAGAGAGAGAGAGAGGGAGAGGGAGACAGAGAGAGGGAGACAGAGAGAGGGAGACAAGAGAGAGAGACGAGAGAGAGACGAGAGAGAGAGAGACGAGAGAGAGAGAGACGAGAGAGAGAGACACGAGAGAGAGAGACACGAGAGAGAGAGACACGAGAGAGAGAGAGACACGAGAGAGAGAGAGACACGAGAGAGAGAGAGACACGAGAGAGAGAGACACGAGAGAGAGAGGAGAGAGGCAAGAGAGAGGAGAGAGGCAAGAGAGACGAGAGAGAACGAGAAAAACGAGAGAGAGAGCGAGACAAGAGAGCGAGCGAGATGAGCGAGCGAGCAAGCGAGACGAGAGAGCGAGCAAGCGAGACGAGAGAGCAAGCAAGCGAGACAAGAGAGCAAGCAAGCGAGACGAGCAAGCGAGACGAGCGAGCGAGGCGAGCGAGCAAGACGAGCGAGCGAGACGAGCGAGCGAGACGAGCGAGCGAGACGAGCGAGCGAGACGAGCGAGAGACGGGACAGACGAGAGAGAGAGACAAGAGAGACGAGAGAGAGACGGGAGAGAGAGGGGAGAGAGAGACGAGAGAGAGAGGCGAGAGAGAGGCGAGAGAGAGGCGAGAGAGAGGCGAGAGAGAGGCGAGAGAGAGGCGAGAGAGAGGCGAGAGAGAGGCGAGAGAGAGGCGAGAGACGAGAGAGACGAGAGAGAGATACGAGAGAGACGAGAGAGAGGCGAGAGAGAGAGAGACGAGAGAGAGGCGAGAGAGAGAGAGACGAGAGAGAGGCGAGAGAGAGAGAGGCGAGGGAGAGAGAGGCGAGGGAGAGAGAGGCGAGGGAGAGAGAGGCGAGGGAGAGAGAGGCGAGGGAGAGAGAGGCGAGGGAGAGAGAGGCGAGGGAGAGAGAGGCGAGAGAGGGGCGAGAGAGAGAGGGGCGAGAGAGAGAGGGGCGAGAGAGAGAGGGGCGAGAGAGAGAGGGGCGAGAGAGAGAGGGGCGAGAGAGAGGAGCGAGAGAGAGGGGCGAGAGAGAGGGGCGAGAGAGAGGGGCGAGAGAGAGAGAGACGAGCGAGAGAGAGACGAGACAGAGAGACGAGCGAGAGAGAGACGAGCGAGAGAGAGACGAGAGAGACGAGAGAGAGAGACGAGAGAGAGAGAGACGAGAGAGAGAGAGACGAGAGAGAGCGAGACAGAGAGAGCAAGAGAGCGGGGCGAGAGAGCGAGACAGAGAGAGAGCGAGAGAGAGAGAGAGAGCGAGACAGAGAGAGAGAGAGCGAGACAGAGAGAGAGCGAGACAGAGAGAGAGCGAGACAGAGAGAGCGCGAGACAGAGAGAGCGCGAGACAGAGAGAGCGCGAGACAGAGAGAGCGCGAGACAGAGAGAGCGCGAGACAGAGAGAGCGCGAGACAGAGAGAGCGCGAGACAGAGAGAGCGCGAGACAGAGAGAGCGCGAGACAGAGAGAGCGCGAGACAGAGAGAGCGCGAGACAGAGAGAGCGCGAGACAGAGAGAGCGCGAGACACGAGAGAGAGAGACGAGACGAGAGAGAGAGACGAGACGAGAGAGAGAGACGAGACGAGAGAGAGAGACGAGACGAGAGAGAGGAAAGAGAGTAGAGAGGAAAGAGAGTAGAGAGGAAAGAGAGTAGAGAGGAAAGAGAGTAGAGAGGAAAGAGAGTAGAGAGGAAAGAGAGTAGAGAGGAAAGAGAGTAGAGAGGAAAGAGAGTAGAGAGGAAAGAGTAAAATGAGAGAGAGAGAGAGAGACACACAGAGACACAGAGACACAGACACGTGACAATGGATAGAGAGGGCAGGGGAGAAAATAGAGAAACAATCAAGAATGAAGGGAGAGAGAGACAGATAACGGAGAGAAAAACAAAATGGGGTGAGAGAGAGAGACAATGGAGAGAGAAAAAGAGAAAATAATGGAGAGAGACACGCCCACACAGGATGGACAATGGAGAGAGAGGGGTCAGAGAGATAGAGGGACAGACAATGGAGAGAGAGAGAGGGAGAGGGAGAGAGAGAGAGAGAAATCTCCCAGTAAGGACATAGACAGCAATAAAAATATTAACACTTCTTTAGTATATCTAAAAAATGAACATTTATTTTACACTTCAAAATACATTCCTTGTTAATTTTTATGTCAAACAAAAAATTGTCAGGCCTCCCACTTAATATCGCTTTAAAGTTTTTTCATTTGTCACTTGAAGACAGACTTAGAGAGATAGATAGTTATTGTATATACAGTAATACCTCGGTTTAAGAACGCCTCGGTTAAAGTAATTTTCGGTTTACAAATGAAAATCCACTGAAAATAATGCCTCGGTTTACCAATTTTGTATGAATTTTTTTCGCAATACGAAGTGTATGTCAGTGCTGATTTTTAAATGCAATTGCTGGCTCTTCTTTTTTCTTCACTATAGCTCACAAAATTAGCTGTCACTTTCCCCAAAGTTAACGGAAATGTTGTTTCTTTTAAGAAACTAAAAAGAAACATTGTTTGCCGCCCCCTTTCCTGACCTGCCAGGCTGCATGCTCTGAAAAGGGTCTAGTATGGATTTTGGGGAGGACTCCCACGCCATTTTGTTTTAAATTTTGGCGTGGGAGTTCCCCTCAAAATCCATACCAGACACGAAGGGCTTGGTATGGATGGGAAGGGGGACCCCACACAGTTTTTTTAATAATTTTTTTTAATTGCCAGCAATTCTTTTACATTCAGCTGTCAGTGGGGAACCCCGGTGACAGCTGAAATATTAACACATGGTTGTCACTACCAAAATGCCGTATGACTTGATAAAATAACTCATGCGGTATTTATTAGTGTTTACTATTTTATGATCTCCGGAACAGATTAATTGGTTTTCCTATGGGAAACAGCGTTTCGGTTTAAGAATTTTTCGCTATAAGAAAAGTCCTGCAGAACGAATTAAATTCTTAAACCGAGGTATTACTGTAGTTAAAAAAAAAAAAAAAAAAAAAAACCACCTGCGCTCCATTAACCTCGTTACACATTAGCTGCTGTGATATACACAATACTGTGCAAAATTGAATATAAACCAAGATAAACCAAGATATACAGCTGATTCGTTTAAATCCGGTACAGTTTTATTTGGAAATTCAGATACATCTGAAACTCTGAATTAAAATGTTATCCGAATTTCGATTTGGAACGAAAAAAACCGCACATGTCCAGTGGCCAAACTCCAAAAACAAAATTTCATACAAAATAATTTAAATCAAATTCCAAATGAATTTGAAAACAAATTTGAACTGTAAAACATATTGCTGACTATTGCGGTTTTCCTTCAAAGACTGTGTGCATTTGTGTTTGAATATAGCCATCTTCTGAAATTCAAATTTTCAAATAGAATAGAGTAAAATAGAAGATTATAGCCTTTTTTTCGAAATTCGAGTTTCGAAAAGAGGTAAAATAAAAAGAATATAGCCGTCATTTGAATTCAGAAAAGAATGGAATAGAATAAAACAGAATACAAAAGAATAGAATAGAGAATAAAACAGAATAGAAAATACAATAGAACATAAAAAAAATAGAATAGAAAGAATATAGCCATCTTCTGAAATATGAATAGAACCAGCTTTTCTTCACAATGAATTTGTATTGATTCAATATTTTCTATTCAAATATAATTTGATTCGTATCCATTGGAAACGTTTTGAATACAATCAAAAACAAATAAACAAAACAATTTTTTTTTACAAATGCAACTAAAAAAAATGAGTACCTTAACGAATCAATCCAAACGGAGAAACTAAACAAATGTTTTCTATGTGCACATGTCTATTGGCCGCAAATGGGAGATAAACTGTAAACCCCTATATTGCTCAACCGTTCGTAAAAAGGATTGGGTTAGTTACACTGCTAGCAGAAATTGGAATGTTTACCACAGGTTCAAATTAGGTATCTTACATTTTTAACCATTCAGTGAAAACTCTGGGCGACCTACCACTGCTTGAAGTTTTCAGAGTACCTCGAAAATCTCTCCCATTGAAGAAAGGTCCATCCAGAGCGTCTGCAACCATCTTCTTCATCAAATTCCACCCAGTCTGCTCCAGGTTTTTACATTCTGGAGTCTGAAGAAGAAAAAAAGTGGATAAACCACTGATGATGAAGAAAGGAATATATCTGTATCAAGATATTTTATTTTGTGCTACTGAAACTCTCTTAAGGGCAACTCCACACAAATTTGTCCAGTGTATGTTTCGTTCCTGCAACAGGTTCCATCAAAGCTCTGATGAAGGAGACCCTATGACCTCTCCCCACCCCCCAACCCCAAAACACATTGACACTTTTTTCCTGCACATCAGTCTATTTGAGATTATTTCTGACTTTATGGCCAACACTCCTCGGAGGGCTGGCATTACAATGGAATCCTTTTCCTAAAATCCAAACTAAGTTCCAATTAGAGTATTGCTCTACAACAATCCCCTGTACCTACTGTCTTATATGTCTTTTATGGAGTTTAAACACGCCAAGCAAAAAAGGAAAAGTTCTCAGTACAGTGGATAGCAGCTAGTGGAACCAATAACTGTCCATCTCACCGGTTGTGGCTGTTTGGTTGCTCGTGCCCGGTAAAAGAGTCTCAGTGAATTGCGAACCTTCTCCTTTCTGTCCAGCTGAGCAGGAGAAATTGAGAGCTGGCCAGTCTGTCTATTGTGAGAAAGGGATGGAGAAAACAGGAGCAACTGCAAGCAATGAGCAAAGGCATTCTAGTAAAGAAACAATGCAAGTATGCTAAAATTACAAATGTTGACTCGCTTTACTTGAAACTTATTTTCATAAAATATAATGCAACCTAGAGTTATCAGGCTTCTCAAAAGGTTTTCTAAGTGTAACTACATCCTCTTCTGGGTTATGTAACCTCCCACTCATGCCCCAGTGTCCATGTGTGGGCAATGCTGCAGTTGGCTTAGAGTGAAGGGGTGCAACACTAGGGATTTAGGCACAAGAAGAATTTCCAGGATAGACTGTTTGAAGGCAAAACCTTTTACATTCTTTATTGATGCACATTTTAAAAAAGCATTAAAACTTATAAAACATAATTCTTGATGGGAGAATCATCACTGCTGATGTCAGTATGGAATTTGTTAATAAAAAGCAATGTAGTAAAATGTACAAAACATTAGAAATATCCGGCACTTCTAACCCATATTCAGCAAAGAGACAGCCCCGTATCCAGCACAGAAACAGCCTTGTATCCAGCACAGAGACAGCCCTGTGTCCTGCAAAGAGACAGCCCTGTGTCCTGCAAAGAGACAGCCCTGTGTCCTGCAAAGAGACAGCCCTGTGTCCTGCAAAGAGACAGCCCTGTGTCCTGCAAAGAGACAGCCTCATATCCAGCAAAGAGACAGCCTCATATCCAGCAAAGAGACATTCCCATTTCCAGCAAAGAGACAGCCCATATCCAGCAAAGAGACAGCCCATATACAGCAAAGAGACAGCCCATGACCTTCATAAGACAGCCCCACATCCAACAGAGAGATAACCAGGCAGCCCCTATATTGAAGCAGCATTGACAGATCCCACCCATTTACAACAACGATAATTAAATTATCAAAAGATGTCTCCACAGGAAAGTGAGCAAGCAGGGCAGGACAGCACATCGCAGCACAACTCTTCCTCACAGCTGCGACTGCCACCAAAAAGGAGCATGCCATTTAGTCTGCAGGGAGAGGAAGTGCAGATGATATCATTCTTCCTTCCACAAGGTCTGCAGCCAGCACCACAGAGGCAAACTCTGCGGCTGGTGTCCTGCTAAAATAAGTTGTAAAAGGAAAAGTTCTCCCTCAATGTCTTTGGCCTAGGTGCTGGAACGCCATTCCAGCATGTTTTGCCAGGAAAAGAGCCCTGGTTATAACAGTAGCATGGTCAAAAACATCATGCAAAGTCTAGCCTTGAGGTTTAAAGCTCCATCTATCCTCACCTCTTTATGCGTTTGCTGTTTCTTCGCTTATTTCTGCCTTTCTGTCCACGAGAGGAGGAATCGGGAATTGGTGAAACAGCAGGGGATTCTGAATTGAGGTCTAAAAGGTTGCCAGGACTCACTGAGATGTCAGAAAATACCTCTTCTCCACCTCCCGCATCATCTAAAGAGCAAGTCACAATAATTAAATGACAGCTAGAGACCAGTACCAGACTATTTTAAACTTCTGCTAACTACCTGGAGACTGGGATGTGCTTGGTGCTTTTACTTCTTCATCATCTAGATGATCATCAGCAATCTCCAGCAAAGATTTACTAAAACGATAATTAAACATGTTCATGTTTACCTATGCCTCAGCAACATGAGCCCTCAGCAGCATGAGCAGAAACTAATTGCGGTTACCGTTTTTTGGGTGTACAAAGTTCTCCACAACCAGAATCCTCAGATGCTTTACGCTTGGTTTTGCTCCTGTGTGGCAATTCTATTTCATCTAAGAGATTCAGAAGCTGGTTAGCAGCTAAATCTGAAAGTCAAGACGACATCATTTTATAAATCATTGTCTTACCGGGTGCTCGATCTGTCATAAGACTTGAGGGACCTAGGCCGGACTTCAGTTTGTTAAAAGCATCGTTGACAATTCCTAAAAAAATAAAGAACAAATTGAAAATCATCATTTTGAATTATTGCAACTTGATCAATTAAATGTCACAGAAAGTATACTGGTATCAAAAAGTTATCTACCAGAGGTCAAAATCACACCTAAGAGCATGGGAAGAAATATTGCTTGGGTAACCAAGTGACTCCAAAAGGGCAGTGAGGTTCATTATTACTTGTTCAGGAGCCAGTGAGGACATTCAAACGGCTAACCATCCAAGACAAATGTACTGTGCCTTGAAATGTTTCCAAGCACATCACAGCTCCACTGGCCCAAAGTCAGATGGAAACTTGCAAGAAAGAACCTTTTTTTTTTTTTACATCTTTTATTACATTTTTCCATCACAAAAATTAACACTGTATCAAACAGTTCACAAATACACAAATTTCCACTTAAATGAATCTATTTCCTTTCCCTCCCACCATCAATCCGTCAGCCCCCCCATTAAATTTCCCGTGTCTATACTCCATATACTTAACTTCTGGTTCCTCCTGTGCCCTTCTGTCTATATTTTATCCCTGTTCTCGTACCCCCCTCTCTCTTTCCTTCATGTAAATCCCAACCGCTACGCAAACTCTCCCTTTTCATACCCCCTCATACTCCCACCACTTCCAATTATCTCTTGGATGTTTTAAAAGTCAAGAAAGAACCTTTACAACAAGATGTCCATCATGGTCACCCTTCATGTATTCATTTAGGCCTCATGCACATGAGTAAAGCAGATTTAATGCTCATGCAGTTAAACATGTTGAGGCAGATTCATATCTATCGCTATTCCCAAGCAAGAGTCATAGTTAGTTAAAGTGGAACTTTACCCACAACAACTTGATAAAAATATTGGGGGAGATTTACTAAAATTGGAGTGCTCACAATCTAGTGCAGCTGTGCATGGTAGCCAATCAGCTTCTAACTGTAGCTTGTGCAATTAAGCTGTGACAATAAAATGTAGAAGCGGATTTTGCACCAGATTTTGCACTCTCCAGTTTTAGTAAATCTCCTCCAAATGTTCCTTAGCAAGGAACATACATTCCACATTAGAATTTATTATACCAAAATTTGTGTAAATTGCCTCCAGTACTGTTCCCGTTTCTTGTGGGAGGCTGGCATTTTGTGAAGCCCAGAACCCCACTGAACAGCAGTAAAACTTTAGGTTTTCAGTAGATCGGCCTCTACATTTTCAGCACAGTGCCAAAAAAATAGAGCGCAACTGAGCATGTGCAGTGCAGGGTGAGACAGTGTATTAATGGATTTTAAATCCAGTATAGCATAGTATAGGCACTAATTTGTAATGTTTTACATAGCTAAACCTGAAAAAAGGGCCAGCCTGAAGTGATCTAGTAGGACATAATAGTTTACTTGCGGCAGGATGTGGCTGGACACAGTACCCAGTGGTACTCGTATTTTAGGGTGGCATGCATTTAGGGACATATATCCAGATTACCTACGTTCCAGGCATATGTTCCTGAATACATATAACTCTAAACATGTGTACCATTAGGTGCAGCGTCCAGCCACCGTGTATTTCAGCCTGTGAGATTTTGGCGGGCTGCTTGTAGTGGAGCTGAAAATGCAGCACCTGTGCCTCCTCAGCACCCAAAAAAATACTGGGATTTGACACACGTGAGATATGTGCCCAGTGTGCATGAGGCCTAAGCCGTGTGGAAGGAATCTTCATCCTTAGACAGCCCTCCCAGGAGGTTAAGCTCTTTGCTCAAGAAAGGACTGGGGGTGCAAGGAGCAACATGTCAAAACCAGTAACATAAAATCCAGATTTAGTTTTTTTTCAAAATTTAGATCATAAAATTCCAATGCATTTGGGGGGGGGGGGGCTCAAAGTTTTTTCAAAACTGAATTGGATTGAAACCAGAATGACTTTCTAATGGAAAAGCTCACACATCAAGACATTTTTTTTTTTTTACACATTAAACGGTGGTAAGAGGGGCGGACTGACAACTCATGGGGCCCCCGGGCAATAGGGGATCATGGGGCCCCTGTGTCCTTGCCCAAACTCAAAAAAGCCTATGAAAAAAGGTACCAGGGGCATCTCATGGGGCCCCCTACTGACCCCGGGCCCTCGGGCTGTGCCCGAGTTTCCAAATGGTCAGTCTGCCCCTGGGTGGTAATCAATACCGCTCATACTGCGCCTGCGTCTCCTGCGAAGACCTTCAGGGTTTTGGCTGCCTGAATCTTCTTCACCCACATCACAGGGAACAGAAGTTTTCTCCAAGATAAACGAAGGAACCTGCCCTGCCAAGAGAAAGAAACCCATGTAGAAACAGTCATGAAAGAGAGAAGTCTGCTTTGAGCTTTAAAAATGCCAATGTGCAAATTACAGTAACTATCCTGATTCCAACTGTTGTGTTAGTGACTTATCCCTTACTGAGACCTTTATGCCTGGCCTGTATAAGCAGATACAATCATAGAGGACAGTCTGTATTAGGTAGCTAAACTCAAACACCTTTTTCTCATCCATGAAGATCTTTATTCAATGCAGCAAGTTACAGCAGACAACAGGATGTAGCAGATGATTGAAAAAAGACAGATGAATATTAACCATGACTATGCATTCTATTCTATTTTCATACAACAAGTGTAACAGCACACTCCCTGTCTGGTATCTTAAAAAAACACTATATTACAAAATCACGGTAGTTATGAAAGTGCAAATAAACAATAGTGCAATTCGCAGTTGTCTTGATGACAAAAAGAACCAACATGCATATATATGCAACAACAACTGCAATATAAGGCACCAAGCAGTGTCAGTTCAAGGCACATTCTTCCTGAGGTCAGAAACAGGATCCAACAAATCCAGGTAAGCAAGATCTGTCCCCAAAAGGCCAGAGCAAAACAAGTTCTCTGATGGGTCCGATGAAATTCTTTACAGTACCTTGTTTGGCAATACAATAGTGAAAAAACCTCAGCACAATCACCCTAAAACAATGCAAATTAATGAAAGAAAAAAAAATATCTAAAAGCGGTTTATAACTAATGTTAGTAGTGCTGCTCACACTTTTTGTGTTCCCACAAAAAATAAGTATAAGCGATTCAGTGCCGCATCTTCCTAGTGGTAAATGCCCATGTGCCGTGGAATATCACATAAAATCATATAATAAAGTGAATTAGGTGGACATGCGTATATCCAATGCGTTTATGTCCAAACATAGAACATGCATCATAGAAAGTATGCGTTTATGTCATCACACTATATCTAGAACAATAACTAAACTGAATCTTATAAGAAGGTATGTTCAGTAGGCATGCAAATATCATATGCGTATATGTCAAAACAGAATCATATGTAAAGTATATGCATTTAACTCATCATCATCATATATAAAACAATCCACACCCATAACTACAACACATAAAATAATGGTAAATGGTTCGGTTGCATGGTTGGACTTTTGGAAACAAAGGATTCTTATGAAAATATATGGACACTTAGAATTTACCATTATTTTATGTGTTGTAGTTATGGATGTGGATTGTTATATATATATATATTTATTATATATAATGAGTTAAATGCATATATTTTATGCATGATTTAGTTTTGATATATATGCATATGATACACGCATTTCCAACTATTCCAGAAGCAGTTGGCGGTGTTGTACTCACTTCCATTGATTATGGTATAGATTCCCTGCTTTAAAGTCTACAGGAGAAACAAGAACAGACCCAAGCTTTTGGGTAAGAAGAGTAGCTGGAGTAAGGATGATTGGGGATCAATAGACACTGGAACAAGTGGTTTTGAATTGATTATGGAAGATATTTCAGCTAGAAAGGTGGTTAAACTCTCATGAGCCTTGTGGAGTTCAAGTCCATTAACAGAGTCCAGCATCCTACGTGTGATGCCTATCATTCTCGCCCATGAGCCCCCCCATATAAGAAGAATGAGAATTGAAAATCCATGTACAGTCCTTTTTAGCTAAGAAGTTTTGGATTGGCCTAGAGTTGAGCTGAAACTCAGCAGGCTCCAGTGAAGTTACTGGATCGGCAAACCAGGTATAATAAAAGAATTCTGTTCTTGCTCTCCCAACTTAGCTTTGTTTAAATGTCCACCAACTCTTAGCATGCCATGACTGTCAATGAATGGGTTCAGGTTGGCCATTGGATTGTTTTTTTTTAATGTTCTGCTTGTCATGGATACATTAAATTTCTGTGCTAAAGACATTCTGTTGTTCGCTGCGTACTATTAGTTTGCTTTTAGCAATGCCTTTTGTAGAAAGAGGTTTGTGGTAAAAGCACTAGCCTCGACAGTCAGTATCAGTGGACATAGTGTGATAGCAGCGACCAATGTGAACTAACCTTGCAATAGTGTTTACAAGCCTTGTCCACTTGGAGAAACATTCAAAGCATTGAACCCAGGATTAATCTTTGTCCAAATCTGGTGACAAGAATCTTGACTTCACGACGAATCTTTGGATTGTTGTCAGGATCTAGAAGACCTCAGCTTTAGTTTCTTCTGTATGATCCAGCAGGAATTCAAGTCCTGTTAACCAAGAATAATTTGCAAAGACACTTGCAAACATTGGCCTGGTGGCATGATCTGCAGGATTAAACTCTGATGGAACATGACACCATTGTTCAGGCCTTGAAGATTTTCTGCTTCTTTCTACAGGGTTGCTGACAGACATAGAAGCGTTTTATCTGATTGTATATGTAACCCAAAACAACTTTGCTGTCTGAGTAGAATTTGAGGTCATCTATCTGTATGTCCTGCTTACTTAGTGTAAACTCTGCAATTTCTATGGCTAGAACACTCCCACAAAGTTCAAGCCTGGGAATTGTGTGCTCAGGCTTAGATGCTAACTTAGCTTTGCCAAACAGAAACCTTACATGGGTTTCATTTAGAGATTCTCTTACCTTGGGAGGTAGGCAACGGCTGCTATGGCTTCAGTGGATGCATCTGAGAGGATGTGAATCTCCTTCTTCCGACTTGCAGCAAGGGAAGCTGAAGTGCATCAGCATGGTATGTTAAATCTATCTAGGGCATGTAAAGATTGTTTCCAGGACTACCACTTAGAATATTTCTCTGTTGGTAGTGGAGCATCTCAATTTTTAATAGTCTCTGATAGCTGTCTTAATAAGTGTAGCACCGTCCTACATAGCTAGGGGGGGCTAGTTGATTGTTTTTTAGTTAGAGGCTGAATAGCAGCCAGGTGGAATAGTCAGAGGGGGTCAAATTATGGTCAGGGCTGAGCAGCTCTGCAGACCAGTTCTCTGGAACTTCCCCCTGATCTAGAAACTTGGGGAAGTCTCTAAAATTCAGGGGGGTGGGGGGTGAGGAGCTGGTCTGCACTCTCAAAGGATCCTGTCCAGTCCCTGAACAGGACTGCCCTTAAGAGTGACAGAGCCTCCTCAGTAGGATAGTGTGTGTAGCCTGGGAGGGGGTCCAGCAGAGCGGCCTTCTTACAGGCAGAGGAGCAGGAAGGGGAGGATCTCTCAGCCTCACCGTCCCCTGAGAGAAGACCACCTGGGAAGTAGGGAAGGAGCCAGCCCAGGCCTGAAGGCAGCCACCAACCCACAAGCTTGCAGGAGAGACCGAGTGAGTAACTCCACACCCCCTGGGCCGCATAAGGGGAAAGAGCATTTGGGTGGGAAACCTGACTAGCCCCCATCTGGGACTGCTTTCATTTAAGGTGGCAGCTTCTGAGCCTTCTTGGCCAGGGATTCCCTCGGGCAGCTGGGTGAAGAGGAGATTTCATCTGGGGTCTGAGGAGGTACACAAGAAGAGGCTGGCTAGCTGTCCAAGAAAAGAAGAAGAGAAAACCCTGACTACTTGTACATAGTTCCAGGAAGTTGTCCTCAGTTTTACAGTTCCTTGGGCATCCCATGTACCCCTCATCCCCATCCAAGTTATCATCCACTAATAAAATCCAAAAAAACAAGTTCAAGGAATACTGTCTCCAGAGTGCAAGTCTAGAAGTAAATACCTGTTGCCTGGCTGTGCAGGACCATAGGAGGACCCAAAACTCTAGCGACTCCTCCTAAGGGGGTAGTGCTACATAAGGATTTACATTGTATGGTGATGGGAGCCACAAATCCCAGTGGATTGTATAGACTGTTCACCACTGACAGAACACTACGTTTCGTAAGTGGCTTGTCTGCAAAGCTGACTTGAAAGCCAAAGGTGTCTTAATAGGTTCCACCATAAGCCCAGACTTCTTTGAACAGGAGGCATGTCCATTCCCAGATTTAAATCTTTAAATCCTGCGGAATGATCGCCAAGCTGAAAGGCTTACATCATAGCAGCACTGATGGAGGCAATCTTATGGAGGTCGGCATCAGAAAGCATATCTTGAGTTCTTTGGAGCAGGTCTTTGGCTTCTTCAACGGTAGGAAAAGATTTGAGTCAGTCATCCACATAAAAGTCTCTCTCAATGAAGTGTCAAGTATCTGCACCATACTCCTTTTCACCATCAAGAGCAGTCTTTCATAGACCATATGTTGCAAAAGCAAGCGAGGGACTGTTTCCGAAGACATGTACTTGCATGCGGTATTCAATCACTTCATTATGTATGTTGTGGTCACGGTGCCACAGAAACCTTAGGAAGTTCCTATGGTCTTCTCTTACTATACAGCAATGAAACATTTGTTCAGTATCAGCAGGTATGGCAAGTGGCTCTCTTCTGAACCTCATAAGTACACCTACAAGGTTGATGGTTAAGTTAGGACCAGTGAGATCATTCAGGGATACACCTTGAAGCTTGGCACTGGAGTCAAGTACTAACCTCATTTGTTTTGGTTTACGTGGATGATACACTCTGAAGAAAGGTAGATTCAAGCACTCGTCATGTTCTAGAAGAGTTGGAGCTGGCTCAGTTTGATCATTGTCAAAGATCCTTTTCATAAAGGCAATGAAATAGTCCTTCATTTCAGGCCTGTTTTTTGGTGTTCACTGATGCGAGCTGAATCTGGATAAAGCTTGTTCACGATTGTTTGGAAGTCTGACTCTTATAGCATGAAGAGGTAATGGTGCAACCCAGCTGTTAGATTTATCCATAAGCCTGGGTTCACATATATTCAGCGTGGTATATCGCATGTGATTCGCACAGGAACCGCACTGCATTCCTGTGCAAATCACATGCGATTTGTGTGCAGTGCGATCGGAGCCATACATTTTGTATGGCTCTAATTGCATCGCACCCACACCAAAAAGGTGCAGGACCCTTTATTGGGTCCGCACTAGAATCAGATTGCATATGCATTCACACCTATGCGATCTGATTCTGCACATCGCACTGCGTTTTGCGGACCGCTTTTGGGGTGGTGTGAACATACACACCCGCAGCGATTCGCATGAACAGGGTGCGATTCTGATGCGGTGCGGAATTCACACTGAAAACGCTGCAAATTACACATCGCATCAGTGTGAACCAGGGCTAAAGAATTCAATGTCCATTATTGTGATGAACTCTCTTCAACTGACAAGGCTATTCTGTTGTCATCAGGTGTAGTATGAAACACTGTGCAACAGAAAGTTGTCATCACAGGAGATGGGAGTAACATCAGATACATTGATGATGTCAAGAGGCTTCTCCTTTACTTCATAATGAGGGCATTGTCTGAAATGAGATGCACACCCTTTTCTTAACATGCGAGTTTTGAAGACGATATCAGATGACGTGCACATTCTATTCAAGCATACATCACTATTACACAGCCTAGCCCTAGATCAAGTCTTTGTGCATATGAGGGATTGCCAGATCCACTGCACTGCTGGAATACTTTATGTACTCTGAGAAAGTCTCTTCCCGGCAAGACTAAGACTTCAGCATCCATGTCCATTGGAGAAATCTCAGTAACCAGGTACCTTAAATGGGGATGGGTGATACGCAGCTTCTGGAGTAGGAATTTATTCCCTATTGTCTGGTATTTGGCCACACTCAACTAATTTTGGCAAGGGTATACTCTGCTTTGCTTTTGACTTGATATAGGAGACCATGAATCCATCAGCCCTTCCGGAGGTTTCTACATGACCAAACAGTTGTTGAGAGTATATGGTGTTGCATGTCCCTTTATGCCAAAAATATTTTAAAAAGTTACGTTTAACCAGGGGTCTGTTGCTCTGCTCATCAATTATGGCATACATCTTGATAGCTTTCTCAGGCTGATGCTTTCCCAGGTTGATCCTTTGGATATATTTTGACTGGACATACCTTGGCACAGCATTTGTGGCTTAATCCGTCTCCATAGGCTTCAGTACATGAAGAAGAAACATTTGTTGTGGCTGGAGCATGGCTTTGTTGCTCCCCACCATGATTTGAAGCAGGGCTTGATATAGATGGCTGCTGTGGATTGTCTGGCAGGATTCATAGCTGTAACATGTTTGTCACTACTGCATTCTGTGCACTTGATGGCAACTTTACAATTGTTAGCAAAATGGTCATATGAAGCACAGCACCTATAGTATATTACAAGTTTCTGAAAAATTTCTATGCATTTTTGTACACAGTCTTTGCCCTAAGCCCATGTAATTTCTTGAGACGGTGAGGTTTTTTTCTGAATAGGGGACTGACAATTAGGATCTTTATTTCTATCATCTGGATCACTCTGGTGAGCAGGAGAGGATATGAGAGGTTAGATGTCTGTCTTTTTAGCAGATACTGCTCTATTTAAGTTTCAATGTTTAGCTGCTTTATCATACCTCAATGATGATGATGATGATAATGAAGCAGGCAAGCTAGATTCACTAAAGCTGAAGCTGGGATCATTTCTCATCCAGGCTTGTTCAAGGATGAACCTGCAAAAATATGAGAATGGAGGAAACGATACATTATAGTCTCTTTTATACTTTGAGCTCTGTTGTGCCCATTTCTCTTGCAGGATGTATTGCAGTTTAGATACCACTGGATCCAGATAGTTCAGGTAGCCAAGGGTCTGTCTTTGCCAACTCTAGCACCATGAGGTGGTCGCTTAGCTTTTGGAACTTGCGATGATCTTTGTTACCTATTTTTGGCAAGTTTTGCAGTCTCTTTAATAGATCGCTTTCTATGGCTTCAGAGCTACCATAGGTTTGCTCAATGTAGCAGCAAAACCTGTATCAGGGTAGTCAACAAACACCACTCTCAGTCTTTTAACATGATCTGCAGATTCTGGCCCCAACCACTTTATGAGCAAATCAAGATCCACCTAGGCAGTAAGGTTGCATTCAACAATAGCAGCTTTAAAGGTTGATCTCCAAGCTCTATAGTTCTCTTCACAGTCGTCGAACCTTGAGAGGCCATTGTTAATGAGCTTGTGGCAAATCCTATCTGGCGAAGTCAGACAGATCTGATCCTTCACTCTTGGTGCCAAAGTAACTTGTGGAACCCCTTGTGCATGAAAGTTCTCTGGTAAATGAGAGTGAGGTATACCAGGATAAAATAATGTTGCAAGAGCATTTTGCTGCGATTTAGTCTCTATGGCTTCTGCTGGCTGTTGCTTGAACTGTGGCTTGTTGCTAGGAGTCACCTTGTAGTTGGCAGGAGGTGATGTGGTTTGCTGTGTAGATGCAGTTGCATTGTGGACTTGAAGAGGCTCAGACATTTGCAGGTTGGAGGTCTCTGTATTGAAAGTCCAAACAGTATTGTTAGTAAGAGGTACAGGAGATGATTTTGTGTCACTGCACACATTATGATTTACTGGTGCGTTCAACTAGATCTTCCAGTTCTGCTGGAATAGAACAGTCTGAATTAGTATTTGCACGTTCAAGGACTTTCAGTCTTGCTAAGGCAGCTGCATTCTCCCTATTTGCAGAATCTTTATTTGAGATTCCACCTTTGCTTGGTGAGCTTTGCTCTGAGCTTCTGTCTCTGCTTGGCGAGCTGTCATCTCTGCTTGAAGAGGTTTGATTTGAGCTTCTGCCTCTGCTTACAGAGTTTTGCTTTGAGCTTCCATTTCAGCTTCCTTTCTGGCAACGGAGCTTCACATTTTAGTTTCTTCCAGACTTGTGCAGGCCTCTATTAGCTTGTTGCTTAACATTGAGCTACTGGAGTGAGGATCTAGGAGAACATGATAAGAGCTTAGTAAATGTCAATTTATGAGATCTGGTCTCCTGCAGTTGAGCAATGTGGAGTTCTGCCTTATCCTTAGAATCTTGTACTAAGAGATCTTTGTTGGTTTAGTGCATCTGTCTTCTCTAGTTCTGCTAAAGAGCCCTCTATATTAGAGTCCTTTAAGAAAGCTGTGTATTTTGCAGACAGCCACTGGTAGGATTTGTACACTCCAGATAGGTGATCTATAGAGTCTCTTAATTCAGCTGGTTGATCATTAAAGCATGGCAAAACGGACATGTAGTTTGTAGTTCTGTCCCATAGATCTAACAGATAGCTGCAGAACTCATCTCTAACAGTTTCATAGTTTTCTCTAGGTTTCGGTTTTGGTTTTATTGTGCGTTTGGGTGTTACATCTGTTCTGCGATATCTGCAGAGTCTGCTCCCTGTACATCTGTGTAGTCAGAGGCATGATGTATCTCCGTCGATTCAGCAATAGAGCGCTCAGTGCCTTATCTAGACATTTTTCAAGTTTTGCAAAAAATGGTTACTGTCACTTTAAGATGATGAACAGCAGCTTAGACTTGGGATAATACAGCCCAATGCAGAGAAACAGTTTTCAACATTCACAGGTGAAGTTCAGTATGCTTCTGCAACCATGTACTTTCACAAGATGGTGGATGGCACTGAGCTTGATTGAAGATTGGACACACACATATACAGTTGCAAGAAAAAGTAAGTGAACCCCTTGGGATTACATAGAGTTTTGCATGAATTGGGCATAAAATGTGCTCTGAACGTCATCTAAGTCACAACAATAGAAGAACACAGTCTGCTGAACATAATACTACACAAACATTAGATGTTGCCATGGTTTAATTGCACATAACATGTAAACATTCACAGTGCAGGGAGGAAAAAGTATGTGAACCTTTGGACTTAACTGGTTGACCCACCTTTGGCAACAATAACCTCAACCAAACATTTCCTGTAGTTGCAGATCAGACCTGCACAACAATCTGGAGTAATTTTGGACCACTCCTCTTCACAAAACTGTTTCATTGTAGCAATATTCTTGGGATGTCTGGTGTAAATCGCTCTCTTAAGGTCATGCCACAGCATTTCAATCGGGTTGAGGTCAGGACTCTGACTGGGCCACTCCAGAAGACGTATTCTGTGCTGTTGCAGCCATTGTTTTGTTGAATTACTTGTATGCTTTGGATCATTGTCCTGTTGCATCACCCATCCTCTGCAGAGCTTCAGTTGGCGGACAGATGGTCGTACGTTTTCCTGCAAAATGTCTTGATAAACTCTGGAATTCATTTTCCCATCAATGACAACAATCCGTCCAGGCCCTGAGGCAGCAAAGCAGCCCCAAACCATGATGCTCCCTCTGCCATGTTTTACAGTGGGGATGAGGTTTTGATGTTGGTGTGCTGTGCCTTTTTTTCTCCACACATAGTGTTGTGTGTTCTTCCCAAACAACTCAATCTTGGTTTCATCTGTCCACAGTATATTTTGCCAGTAGTGCTGTGGAACATCCAGGTGCTCTTTTGCAAACTTCAAACGTGCTGCAATATTCCTTTCGGACAGCAATGGCTTCCTCCGTGGTGTCCTCCCATGTACTCCATTCTTGTTTAATGTCTTCCTTATTGTAGATGTGTCAACAAAAATGTTAGCATGTGCCAGAGATTTCTGTAGGTCTTTAGCTGACACTCTGGGATTCTTCTTTACCTCATGCAGCATTCTGCGCTGTGCTTTTGCAGTCATTTTTACAGGACGACCACACCTAGGGGGAGTAAACTTTCTCCATTTGTAGACAGTCTGTCTTACCGTGGACACATGAACATCAAGGCTTTTGGAGATACTTTTGTAACCCTTTCCAGCTTCATGCAAGTCAACAATTTTTGATCGTAGGTCTTCTGAGAGCTCTTTTCTGCGAGGCATGGTTCACATCAGACAGTGCTTCTTGAAACCAGTAAACCCAAAACAGGTGTGTGTTTTTTAAGGGCAGGACAGCTGTCAGCAACACATCCAATATCATCACACTGATTGGAGTCAAGGTTGGCTCACTCCTGGCTTCAATTAGCTCTGGGAGAAGTCATTAAGCTAGGGCCTCACATACTTTTTCCTCCCTGCACTGTGAATGTTTATGTGCAATTAAACCATGGCAACATCTAATGTTTGTGTAGTATTATGTTCAGCAGACTGTGTTCTTCTATTGTTGTGACTTAGATGACGTTCAGAGCACATTTTTTGCCCAATTCATGCAAAACTCCACGTAATCCCAAGGGGTTCACATACTTTTTCTTGCAACTGTACACAGCAGGCTGTAAGAATTCTACCATGTTTTGAATAGTCTGACTCCAACTGTTGTATTAGTGACTTATCTCTTCCTGAGACCTCTATGCCTGGCCTCTATAAGCAGATACAGTCACCGCAGACAGTCTTCATCAGATTGCTGAACTCAAACAACTTTTTCTCATCCACGAAGATCTTTATTGAATGCTGCAGCTTACAGAAGACAACAGGATGTCGCAAATGATTGAAAAGATAGTATTTGCAGGTCAAAACATGGTAATGCATCCCCCCATGTGAGCAGATTAATATGTGGCTCTGAGACAAGCAGCCATTTTTATCACATGAATGAAATGTGACAAGGATTGGGAAATACATCATAAAATGGGAGGAAACACAGAAAAAGGTGGTGCAATGACCAAAATGATCACAAGATGGCAGTATATTAACCAACTATACTGAGGTCAATAAACAATGACTTAAGAAAAATTAACAATATAAATTCTCAATTCACACTAATATGAACATTAACCATGACTGGCATTGTATTCCATTTTCATACAAGTGTAACAGCACAGTAACATACAGTGGGTAGAGAAAATAATCACCCCACTTAAAATAATCACATTTTGTTGCTTTGCAGCCTGAAATGAAGACAGACACAGTTTTTGTTTATTCCAGCTGTGTTTAGCCAGTGCAACTTATAACATCCAAGTGAAAATGTTAACACCAACATGTCAGAAAAAAAAACAGAATTACTGAGTTGGAAAAATGATCACCCCTCCTAAAAATGTCTTGTACACTCAATCAGGTGTAGCTAATCACCTTCTCAATGGCACACAAAGCCATTTGACCTTCAACTGTGTTCAACTGTGGTCATTTTGAAAAGAGCTTTCCTGGAGCAATTCAGTCCCTGGTAGTGCACCTGAAGCAAACAGTCAATTATGGGTATCAAGGAGCTATCAAAAAATCTCTGGGATAAACTTGTGGACAGGCACAAGTCAGGAGATGGATACAAAAAAAAAAAATGTAAAAGGCTTTATCAATGCCTAAAAGCATAGTGAAGTCTATTATTAAGTGGAAAATATTTGGTACAACACAGACCCTCCCTGGATCAGGAAGTCGCTCCAAACTGGATGAAAGAGCCAGGAAAAAACTGGTCAGAGAGGCCAGAACTACCAAGAGGCCAAAGCAACTCTGAAGCAGTTGCAGGAATTTATGACAAAGAGTGGTCGTTGTGTGCATGTGACAACTAGAGATGAGCGAATTATTCAAAAATTTGGTTCGGCTGATTCGCCGAATTCGCCGAATAAATTAGCTTCGAGCCGAATATATTCGCTGCGAATTTAACTTATAAAAAGGGTGTTTCTAGGCTTCAGAGAGCCTTTATATTAGTGCAGAACACTGTACCTTTAATTTAAATGCCCTTGGAGTCTGCTGGGGAAGAGAAATAATACTGTCAGTCAGTATGACATGCAGATGAGTGCCGTCGATCTTAGAATCACCGCACACTTCACTCATTTGGGCAGTCACGGGGCCAAAACCAGAGTGTGGAGCCACAGTGTGGCGGTGGAGGCAGCAGCAATGGGAGGTCATACAGCACCCTATGACAAAATGGAACCCACCAGCAGTGTGAGGAGACCTGAAAGTGGCACATGGCAGAGTGGCGGAGCAGAAGCAGCTTCAATTGAAGGCCATACACAGGCCTAGGTTAAAAAGTCCCCCCAGCAGCAGCGTGGGGAGACGACTATCAAGAGTCCAATGGCAGAGTGGCGGAGCGGAAGCAGCTTCAATTGAAGGCCATACACAGGCCTAGGTTAAAAAGTCCCCCCAGCAGCAGTGTGGGGAGACGACTATCAAGAGTCCAATGGCTGAGTGGCGATCCGGGAAGTCAGCGTTGTGATTGCAGATGCAATGCAGAAATTCTACGAAGTAATGCCGTGGGTGCGAAGAAGATCATATACCTTCGTACTTCCATCCATAAGACGGAACAACCTGCGAACCGGGAGCTTTATTGCCCTGACCCGCTGAGCAGCTTCTGGGATACCCAAGAGGCCTCTGTCTCTCTTGAATGACCGGAGGCTAATGGAGAATTCTAAGATGGCCGCGATTTATAGCTCCACCATTACACAGTGCTGGCTGGCTGCTGATTGGCTAATGCGATCACATGTCATGAATGCATTATGAGTCAGCGCGCCTTGTCTGCGCGCCTTCCCAGAGATCCCCGCCCCATCTTCTCTGTCCATTTTCTCCGTCGCCACACATGTCGCCACCATTTTTGGGAAAATTCGATTCGTGCATCCGAAGTTTGCTAATCTTCGGATTCGTCGCGAATAGAATTTTTCCAAATCTTCGGAACGAATTCCACTTCGTCATGTTCGATTCGCTCATCTCTAGTGACAACAATAACACAAATTCTCCACAAATGGGGCTTGTATGGGAGGGTTGCAAGAAAAAAGCCACTCCTCAAGAAAGGCCACATAAATGAGCTTTGCCAAAAAGCACCTTGAAAATTTTGAGGCCACATGGAAAAAGGTCAGATGAGACTAAAATTTAATTATTTGGCCTCAGCACTAATCAATATGTCTGACAGAAATCCAATACAGCTCACCATCCAAATAACACCGTTCCTACCGTAAATGTGATCCAAGTAGGAAATTAAACAGCATCAAACCCAATCAAATTGTAAGATAGTAAACCGAAAAAATGGATCAATAACTGGGTAACTGCTCTTTAAGTGAAATTACACTTAACATATATGTGCAGTTAATAAAAGTAGGCACTCACCAAATAGTGTAGTAGTGATATTCACAGTAAACAATAACATATACAAAATGACAACATAGCTTATCATAAAATAAGTAAATAGTGAAATAAACAAGTCCCAGAAACCAATCTGATGTGACAGTCCAACTGGTAACCAAATCTTGCAACTCCAGATTGTGTTCCACCACTGTGTATGGCTAAAATGGGAACTCACCAGATTAACTCAGCCAACAAAGTAGCAAGGAAGCTCGTAAGCAGAGGGCAGCAGATTTTCCTCAAGAAGTTGATGGTATTTTGCCCATCCATTTTTCCTTCTATCCGGACAAGTGCTCCAGTCCCTGCTGCAGAGAAACTCCTCATAACAGTATAATACCACCTCCATGCTTTACTGTAGGAAATGTGCAGTTGATAAAAGGCTCTCACCAAACAGTGTAGTAGTGAAATTCATAGAAAAAAAATAACACATATAAAATGACGTAACATAGATTATCATATAACAAGGAAAATAGTGAGACAAAAAAGTCCCAGAAACTGATCTGATATGACAGTCCAACTTGTAACTAAATCTTGCAACTCCAAATTATGTTCCACCACTGTGTACGGCTAAAATGGGAACTCACCAGATTAACTCAGCCAACAAAGTAGCTGGTGCACCTGAGGGCTCACTCCTCAACCAGGATGTGTGCATTTAATGATGTACAGAGTGTAGCATGGCCCTGTGCACCCTTCTCACAACATTTGATTGACAGCAGCAGGAGCCAATGACTCCCACTGCTGTCTCCAAGCCTGTGAAAAGGGAGAAAGAGAATCAGTGTTGCTGCAGATGGGCATAGCACTGGATCAATCCAGGACTCGGGTAAGTATTTTGGGAGGGGAGGGGGGGGGGGGAACAATTAAAGGAAGGTTTTTTTTTTTACCTTAATGCAGGTATTGCTTTATTAAAAAAACAAAACCCTCTGGCATTAGAAACATGTTGAAGCCCATCTTCAGGTAAAGAATAAAAAACCTCCCTTGCATTGGGGCTACCCCCTCCCCCCGCACTGAGAGGGTTAAGTGCTTGCTTAGGTCTAGGGAACCAGGAAAAAACAGTTTGATTGAACCAATCCTCCATTCCCCTTGCAACTGGTACTCTCCTCTACTCCACTACACTCTGGCAGTGGACTGTCCCTCTGTGTCCCCACATCCAATGCAGGGCTATAGGGTCTGCATTGGACTTGATGTCAAAGGATCTGCAAACACTGGAACATAGGAGAGAAGAGGCTGTGGGGACCGGTCCTATAGCACAACGGGAGCACGTGGGAGCAGAGGACCGGGTAAGTAAAAGTGCTTCTTCTGGCCCCTAGACCTAAATGAGCATTTAACCCTTGTAGTACAGGGACAGTCCACTGCAGTCTAGCCTTTCCTCTTTTCCCTGGAGGTCAGCTTTAAAATGAAAAGAATGCTAAACAGAAGGCTTGTATTGCAAAACATATTACCTTCTTGCTAGCAACTCTATAAAGACTGGACACAGAGCCACATTTATGCAGCTCACTGTGCATGCCTTAGTGCTAGCTCTCCCATACAAGCAGTTAAAGTGTTACTAAAGCCACAACAGTAAAATCAGTCTGTATATGCAGTAAAGCATGCTTGTTCTACTCACTGTGGAAGCTAAGGGGTTAATCATCTGCATTGTGTAAAAAGGCTGTGTGATCCTTTGTTCTCTGCCCCTCCTGTTGAAATGACCACCTGATACAGACTGAACCCTTAGTGCACATGCTCAGTTTGATATGTATTGCTAGAGAGGTGTTTTTTTTTTTGGGAGAGTGCATGTGATCAGCACAGGGCCAATCAGCACTGTCCAGACAGAGGTCAGGACTTTAACATCCTCCTAGAGCAGAAAGAAAAAACTCCTCCTACAAGCTTTACCCAGTGCTCTGCTGAAGTCACAAGACTGCTCTAACTGCTGATGAGAAAAAGTATTTAGCAGTTTATATTTACTAAAATAATTGAATTTCCATGTTGTGTGTGCTGTAGGAGACCAGACAGAGTGAATGCAGGGTCCTGGGTTTAGTATCACTTTAAGTGAGCCAGCCAATAATGATGGCCAAAGATACCAAACCTGGAAGAAGCCCCAACAAAAATGTCCTCTGTGGCAATGGCTATTTTATCTCTAAAGGGGAGGCAAGTACTGCGGCTCAAATTTTGGCCAATTCTTGTGGTAATTCAATAGGTGTATAGCCAGTATATGCCTTGAAAACAGACTGAGCTTTTATAGCATTATCTGTGAATAGTGACAGCTAGCGTCTCAATTTTCCCATAGGCCTCTCATGTTGAGCTCTCCAATAAAACACCCTTTAAAGGAGGCAGGAGGGAACACTATACAGCATCTGGGAGGGGAAAGAACACAGGCTTCTTTTTTATTAACACAAATTTCATTATAGAAAATAGAACAAATATTTTCTGACATTTCCTAAATGTAGCACAGTACAGATGATGCCTGTTTAAACAGATTATTTACCCCAGCAGAGCGTTAATCAAAATGGTTCTGGTGAAAAGAAAAAAAAAACAAACTAGGCTAGAGCTTATCCAAAGGGTAGCTCTATAATTTGAATTCAACACTTCAATTCTGAAAACTCCTGTCCATAACACTGGTTACATATCATTGCCTCCATACAAATGTATCTACCCCTTATTTTTCTTGAGGAGGTGTATTTAGGTGGAAAGAAAAGCCCAACTCCAACTTTTCTCTACAATGTTCCTCTCCACTCCTAACTATGCTGCCTAATCTGTATAAAGATCTCTATACATACCGCTTTTAAATCTGCCCCAGTCCAGTCATGTGAACCTGCAGCTCCAATTCCTATGTCAGTGAGCAGCTGCTGCAGGGGAGAGGACAATAGCTGGCAATGGAAGGCTATGGGTGAGGTCATGGTTTCTGAAATTCCCAGCCACTGTTGAGCATTCCCTGAACAAGGGCTGCAAGATCAAGTCACCGGATTGCTTCGGATTAAAAATAGGTAAATACACACAGATTAGATACCGATTAGGCAGGATAGGTAGGAGGAGCATTTGTTAATCACTATAGTTCGGTTTTCTTCCATCTTTAGGGGGTTTTCTTCCACCTTTAGGGGTCCATTTATAGAGAACGTAACTTTTACAAACATTCACGGGTGGAGAATCAATCACTCCCATTGAAAACACATGGACCTGGATGGCTCTCCACCACAGAAAGTTTGTGAAAGTTACATTCTCTGCTTTATAAATAGACCCCGTAGTATTCTTTTTATTTTTTTCCTCTTATGTACATTTTTTTTTTTCTGTGGAGATGATCCAAAATAATGAGGCTAATGAAAGTCAATCTCTGGCATTAGAACACACGAAGAATAATTGAAAGAAGCTTTAGCGACCATCAAGGGCAATTTAAAGACCATTGCACCCTTAAAAACCAACAAACACCCAAAAGTAGTGAAAGTTAGCCAAAATTTCCCCCATCCCTACTTACTATGGTTTCCAAATTTCTGTCCTCACCAGTTCATTGTGTGTGAAGAGAAATATGTAGGCTGACATTGCTAGCTGCCTGGTAATACGTCACCCTCTAGCTCAGGGTTTCTCAACCAAAGATCTTTTAGAAGTTGCTTGGGGTTCCTTGAGCAATGAGCAAGTCCTGCCTCTCAGATATGTTCCCACTGACACGACTGATCTTTTTATCTGTAAGGAGCAATTTTCCCACTGTCCAACACACTATTGTTTCATGAGTTGTAGAAAGAATAATTTTTAGCAGGGCTTTCTTAAGACTGGAAGGTTTATTTCAAGGGTTCCTCCATGTTGAGAAGGTTGAGAAAGGCTGTTCTTGCTTAAGCTTCTGGTCCAGAACAAGCACACAGTAAGAAAAGTCAAAGAATAACATCAGAACTCAGAATGAGTCTACTTTTCCAGATTAGTGACTTAAAGTGTTGAAGCAAAAAAGTGTGCATGCCAGCTGACTAGGTAACTAGAATTTTCAAAATTTTACATTTCCTTTCAAAAGTAAGAGTGATTTCTATAGGTGGATCTCAAATTGTGACCTTGTCCCCATGACTGCTATGCCATATGTCACAATGCTAACTCTTGCCAAACACAGATTTCTCCATCCACACTAAACAATCATTGGCTCCTTCAATTTTCCAGTTGACTGTTGAGCTTGGTGGTACCACCAGGGCCACCCACAGCTTCAACTTGGGTCAATTCAGAAGAAAAAAAAATTGGGCAAAATTCAAGAGTATAATGACCAGCTAAGCACACACTCCTATGACCATTGGTGCAGTAACATTGAACAGTAGGTTGTAAGGTCAGGTCACAGTATGTGGCTAGGGCTACAGTTCAAGATTTGTAGAGTCAGGGCTTGGATGGGGAGCCAGAATTTCCATGTGGGGCAAAGGGTGCCAATTGGCAAGCTGTGACCTCTTCATCACATGCATGCCTTGCCTTTCATTTGGACTTTAGCAGGTCCAGCACTAGTCACAATCAGTGCAAGGTGGCTGGCAGAGATAACCCAGTAAGAAGGTCCTAGGCCGTCACTATGAACTTCCAGATCCATGTAAAACCTGGCTGGCAGACCTGGATATTGAGAACAGTGTTGTGGTAGCTCAGAGTTCAATATCAGCAGCAGAAAATGATTGGGCGCATGTAGGCAGGTGTAATTCAGCCTCCCTGCTAGACATGTCTACGTCAGAAAAGTTTCTTCTGTTTCAGATGCATTTGTTCACTGAAGACTTTCATCTTATAATTTTTTTTATGTTGAACCATTTTGTTTTTGGAATTCCTTTTGTATCTTCAACATTCATTTCATATATTCGCTGGTCCAGGCGGATTTGAAAACTTTAGCAGTTTATTTTGAACAACTGCTATATATTAGTTTTCGATTTTGATATTTCGGGTGGATTTTAATTAATTAAAAAAAAACTATTCCATATTTTCAGAAGCAACAGAATAAATAACGCAAAATTCGGTGGCCCAGAATTTTTCAAACCTAAGAATTGCATTTGACTGTGGAATTGAACTGTGACAATTAAATTCAATCTAAATCACAAATTTACTCTAATCTGAATTATCAAACAAATACAAAAACTGAATTCATTTCCCCATGGGCCCAAACTACTATTGCATCATGTAACATCATCCAAATGAAACAAAAGCATGCAATAATTTCATTTTTTGGATTCATTGACATTCGTGACCAATGTCCATTCAAAGACTCATATACATCCGAATTTCTGAAAATCAAATTTCCTTCTGAAAATTGGTTCATTACAAAACAATCATCTCTGCTCCCTGCACAGGGTGGCACTGTCTCAGCAGCAGCCATACAGAGATGAGGGAGGACAAGAAGAACTGGCGTAGCAATAGGGGGTCGCAGAGGTCGCAATGGTGACCCCACCCATGCTCCAGGGGAGCCAGTGTGGCCTCCCTGTCAGGCCTTCCCATTAGGTTTTACATGTTCAGCTCGGCCCAGAAGCTTTGCTGGGACTGCAATGCTTCACCTTCCTCTTCCTCAATATGCCTGCGGTAGCTGGTACATGGAGCTGAAGTCCCCCGAGCCCAGCAGTTCCAGGACTTGAACCTGCTCGCAGTCTGTGCAGCACTAAGCCAGGCAGGGAGAGAGTCTGCACAGTGCCAGGTGGCTGGAGGATGACAGGGGCCAGTCATTGGGCTTGTGACAGCTCAGCTCCAGAGGACTGCTACATGACAGAGGTTTGTGGACGGGGACAGGTACCGTGGTAGAAACTGCTCTATGGGGATGGAGGAGGGCGTATTGACCAGAGCAGAGCCGAGATGTGTGTTCATGGGCATAGCTTGAGGGATCTCAGGAGTTGTAATTGCGACCCTGCCCATGCTCCAAGGAACCCTTGCAGCCTCTGTCCCATTGGGTTTTCTGCTCTGTTGCTGGGGAAAAGCGCTTGCGTAGGTAATTCAGTGAAATCAGAGGGCCTGAGACCTCGGAGTTTCCAGTTTCACCTACACAGGGTGATGGGACAAACCCTCTTCCCCAGTGGCGCACACTCTGCTCAGCTCCCCACCCAGTTCAGTGCAGCACCTCCCTCCCTGCCCTGCTCAACCGTGCACTTGCACAGAAAGTTGGGGCAGGTAGGCCATACTCTGAGCTACGGGGTGATAGCGGTGGGCATGTATGTGAATCTGAAAGTCAGTGGGCCCCCTTGCTGATAAGTTTCTTCTTTTACATACTAGCCCACCGCTTTCAACCAACAGCTCAGAGTGTGGCCTGCCTGCCCCTACCTTGTGTGCATGTGACAGCAGCAGGAATGTTTTGGTGCATGGTGGGAGTATCTTGACACACAGTGAAAGCAGCAGGTGAAAGTGGGGGGCGGCCCCAGGTCAACCTTACATTGGGGCCCACAAGCTTCAAGCTATGCCTCTGTCTGTAGGTGTCATTAGGGGACCAGCCATCAGATGCTGCTGCGCTAGATGACCTTGGTGACCATCTTTAGTAAGGACAGTGCTATTAAAGAGCACTATCCCAGGGCTGCTGGTGCGCATTTGCAGAGTGGCTAGGTCAGGGACAAGAACTCTGGTGGAAGAGGTAGGGACTCTACGTCGGGACAACTGCTAGTATCTCTATCGGCCTTTTGCCGCCATAACATCTTCCAACCACCTCCTTCGTTGGATTCTGCCACAAATTGTAAGCTTCCTACGAGTCTTCTATAGTACTGTGACTGTGTTACACAAATCCTGCTGTGAAGTACTGCTGTACTGGGTTCAGCCTTGAGACACAGGTCCTGTTGACGCGTTTTTGGAAATTTGTGGTAATATATTGTGCTACATACCTCGGCCTTCGTGTGCATTTACTCCATTTTGGGTACCAACCAGCTAGCCCCTCTTACACACAACTCATTTGGCATGAGCACTGGATGACCTGGTCCTAGCACTGTGCAGAGCACACCCAAGTTTGGGGTTTCCAGGGTCTGCAGAAACGCTTTTGAAATTAAGGAAAAAAGAATATGTGGAAGTACCATGAAATGCAACTGCACTCTGCGCCCAACTCTGTACACCTTCAGCCCTCCTTTCGCAGGTGACCATAGAACGACGTACAGTACACTGCAGCAAGAATGAGATCAGTGGAGGATCATCAATGGCTGTTACTGGTATATGGCTCAGGAGTGTTCCATTGTGTGGTATGCAGGGCTGTCATTGCCTAGGGGCCCTAGGTGCATGGGGGGGTCCAACACTCTTCTGGCACTTTGCAGGGGTTCAGGGAGAACTCTTAAGGTGGAGCATCTTAATACTGTGGGCAGGATGCATATTGATCCAATCACATGGGATGAACAGGAGAGGAGGGCTGGTGGGGATTGGAGCAGTACACATTCTGCCCACACAAGCAGCGGCTTAAGGTTCCGCCTTAACCCCTGCAAAGTAGTGGAAGAGTGCTGGAAGAGTGCCAGAAACTGCAGAAGGAAGGTAGAGGGGGACATGTCATATTGATGGTAGCTTGAACCCAGTTACAAAGTGCCAGAACAGGTAATATCTGACAGCAGCTTCCCTGCGCTGCTCTGTTTGAGGAGACCATCTCTGTGTTATACATTACTGCCCCCTATATGGTGTCCTCCCGACCAGGGGCGGACTGACAACTCATGGGGCCCCCGGGCAATAGGGGATCATAGGGCCCCTGTGTCCTTGCCCAAACTCAAAAAAGCCTATGAAAAAGGTACCAGGGGCATCTCATGGGGCCCCCTACTGATCCTGGGTCCTCGGGCATTGCCCAAGTTTCCAAATGGTCACTCCGCCCCTGCTCCCGACCACTGTACAGTACCCTCCTGCCCCCCTGTAGTATACTCTATCCCCCCTGTACTGTACCCTCCTGCTCCCCTGTACTATACTCTATCCCCCCCTGTACAGTACCCTCCTGCCCCCCTGTACTGTACCCTCCTGCCCCCCTGTACTGTGCCCTCCTTCCCCCTCTTTTTTGCCCTGCTGACCCCCGTACTCTGCTCTTCTGATGCCCTGTTCTTTGCTCTACTGACTTTTTATATTGTTTGGATATTTTTTCCTTGATTTATGGCCTGTTTTCTTATTGTTTAAAATTAATTTTATTATAAGTCCCAATAAATATCTGTTTGATTCTATCAAATATTAATACTTTAATTGAGAGAAGGTGCGTAAATTGGGGCAGGCTGGTTGGGGCACACCAGTGCATTACAGCACCCAGGAGGCCCATGATGCTATTAAGATGTCCTTGGTGGTATGACCTTGTGTTCTGCCACCTTTGGCATCAGCAGCTACCTTTGTGTAAACAGCCTTTACCTATATCCTGGGCTCCTTCGATGAGACTTTGAATGGCAGACGCCTGAAGTTGCAGCTGTTTCTCAGTGGCAAGTGTCAGCTTTTCTCCCAAGTTGCTGCTAGAGAACAGACTGGGAGCTAAAACTACAGCCAGATTCCCAGAGTCCATCCTGTTCTCGTCACATCTATCAGAACAAAAAAGGAAAACAAGCAACAAGATAAGGCCAATTTACGTTCCATACAAGTGAGGGGTTAAAAATAACGTCTACTGAATCAACAAATGGGACCATGCAAAGGAAGCATGTACATTACACGCGGCACTGAAAAACTTGCATTTTCAATCCATGGGTTGATGCCCATTGTGTTGAGCAGGCCATACACTAGTAGACATTTGTTAAAAATCTTTCATTTTAAGAACATTCATTCAAATTCCTAATCACTAGTGGAGTCAATGTATGATCAGTGTACAATTTTGACTTTAGTGATTTGTTAACAAATTTCTAACAGTGTATGTGATTTTCTTTTGGGAAATGACATTAATAGAATTGTAAACCCATTTTTTTAAATAACAAACATGTATGATATACTTACCAGCTCCTTGAATGGTTTTGCACAGAGAAGCCCAAATTCTCTTCTTCTCGGGTCCCCCGCCGGCGCTCCTGGCTCCTTCCCCATGTCAATTGCCCACCAGTGCAAGCCTCTTGCTATGGGAATACACGTGCAGGCTGTGCACTGTGTGTCCATTGACAAACAAAGCTTGGCTCTTTCCTGCTCCCCCCCTCACTAGCTGTGATTGACAATGGCTCCTGCTCCTGTTTCTGAGTCAATGAGGATGGAAAGAGCAGAGAGAATCGCTCTGCTCTCCTGCACGGCACTACATCAAGATCGGGCTTTGAAGGAGTGTAAGGGGGGGGGGGTGGCAAAGATTAGCGGGGGGGGAGGGGGTGTTGCACCCATGTTTTTAATCTTAATGCAAAGGATGTATTTGGGGAGAAAATAAAAAAAACCTTCAGCCTTTAGAACCACTTTAATTCCAAAGCTGAATATTAAAACGCAAATGAATTTTTGAAGTGCTTTTGAATGACATTTAACATTTAGCCTTCTGGCTAATACTTTATAGGCAGTTGCAGCAAACGTTTTTTCCTTTTAGGGATAAAGGATTACATAAATCAGTAAAAGCTGACCATTGTAATCACCCCTGTCAGTGGTAAACGGTTTGTCTCAACCCTCTAACTGCTACATGTGCAGGGCATCCATCCATCCATCCCTGATATCCATCTGGCACCTTTATCCTACAGCTACAGAGGTTGGGCTCTAACAAGCGCGCCCTATATAATATACATTTTCTTCATGTGCAGGACAGTTTGCACTGGTGAACAACAGCAGACTTACTTGCTGGATCACCAGGTGAAAATAAAGGAAAGAAAGCCTAAAAAGAAAACTAAAGCAGCCATCACATCTAAGAATTGGTAAGCTGCAAAATAATTGTTGCTTTTGGGTTTAATACTGCTTTAATTTTCTATGTATGGCAACTCCATCTAGCTGCCATAGTGCAGTAATTGTCCTCATTTACTCTATCCTTTATGAATAACATTCTGCCTGGAGGGAATATGGCCTAAGAACATTTGATTCACAAGGAATTCACATGCAGTTTCACAGCACAATTAGCTCTGCAAAGTTTTATTAATCCACCCCACAGTATCCTATCCAGAGGTAATTAGCATGTTAGTCCCTAGAGTTGGGTCTTAACAGCAGCTGAATTTGGTGGAGAAGTGTATACGTTTTCAGTGTATCAAAGGCAGCACGTTTTCAGAGAAAGATGGCTTGTGTTTGGGACATATCTTAGAGGAGTTTACATTTCATGAATGGAGTTACAACATACATACAGTGAGGAACAGAAGTATTTGAACACCCTGCGATTTTGAAAGTTCTCCCACTTAGCAATCATGGAGGGATCTGAAATTCACATTGTAGGTGCATTCCCACTCTGAGAGACAGAATTTTAAAAAAAAAAAATTCAGGAAATCACATTGTATGATTTTTAAAGAATTTGTCTTGCACTGCTAAACATAAGTATTTGAACACCTAAGAAACAGCAAGAATTCTAGCTCTCAAAGACCTGTTACTGTGCCTTTAAAAAGTCCACCTCTAATGAGTCCACTCATTAATCTAACTTAGTAGCACCTGTCTGACTGTGGGGTGAACAGGTGTCTTTAAAGAGCTCAGTCAGACACCAACTACTACCATGGGCAAGACCAAAGAGCTGTCAAAAGACACCAGACACAAAATTGTGGACCTCCACAAGGCTGGAAAGGGCTACAGGGCAATTGTCAAGCAGCTTGGTGAAAATAGATCAACTGTTGGAGCAATTGTTAGAAAATGGAAGAGGCTAAAGACGACTGTCAGTCTCCCTCGGACTGGGGCTCCATGCAAGATCTCACCTCGTGGGGTATCACTGATGATAAGAAAGGTGAGGAATCAGCCCAGAACTACAAGGGAGGAGCTGGTCAATGACATGAAGAGAGCTGGGACCACAGTTTCAAAGTTCACTGTCGGTAGAACACAACGCCGTCATGGTTTCAAATCATGCATTGCACGGAAGGTTCCCCTGCTCAAGTCATCACATGTCCAGGCCCGTCTGAAGTTTGCCAATGACCATCTGAATGATCCAGAGGAGGCATGGGAGAAAGTCATGTGGTTAGATGAGACCAAAGTAGAACTTTTTGATCTAAACTTCACTCATTGTGTTTGGAGGAAAAAGAAGGATGAGTTGCATCCCAAGAACACCATTCCTACTGTGAAGCATGGGGGTGGTAAAATTATGCTTTGGGGGTGCTTTTCTGCGAAGGGGACAGGACGACTGCACTGTGTTAAGGAGAGGATGAATGGGGCCATTTATTGTGAGATTTTGAGCAACAACCTCCTTCCCTCAGTCAGAGCACTGAAGATGGGTCGTGGCTAGGTCTTGCAACATGACAACGACCCGAAGCACACAGCCAGGATAACCAAGGAGTGGCTCCGTAAGAAGCATATCAAGGTTCTGGAGTGGCCTAGCCAGTCTCCAGACCTAAATCCAATAGAACATCTTTGGAGGGAGCTGAAACTCCGTGTTGCTCAGCGACAGCCCCGAAACCTAACCGATCTAGAGGAGATCTGTGTGGAGGAGTGGGCCAAAATCCCTGTTGCAGTGTGTGCAAACCTGGTCAAGAACTAGAGGAAACGTTTGACCTCTGTAATTGCAAACAAAGGCTTCTGTACCAAATATTAACACTGATTTTCTCAGGTGTTCAAATACTTATGTTCAGCAGTGCAAGAAATACATTTTTTAAAAATCATACAATGTGATTTCCTGAATTGTTTTTAAATTCTGTCTCTCAGAGTGGGAATGCACCTACAATGTGAATTTCAGACCCCTCCATGATTTCTAAGTGGGAGAACTTGCAAAATCGCAGGGTGTTCAAATACTTTTGTTCCTCACTGTAGACAAAAATCTGATCCATACAATCCTTTTCAAAACACAAATTGTGCATATCAGATCCTTCAAAGAGGTTTCATAGCAAGGTCCTTGCCTATGAGCTTGTCCTAGGCAAGGTCAGTGGGGAAAACCTTCTCTTCTAATAGCCCTTCAAGGTTTAGTACCATGGTAGTACAGCAAAAGACTGGGAAATATTGCTATGGCTTAAAAGCAAAATTTAACACAGCCACTAAATCAGAATATGCCAATATTTAATCTAGCATTTCATATGAACACATTTTGTGATCCCAGACGTCAGTCCTCCAGCAAATGTAAAGATTTGGGTCCACCTTGTGGCCGTTTTAGATTATTACAGAGATTACCTGGAGGCTACACTTTGGAGGAAGGTACAGAAGTATCTCAAGGTCTCCCCATGGACAGGAGGCAGCAGACAAGTCACCAGGGTTGTGGCGGAGCCCCTCTCCTCTTCACACAGTGTTTGCTGAATCTGGCACAAAGGGTCTTGTAGTTCTGGTGTGAGCAGCGGCTGTGGAAGCTCCCGGAAAAACTGTTTCAACAGAGCAGCTACGTCGCTGGGGTGGGCAGAAGACAGGGAGCTATCCCCAGATTCTATCTGGGCCTGTAACAAAGAATAAAATCATCTTTATTTATTCAGATCTCTAATGCTGAAATAAGCCACAATGCTTTATGGAGAACAATCATTCAAATTAGTCCCGGATTGCCATCTAATGTTCCAACCACAACAATGCAGACAAAGGGAAACACCCAGGAACCCTGACGGCACCCACCCCACCCCCGCCTTCCCTTTTTATGCTTTCTTCTATTTTTCACTTTCTCTTCCATTGTCCCCCCTTCCCCTCCTCCTCCTCTTCTATCCTTCCTTCCCCCTCCTCTGTTCCCCCCTTCCTCCTCTTCCATTCCCCACCTTCCATTTCCCCCTTTGCCCCCTCCCCCTTTATCCCCCCCTTCCCTTCCTCCTCCTATATCCCACCCTTCCCTTCCTCCTCCTATATCCCACCCTTCCCTTCCTCCTCCTTTATCCCCCCCTTCCCTTCCTCCTCCTTTATACCCCCCTTCCCTTCCCCCCCCCCCCTCTCCTTCCATTCCTCCTCCTTCCCACCTTTCCTTCCCCCTCTTCCCCACTTCTTTCCCTTCTTCCTCCTCCCTCCTCTCCTCCTTTATTCCCCCTCCTCCTTTATTCCCCCCTTCCCTTCCTCCTCTGCTGCAGCCCCCTCTTTCCTTCCTCCTCCACCGCAGCCCCTTCTTCCCTTCCTCCTCCACCGCAGCCCCCTCTTCCCTTCCTCCTCCACCGCAGCCCCCTCTTCCCTTCCTCCTCCACCGCAGCCCCCTCTTCCCTTCCTCCTCCTCCTCCATTTACCCTTCCCTTCCTCCTCCTCCATTTACCCTTCCCTTCCTCCTCCACCGCTGCCCCCCCCATCCTCCTTATCCGTTTGCCCTTCCCTCCCTCCTCCTCCTCCCTCCCTCCTCCCTCCCCCCTTCCTTCCCTTCTTCCTCTCCCCTTCCTTCCCTTCTTCCTCCCCCCTTCCTTCCCTTCTTCCTCCCCCCTTCCTTCCCCCTTCCTTCCCCCTTCCTTCCCCCTTCCTTCCCTTCTTCCTCCCCCCTTCCTTCCCTTCTTCCTCCCCCCTTCCTTCCCTTCTTCCTCCCCCCTTCCTTCCCTTCTTCCTCCCCCCTTCCTTCCATCCTCCTCCTCCCCCCTTCTTCCATTCCTCCCCCCCCTTCTTCCGTTCCTCCCCCCCTTCTTCCGTTCCTCCCCCCCTTCTTCCGTTCCCCCCCCCCCTTCCGTTCCTCCCCCCCTTCCGTTCCTCCCCCCCTTCTTCCGTTCCTCCCCCCCCTTCTTCCGTTCCTCCCCCCCCTTCTTCCGTTCCTCCCCCCCCTTCTTCCGTTCCTCCCCCCCCCCCTTCTTCCGTTCCTCCTCCCCCCCTTCTTCCCTACCTTCTTCTTCACCCCCCTCCTTCCATCCTCCTTCCCCCCCCTTTCTTCCCTTCCTCCCTCCTCCTTTCCACCTCCCCTTCCTCCTCCCCTTCCCTCCTCCTTCCCCCATCTTCTCCCTCCCCTTCCGTTTCTCTTCCTTTATCAGCTCCCTTCCCTCCTCCGATCTCCCTTTCCCCCTCTTATCTCCCCTTTCCCTTCCTCCTCCTCTGTCTCACCCTCCCTTTCTCCTACTTTCCCCCTCCCCATCCTCCTCCGATCCCCCTTCCCTTTCTCCTCTTTTATTCCCCCTCCTACCTTCCTCCTCTGTCCCCCTCCTCCCTTCCTCCTCCTCTGTCCTTCCCCCTTCCATTCCTCCTTTGCTCTCCACCCTTTATTTCTTCCTCCTCCTTTCCCCTCCCCCCTTTCCCTTTTGTACCTCCCTGCCCTTATTTTTCTTTGTCCCTCCTTTGTCCCTCCCCTTTCCCTCTCTTCTCCTTTGTCCTCCCCTTCCCTTCCTCCTCCTCCTCCCCCCTTCCCTGCCTCCTCCTCTCCCTCCCCCCTTCCCTGCCTCCTCCTCTCCCTCCCCCCTTCCCTGCCTCCTCCTCTCCCTCCCCCCTTCCCTGCCTCCTCCTCTCCCTCCCCCCTTCCCTGCCTCCTCCTCTCCCTCCCCCCTTCCCTGCCTCCTCCTCCTCCTCTCCCTCCTTCCCTGCCTCCTCCTCCTCCTCTCCCTCCCCTTCCTCCTCCCCCCCTCCCTGCTCCTCCTCCCCCCCTCCCTGCTCCTCCTCTCCCTCCCCTTCCTCCTCCCCCCTCCCTGCTCCTCCTCTCCCTCCCCTTCCTCCTTTTGCCCTCCCCTTCCTCCTTTTGCCCTCCCCTTCCTCCTTTTGCCCTCCCCTTCCTCCTTTCACCCTCCCCTTCCTCCTCCTTTCACCCTCCCCTTCCTCCTCCTTTCACCCTCCCCATCCCCTTTCCCGCTCATTTACCACATGTACATTGGTTGGTGACTCAAAGGTACTATTACGAATTTACGCATCTGTCGGGAACACAGCATGTTTTCATGCGCTCCAGGAATTATATCACATGTTCCTGTGTTGCATAAGTGAACGGGCCTGAAAGCCATGACCCTTTATTATGTAGAAGGAGGTAAAAATGCAATAAAACTGCCCATTATCACTGCCCCCCCCCCTTCCTTCCCCCTCCAATCTTGACCACAAGGGTAAACAGGATATCTGCACACACATTATGTATGATTATTTGAGAGAGATATATTCTCTCAGCGTAGGCTGATGCTGCTGACCTAGTTCTGAAATGTTTGTAGCCTGCCTCTTATGAAAACCCTCTCATGAAAGATTTCCTATTTGTTAGTAGTGGAGAGGGATTAGAACACCTGTCAGATTTGTATTGCTATCCATTCCCCAGTTAGGGAGATTCAACCTCTCAATCCTGGAGACCATTATCAGCAAGGCTGAAAGAAAATCCCAAATTTTGGGTTGTCACCAGAACAGGAATAGAGGGGAAATCTTGAGAACATGAGGACAATAGTTCTGGTGACACCTGAGAATTCCTTAAGAGGGGCTTCCTCTTGAAGGAAAATCTCTCCAATGGGATACAGATGGCAAAGAAAATACTGACAGGTTATAGCCCTCCCTTACACTATCCAAAATGAAAACAAGTTTAGTTTTACTAAAGACCTTCCTAATGTACATGTACATTGCAGTTTTGAAGTGGAATACCAGGGTTATGGCTGCAGCTAGATGCCAAAACCCCCGGGATTAACATTTTCCACTGATGATAAAAGTTGATAAGTGATCAGAGCAGCTGATTAGCCACTGGATCACATTTAAAAGTGCCTGGAGGGGTCGTTTCAACACCCCCCCCCCCCCCCCCCCGTCGCTATCTGGTGGATCTCCAGCTTACCTGGCTGGTCAGTAACTGATCTGGCAGTTGTGGTGGCTGACCATAGCAATCAGTCAGAGGCATAGCTACAGGGGTCACAATTGTGACCCAGCCCTATGCTGCAGGGGGCCCTGTGTGGTCCCCCTGTACACCTGGATAGGAGGAGTGGCAGGGGCAACTGCTTACAGAAAAAATCCATCTCTTCATGCTCCTCCTGAAGCTGCTGAATGCCTGCAGGAGGGAGAGCAGGAGAAGCAGGTAGGAGGAACAAAGAGATGGATTCCTCTGTATGCAGTCACCCCCATCGCTCCTCCTATCTAGCTTCTTTCTGCTGCCCCCTTCCCCTCCATGCTTCTTCCCGCACCCTCAATCCCCAGTGGCTGCAGGGCTCTCTCACATGGGTTTCTCTCTCACAGCCCAGAGCCAGCATTGACAGTTCCCCCACTCACAGAGAGAGATGGTTCTGCTCTCCCTCCTCCTGCGTTTGCCTTGTCCACACTCACCGGCAATCTTGTACCTCCAAGAAGATGTGTGGGCGGGAAGTTTTAAACACAAAGAGGAAAGGTGCAGCTTGCCCATCTATCCATCCATTGTGGGTGAAGTCTCCCCCCTCCCTTCTCTCTCCTGCATCCCAGTGAGTACTCTGTTAGGGGAGCTCTGTGGATTTCTCTCTTTCCACCTATAGAACCCTCCTAGTTAGATAGGGGAAGCCAGCCGTTTATTTATTTATTTTTTTCTAGCTAGAAAGGCGGAATAGCAGCCTGGGCAATAGTCAGCTGGGTTGAATTTGGCTCAGGGCTGTGAGGCTCTGCAGATCAGTTCGTTGATACCTCCCCCCTGCTCTAGAATCTTGGAGAAGATTCTAGAAGCACTAGGCGGGAGTGAGGAGGGTCTGGTGTGCACTCTTAAGGGAACCTGGCCAATCCCCAAGCAGGAGGCTTGACATGAGGCCAGGACAGCCCTTAAGGGTGGCTGAGCCTGCTCAGCAGCAGGAGAGTTCGGGTGGAAAATGTGAGGAAAGCGGAAATGCAGGAACCTGGGAGGGGGGCCCAGTGGGAAGGAGCCTACCTACAGGCAGGGTGCTGGAATGGAGGATTACTCAACCTCACCAGCCCCCAGAGCAAGGACCACCTGTAGAGCCAGGAAAGGAGCCAGCCCAGTGGAAGGCTTGAAGGCAGCTACATACCTTATTATGCTCACAGGACTGAGACTGAATGAGTAGTCCTACACCTCCTGGGCAAAATAAAGGAAAAAGCACTCTGGTGGGAAACCTGATTATTTACTTACCCAGGACTGTTTCATTTAAGGTGGCAGACACTGCATTCCCTTGCCCAGGGATTACCTCAGGCAGCTGGATAAGAAGAGGATCATCTGGGGTAGTACACCAGGAGAGGCTGGAGAGCTCTCCAAGAAGAGTTTTTTTTGCTGTGTAAAGACTTGTACATAGTTGCTAAAGAGTTTCTCCTTTGTTTGCAGTTCTATTGGGCATTCCATACACCCCTAACAATATGCAAGTTTAACACCCCTTAATAAAAACACAAAACCAAGCCCAAGGACTGTTTTCTGGCCCTGAATGCAAGTCTATGGAAAATGAGTGTTGCCTAGCTGTGCAGGACTATATGGTAACCCAAATCTTCAGCAATTGCTACAGGGGTAAGTGCTACACACATTTCCATCTTTCTTTCCACCTTCCTTTCTTTTCACCTCTCTTCCCCACCACTTGCACTCACTTTAATATGTTGGTGTACAGTTTTTAAAAAAGCCAGCCACAGACTGATCAAAATTCAGCTGGTTCAGTAGGAACCAGCCAAATTTCAATATGTCTATGGGCAGGCTGGTTGTACTGAAGTCGATTGAGGGATCGACTTGAGTACAACCAGTCTGGTTTTTTTTCAGTGCGATCACGGTCTGCAACTATAGCAGGAGAGATTCCCCTATCAACACTGATTGTGAGGATGAGGGAATCAAGTGATTTTCTTTCCTTCTACCTGTGGTGGAAGAAAAGTGTATACCATATATATATATACATACATACATACGTGCTTATATATACCCACACACTCATCCTGTCCCCTTCACAGAAAAGCACCCCGAAAGCATGATGTTACCACCCCCATGCTTCACAGTAGGGACGGTGTTCTTGGGATTCAACTTATCCTTTTTCCTCCAAACACGACGAGTAAAGTTTAGATCAAAAAGTTCTACTTTGGGCTCATCTGACCACAAGACTTTCTCCCATGCCTCCTCTGGATCATCCAGACGGTCATTGGCAAACTTCAGACGGGCCTAGACATGTGATGACTTGAGCAGGGGAAACTTCTGTGCAATGCATGATTTGAAACCATGACGACGTAGTGTTCTACCGACAGTGAACTTTGAAACTGTGGTCCCAGCTTTCTTCATGTCATTGGCCAGCTCCTCCCTTGTAGTTCTGGGCTGATTCCTCACCTTTCTTATCAGTGATACCCCACGAGGTGAGATCTCGCATGGAGCCCCAGTCCGAGGGAGACTGACAGTCATCTTTAGCCTCTTCCATTTTCTAACAATTGCTCCAACAGTTGATCTATTTTCACCAAGCTGCTTGGCAATTGCCCTGTAGCCCTTTCCAGCCTTGTGGAGGTCCACAATTTTGTCTCTGGTGTCTTTTGACAGCTCTTTGGTCTTGCCCATGGTAGTAGTTGGCATCTGACTGACTGTGGGGTGGACAGGTGTCTTTAAAGAGCTCAGACAGGTGCTACTAAGTTAGATTAATGAGTGGAGTAGAGGTGGACTTTTTAAAGGCACAGTAACAGGTCAGAATTCTTGCTGTTTCTTAGGTGTTCAAATACTTATGTTCAGCAGTGCAAGACAAATACATTCTTTAAAAATCATACAATGTGATTTCCTGAATTTGGTTTTTAAATTCTGTCTCTCAGAGTGGGAATGCACCTACAATGTGAATTTCAGACCCCTCCATGATTTCTAAGTGGGAGAACTTGCAAAATCGCAGCGTGTTCAAATACTTCTGTTCCTCACGGTTATATATATCAGGGGTGCACTGACAACTCGTGGGGCCCCCGGGCAATAGGGGATCATGGGGTCCCTGTGTCCTTGTCCAAACTCAAAAAAAGCCTATGAAAAAAGTACCAGGGGCATCTCATGGGGCCCTATACTGACCCCGGGCCCTCGGGCAGTGCCCGAGTTTCCAAAATGGTCAGTCCACCCGATAGAGATATATATATATATACACACATACATACATACACACACACACACATATATACAACCTGAACTAGGTTTTGGTGCTTTTGGCAGTGTGGGCAGGTGCCAAGTCCTGCTGGAAAATGAAGTCAGCATCCCCATAAAGCTTGTCTGCGGAAGGAAGCATGAAGTGCTCCAAAATCTCCTGGTAGACGGCTGCGTTGACCCTGGACTTAATGAAGCACAGTGGACCAACACCAGCAGATGACATGGCTCCCCAAATCAACACAGACTGTGGAAACTTCACACTGGACTTCAAGCATCGTGCAGTGTGTGCCTCTCCATTCTTCCTCCATATTCTGGGTCCTTGGTTTCCAAATGAGATGCAAAAGTTGCTCTCATCAGATAAGAGGACTTTGGACCACTGAGCAACAGAGCAGGTCTGTTTTTCTTTAGCCCAGGTAAGACGCTTCTGACGTTGTTTGTTGTTCAGGAGCGGCTTGACAATAGGAATACGACATTTGAAGCCCATGTCCAGGATCCATCTGTGTGTGGTGGCTCTTGATGCACTGACTCCAGCCTCAGTCCACTCCTTGTGAACGTCCCCAACACTTTTGAATGGACTTTTCCTGACAATCCTCTCCAGGCTGCGGTCATCCCTGCTGCTTGTGCACCTTTTTCTTCCACACTTTTCCCTTCCACATAACTCTATTAATGTGCTTTGATACAACACTTTGGGAACATTCAAGTTCTTTTGCAATTACTTTTTGAGGCTTTCCCTCCTTATGGAGGGTGTCAATGATGGTTTTCTGCACAACTGTCAGGTCAGCAGTCTTTCCTATGATTGTGATTCCTACTGAACCAGACTGAGAGACCATTTAAAGGCTCAGGAACCCTTTGCAAATGTTATGGCTTAATTAGCTGATTAGACTGGGACACTTTGAGCCGAGAATATTGCACCTTTTCACAATATTCTAATTTTCTGAGATTGTGGATTTGGGGTTTTCATGAGCTGTAAGCCATAATCATCACAGTTGTGACAAATCACGGCTTGAACTATCTTGCTTTGCATGTAATGAGTCTATCTCATATATTAGTTTCACCTTTTAAGTTGCATTACTGAAATAAATGAACTTTTGTACGATATTCTAATTTTTCGAGTTTCACCTGTAGGTGTCCCTCATTACTATCTCAGAAGGTTGGGAAGCATGCATTATGGCCCCGTTCACAATGTTGTATTGTGGAAACTTGCACATTCCCATGTGTGTTACAACAATGGCCCTCAGCACCAGGCTATTTGCAATGCGGCCCCATTCACTCTGACGGAGGTGTGCAGCACTGTAATGCACAGTGCCATATGCACTGCAGGTTGGCGCACGGTCAAAAAAACGGAAGGTCCGAATTCTGCCTGCTGAGCTTTGCGACTTCTCATTAATTTTGGATAGGCTGCCTAACACAGCAAAATGATGTGTGAAAAAAATGTGTGTGCTCCTAAAGCACTGCCTAAGGCTAGGTTCACGCCTATGCAGTTTGCGTTTGATCTGTTTCTGCAGTGCATTTTTGTTGCGTTTTGCATTTTTTTACATTTTTTATTTTTTTTCTTGTTGCTAGGCAGATTAAAAAATGCAAAAACGCAGCAAAAACGCACAACATGCTTTTCTGCAGCATTTCCATTGAAGTCTTTAGAACCGAAAACACATTAAAAAGTCCCTGATCCTTTACAAAAAACGCACCGGGTGAAAACGCAGAGATGTGAACGTGTCCCATAGGAAATCATGTTAAATGGACTGTGGTGCGTTTCTGCAAAATGCTGCGGAAAACGCTTAAGTGTGAACCTGGGGTAAGGGCAGATTTATAACGCAGTGAATGTAACTTTCACTATACATTCTCTGCTTTATAAATATTCCCCAAAATCTATCTTCTTTACTATGTTAGACATCATGCATCACTGTGTACCGTTTTGCTAAACAAATCTTTTTTTGTTAATCTTTTGCAAAGATGCTTACCTGGAGATCCTGTCAGTAACTGTACTTCCTGTTACAGGCTGACAGTGCTCAGCCAAGGCCACATACACTCCTTCAGTTGATCCGATAGACCTGATAGGCAGCCCAATGGTCAACTGAAGGAGTGCGCAGGGCAGGCTGACAACACTGCTTATTGAGAGGCATTGGATTAGTATTGTTAACCTGCAACCAAGGGCGCTGGGCAATAGGGGATCATGGGGCCCCTGTGTCCTTGCCCAAACTCAAAAAAGCCTATGAAAAAGGTAGCAGGGGCATCTCCTGGGGCCCCCTACTGACCCCGGACCCTCGGGCAGTGCCCGAGTTTCCAAATGGTCAGTCCGCCCCTGCCTGCAACACAAAGGACTGAATTTTTTTTTTTTAAATTACAGAGCTTTTCTTCCTGTGTTGGAAAGGGGCAAAATTGAATGTTATTAGGTCAACATCTCTCCAGGTCTAAATGTTATTCATTTAATTGATACAGAACAGAGTGAATCAGGAAAATATGCATTACAGCCACCAGATGGAGCAGACCATCATAGGCAATACTTATTTACTATGGTCATCAAATCCACCTAGTTCAGTGGTTCTCAACCTTTTTGAAACCAAGGTCTGGTAAATTCTTCGAAAAACCTTTCATGTCCCAATAGTAAATAATAGAAAGCTTATACGCACACAACAAATGTATGACGGTAAAAAACATGGATGGAGCTGGTGTCACTATGGGCGGGGGGGTTATTGCATTAGGGTACTCTGCAGCCAAATGAGGATGAGGTGTCTGGGGGGGCTGGGGAGTACTGATGGAGGTTAGAGGCACTATGGAGGGCTGGAAGCACTGCAGCAGGTTGGGGGCATTGTAAAGGCTGAGGGCTATCCTGAGGCCTGGGGACACTATGTGCCACTATGGAAGGTTGGTGGCACTAGGGAAGGTTAAAGGATCTATAACTGGCTGGAGGCCTAGTAGAGGGGAGTTCCTGGCACTGCAGTGGCCCAAGGTCCAATGGTGAGATCTAGCGGCCATGATATGGAATTTTCCTGAATCACTCCAGTCAATATCAGTAAATAACATTCAACCTGGAGAGAAAATAGTCTAATAACATTCGATTTTGCCCTCAATTGCAAAGAATGAATTTCATGGTTTTGCCGGATGAATAACAGTGCAAATTTTTTTTATAAATACACCCCCAGGCATTTACAATTTCGGGGCATGATGCCAAAAACAGATTTGAGGTCTACAGAAGTTTAAAATTAGTATATTTTACAAACAGATCTGAATACAATAAATAAAAAAAATTATATATATATATATATATATATATCTATCAGACAATCACCAACAGGCTATATTTTGTAGCTAAAGTTGTTCTCTGCATGCCAATGTGCTCACACAATACAGATCCCTTCCCCCTCCCCAGCACTACAGGCTGACCAGATAAGTGTTGCTCAAACACTATCCTCACCCTCTGCGGTCATATGATGCCATTTCTTCCTCTCTAGCAGGGAAATCTTGCCACACCAGCAAAGCTTTGCACAATCTCACACATGACACACTAAATAGAGGAAAAGATCTCTCTGAATGGTTTCTGTAATACACTCAGATAAACTGGACTACTGACAGAGAGACCCTGCCGGATAATCTCAAACATTATGTCAAAGCGTGACTGCGCAAGAGCTACACATCATCATTCTCAGCACTAGCTTTACCTGCTTATAGTAAATGAAAAAGGCAAACTTCCTTAAAGTCTTTGTAATAATTGGAGGATGTGTTAAAACTAGGGCTGTAACGAACAAATATTTTCATAATCGATTAGTTGGCCGACTATTAGAAATATAGAAAAGTGAAGGCAGAAAAAGACCAAGTGTCCAACGAGTCTGCACAAAGTTTAAAAAAAAAAAAAAGAAAATTTATTCTTGTATATCTATACGCAGTGGGAAATATAAATAATCAGCTATATAGTTGGGGAACATTTCTAATCCACTCAGAAGAACAAACAGAAGAGATATAGACACTATTACAGTTTATATCTGGTACTCAGAGATCAAAATTGTATTTAAAAGAAAAACATTTTTTAAAAAGATATAAAACACGGTTTTGCAGATTTTCACACAGGACTGTAAGACCCCGGTCACACTGGATGCGCATTTGCATGACATGCGATTTCCAAGTCGCATGCCAAGTCGCACCCTATTGTCGGCAATTACAGCGGTCATACCAAGTCGGAACCACACAGATTTCCAAAGTAGTACACGCACTACTTTTTGTGCAATTTGCATAGACATGTGTTTCAGATATCTTGCAAATCGCACCTGAAATCGGCAGTTCACCCGACTTTGAAATCGTGCGACTTCACTGTAAATCGCAGGATTTCAAACTCGGGTTTGATGTGACCGGGGTGTTATATAATATTATGCATGACAGACTAGCTTTTCATAGGCAGGTAGCTTGATACAAAGCTCCCTGCGCCTGCTGTCACTAGTGCTGGCCATACATGACCACATTCTTCCTTAAAAAAAAAAAAAAAAAAATTATTTTAAGAATGTTCATTCTATTTTCTAATCATTAGTGGGGTCCAATCGATGTTCATCTTCAACCACCGTTACAGAAAAATGCAAAAGGAGTAAAATTGAAAACTTTTTTCCTTTTTTCAATGGAATGAATTTTCAGATAGTGTATGTGGTTCGTTCAGAAATTACATTCATTTTAAAATTTACAAGTTAAAAGCAAGTGCAATTTTCACATAACATTCACCCATTCATGTACAAACAAGTTTCATACAAATATTCTTGTCCATAAATCTTTACATGGACGGTCAGCATAAAACACATAGTAGCAGCAGCATGTTTTTTATTTTTTATCACCTGTCCTGATGGGATTAAAAAAGCAAAAATGATCCCTTTATAGTACAAAAACAACAGATAATCACTGCTATACAGGGGTTAATTTATACTGGGAAATAGTGAAATTTATATACACACACACATATACACTATATATTATAATTATATTATAATAATAACTCTGCGTTTTCCAAACCATTGGATTCAGGTGTTCTAATCACCTCCATGGCCACAGGTGTATAAAATCAAGCCCCTAGGCATGCAGACTGCTTCTACAAACATTTGTGAAAGAATGGGTCGCTCTCAGGAGCTCAGTAAATTCAAGCGTGGTCCCGTGATAGGTTTCCACCTGTGCAATAAATCCATCCGTGACATTTCCTTGCTACTAAATATTCCACGGTCAACTGTCAGTGGTATTATAACAAAGTGGAAGCAACTGGGAACAACAGCAACTCAGCCATGAAGCGGTAGGCCACGTAAAATGACAGAGCGGGGTCAGCGCATGCTTGAAGAGCACAGTGTGCAGATGTTGCCAACTATCTGCAGAATCAATAGCTAAAGATCTCCAAACTTCATGTGGCCTTCAGATTAGCACAACAACAGTATGTAGAGAGTTTCATGGAAAGGGTTTCCATGGCCGAGCAGCTGCATCCAAGTCTTACATAACCAAGTGCAATGCAAAGTGTTGTGTAAAGTATGCCACCACTGGACTATAGAGCGGTGGAGACATGTTCTCTGGAGTGACCAATCAAGCTTCTCTGTCTGGCAATCCAATGGATGTGTCTGGATTTGGCGGTTGCCAGGAGAATGGTATTTGCTTGACTGCAATGTGCCAAGTGTAAAGTGTGGTGGAGGGGGATTATGGTGTGGGGTTGTTCTTCAGGGATTGGGCTTGACCCCTTAGTTCCAATGAAGGGAACTCTTAAGGCATCAGCATACCAAGACATTTTGGACATTTTCATGCTCCAAACTTTGTGGGAACAGTTTGGGGATGGCCCCTTCCTGTTTTAATATGACTGCACACCAGTGCACAAAGCAAGGTCCATAAAGACATGGATGAGCGAGTCTGGGGTGAAGGAACTTGACTGGCCTGTGCAGTGTTCTGACCTCAACCCCATAGGACACCTTTGGGATGAATTAGAGTGGAGACTGCGAGCCAGACCTTCTCGTCCGACATCAGTACCTGACCTCACAAATGCACTTCTGGAATAATGGTCAAACCTTCCCATAGACACCCTCCTAAACCTTGTGGGCAACCTTCCCAGAAGAGTTGAAGCTGTTATAGCTATAAAGGGTGGGCCAACTCAATATTGAACCCTACGGACTAAGACTGGGATGCATTAAAGTTCATGTGCATGTAAAGGCAGGAGTCCTAATACTTTTGGCAATATAATGTATGCAATATCAGCAGCTTTCTAATTTGCCTCATTGATTTAGCAGTCAGGTAGGGCCTTGCACTCCATAGTTGTTGGTAGTGTAGCACACTTTAGTGTGCATAGTTGACTCAGTAGTAGCTAAAGTGAGTGTACCTGTGGGGTTCAAGCTCAAATCAGGCTGGAGAGCTCTGCTGGTCAGGCCTCAGTCGCCTCCCCCTGGCTCTGGAAGTTTCCAGAAACTTCTAGAAGCTAGTGGGTGGGGGTACAGGGGCAGATATCTGAATATTCATGGAAGACTGGTCAAACATTCCCATAGACACACTCCTAAACCTTGTGGACAGCCTTCTCAGAAGAGTTGAAGCTGTAATAGCTGCAAAGGGCGGGGCAACTCAATATTGAACCCTACAGAATAAGACTGGGATGCCATTAAAGTTCATGTGCGTGCAAAGGCAGGGGTCCCAATACTTTTGGCAATATAGTGTGTGTGTGTGTGTGTATGTATATATATATATATATATATATATATATATATATATATATATATATACACACACATACACACACACACACACACATATACACACACACACACATATATACACACACACACACACACACATATACATAACCAGAAGTGTATACGCCAGGTATTTTGAATAGGAGTCAGATATGAAGCTATACGAAGGGTGGAGGGGATATAAATCTTTTATGTTAAAGAGGTACTAAAGGCTGAGACTTTTTTCCATGGATACAATCATTTTTTAATATAATGCAAAGTACTGGCAGACCTTTACTTTACATTTACTTGTGATGCCTTATATACCTCCAGTCTACCAGCTTCTCTGCGATCTATATGCTGATCTTCCCTGCACAAAGCCCATAAAGTGATTGCAAACGTTGGATTTTTTTGTCTTAAAACTACAAACACATCATACTTACCTGCTCTGTGTAATGGTTTTGCACAGAGCAGAGCCGATTCTCCTCTTCTGGGGTCCCTCGCCAGTGCTTCTGGCTCCTCCTGCCTTCAGAATGCCCCTATAGCAAGCTGAAAAGTATAGTAGAGACCAGTGTTTCTCAATCTTTCAGTCCAGGCACCGATTAAAATTCTGCACAATCTCACAGCACCCCACAATAAAATGAAAAAAAAAACCCTGAAACTAATAGTTTTATATAATGCAGCAACTTCCACATGTAGGATACCCAACATTAGAGGCGATTTATTCTTTCAAAGCAAATACACCTTTGCACACTGGTACTGACTAGTATTCCATTGTTTCTCTTCTCCCTCAGTTTCTCTCCCTCACTCAGCTAATGTGACCTCAGTGCTGATGGAAAGGGACAAACGAGGATGCTATTCAGGCACCTGATGTCCTCCTTATCAACCAATGATATCACTGAGTGTTAGGATGCCAGCGGTGCACATATGTGCGGGTGGTGCCGCTGCGGATCCACACAAAAATCCGTGCAGCCGCACCACCTGCACAGAAGAATGCCGACCCGCGGGTGGTTGCCATTAATTCTAATGGCACGCCGCCCGCACTGGAAATCCCAACCGTACTGGGATCCGAGGTTCCTGTGTGGGCTGCGTTTTCCGAAGAAGTGCAGGGACTTCTTACCTGCATGTCCCACAGCACGGGAGTCCATTCAAATTAATGGGCTCTCGTGCCCACGCAAAACGCAGCCCGCACGGCCATATATATGTGAACCAGGGCTAAAAGCAACACACAGTTATGCACACATTTAACCCTTTGATTGCCCTAGATGTTAACCCCTTTCCATCCAGTGCCATTATTACAGTGACAGTGTATTATCACTGATCACTGTATTAGTGTCACTGATAATGTCAGTGTCATGTAGTCAGTTCCTACCCAGTGCCAGATTGTTCACTGCCCTATTGCAGTCCCATTATAAGTCGCTGATCACCGCCACTGCCAGACACATTCACATCTATGCGTTTTCAGACGCTGTGTTTTTTGGAAAGGGTCAGGGACTTTTACTCCTGCAGCAGATTGCATTTTTGGCACAAGAGACTTCAATAGAACCACACCAAAAATGCAAGTGTTGCATTTTTCACTTTTGTTGGCCAATAGTAAAGCATTGAGTGCAGCTTTGATGCAACGTTACACTCTCTGGCACGCAAGTCAAATCAAAGTAATGCAGGGACATTTTCAAAGTGACTGCAACTTTAAGTCCCATAGATTTGAAGGGGTTCCATTACCATAAATGGGCTACGACTTGTCATGCGACTGTCAAGCCCCATCACAAGTCACAGTCCATTGATGGTAATGAAACGCCTTCAAATCTATCTGACTTAAAGTCACAGTGAATTTGAAAAGGTTCCTGCACTAATTTGATGCGACTGAGTGCCAGAGAGTGTGAATTCACACGCAATACTTTACTATTGGCAAAAAAATTAAAAAAAGCATCAAAAACATGTAAACAAATGTAAAATTGCCCGAAAAAAGAACGCATCAATTGCAGCACGCATAGGTGTGAACTTAGCCTTCCTGTCCCAGGGCAACAATATTTCTTCTTCATATATACACTATGGAGAGTGAGCCACCACACAACAGGCAGTGTGTTACTGGCAGGATCACCAGCTGAAAAAAAAATGAAACTAATGCAGCCACCACATCTAAGGGCTGGTATGCTGCAATATATTACATTTTGGTTCTTTGGTTTACATATGCTCATTTAAATCATCTATGCCAATGACTGTCTCATACAGTACTCTGTACTGATTTCTAAGTGTTTAAAGTGAGGCATCTGCCACAAATGTATACTGCTGTAAGTAGAGAGAATATACAAACTCCATGCAGACATGGCTATCTGGCGACAGCATATAGTTTGCATGCTGTCCTTATGTTTTGTGTTCCTGTAGTATTCCAGTTTGCTCCTACAGCCCAAAAACAACGTAGTAATTGAATCTGTCCAAACTGGCTGCAGAATGCATATGAGTGACACTTGAAGAATGTGGTAAGAGCATTGGATTGTAAACGCCTTCAGGGCTCATGAGGTTTGCTCCTGCCTTAGAAAGGCTTTGCAAAATATGTCAAAGCTATTTAGTCATTTGGTGTTTTTTTGTTTTTTTAAACCACTTGCCTACAGGGCATTTATACCCCCTTCCTGCCCAGGCCAATTTTCAGCTTTCAGCGCTGTCGCACTTTGAATGACAATTGTGTGGTCATGCAACACTGTACCCATATGAAATTTTTATACAATACATACCAAACTAAGCATGTGCAGCTTGTCCCTAGCCTCTGTTCTATCAGGAAGAAGGGGAGGATCAGAGAAGACAGGATCAAAACAGCATTTTACACAGTGTGGAGATTTATTCCCTTAGGTTCCACAGTGAGTATAACAAGCATGCTTTACTGCATATACAGACTGATTTTACTGTTGTGGGTTTAGTAACACTAACACAAAAAGTCCCTTCTATTGCTCTCAGCCTCCTCCTTTTTTTCTTTTTTTGATGTGATCTGATTTCCTATTAGAGGATGGCAACATTGTTTCCCCATGGTCCCACACTATGTAGGAATGTAGCCACCTTCTTTTGCTCGCTTTTTTAATTTTTCCTTTTTGCCAGGAAGTGAAGGGAATCCCTGTATGTCACCAAAACTAATGTCCCCATTGGAAGATTCCCCCTCTATTCCTGTTCTGGGAATAACTCAAAATATGGGATCCTCCTGTACTTTCACCTTCGGCGAGAAATTAAAACATGAAAAACAGAGAGGGCGAGTCTTTCCCAATGGGGCCATTGATAGGTGTTCTAAATCATCTCCACTCTGTCTAAAACTGAGAAAAAAAGGTTTAGTCTTTAGTGTCACTTTAGGTAATGGATGTGTATAGATTACTGTTGGAGAAGAAGGATATGGTTCCAGAATGAAGCGAATAGCTGCACTCTTCTAAGACTTTATCCAATCACAGGTCAGACCAGGGGTGGACTGACCATTGGAGCACTCAGGCACGGGCCGAGGGCCCAGGGTCAGTAGGGGGCCCCATGAGATGCCCGATACCTTTCATAGGTTTATTTGGGTGTGGTTTGAGTGTTGGCGAGGACACAGGGGCACCATAATTTCCTATTACCCGGGGGCCCAATGAGTTGTCAGTCCCCCCCTGGGTCAGACATCACAAAAATGGGGTACAGCTGGACAAACGTGATGCGTTTTGCTCTGTTTTAGCCATAGTAGTCAAATTAATTATGGCTAAGCACTAAAACAGAGCGAAACGCGTCAAGTTTATCCATCTGTACCCCATTTTTGTGCAGTCTGACCTGTGAATGAATAAAGTCTTAGAAGAGTGCAGCTTTTCGCTTCATTCTGGTTTTCTCCGGTACAGCCGGTGGGCCGAGCAGCAACTTCACAGAGGACTACACAACCAAGCAGCCTTTTTCTTGCTCACCTGGAGCGGCATAGACCCACTACACAAGGATATTGTTTTTGGTAAGGTTCACACTGCTGCAGTCGGATTGTGATCCGAATTCAATGTAAATTATGTATTGCACCTTGGAAATAACATGGATGTCGTTTGCATATTCTACAGGGCCAAAATTGCGTTGGAATCGCACCAAAAGTATCACAGGCACCTTTTACAAAATCACGCCGTGCTGAGTTGCATTGATGCGAATGGGCACCATTGGAAACAATGTGATTTCCATGGTCATGCAATTCTGGGCAAAATCGGAAATCGCACTAGTGTGAATGGAGCTTTAAGCAGGCCTTACATTAAGCAATTTTCTTTCCTGCAAAAAAGAAACTTGCTCAATTCCCCATCAGCATACAGTAACACAGCTATAACTGCTGGCAGTGATCAACAAAAAACAAACAAACCACACAACAGGCTGGTTGGACTGAAGTCATTCGATGGATCGACTTAAGTACAATCAGCCTGCCCATTGATGGATAAAAATACTAAATGCTTTCAATAAATGAGTTAATACATTTCCAAATATCACATGATCCGAAATATAAATAAATGAATAATGTGAATAAAGATACTAAAGTGCTTTTGATGGATCGACTTAAGTACAATGAGCCTGCCCATTGATGGATCGAATTTTGGCCAGTCGCTGCTGAAGCCAAATTTGTGACCCAGTTATAGCTGGCTTTAGTGTCACTTTAAAGCTAAAAGTTTAATCTGATTAGATTTAGCCCTCCTGTCACCAACATGTTGAATAAAACCAGTTTGCAATACATGTTTACAACAATGTTGGGTCCAATGACATCATCAATGACTCTCTGTGCTCCTCTATGCAATGCAGGCAGACAATAGCTGGTTGGAAGGGCTGGCAGGGTGCTGTAATATTAGCTTTCTGAACACAAAAAACTGTTGTCACATACACATCAGGGGCAGACTGACAACTCATGGGGCCCCCGGGCAATAGGGGGTTTATGAGGCCACTGTGTCCTTGCCCAAACTCAAAAAAGCCTATGAAAAAAAGGTACCAGGGGCATCTCATGGGGCCCCCTACTGACTCCAGGCCCTTGGGCAGTGCCCGAGTTTCCAAATGGTCAGTCCGCCCCTGATACACATGTAATGTTGAACATCAATGACTGAAAAAACTGAAGTCCTATGTGTTAGGAATGTATACCTTGTGTCTGACCTTTTATCCCCCCCCCCTCAGGTACTTGTATAGCACTGTCAATTTATTCAGCACTTTACATATGTATTATACATTAACACTGTATACAATATAAACAAAGGAATAGGTGCTGCTGCTGACATCAATTGTTTTCCCACAATATCAACTAAATAAGTAAATTAATTAATTAAAGGTGATGTAGCAGTGCTAATGAACATCAATCAGTACTAATAAACAATACAGGTGAATAAACTGTGCTCATAATCATAATATGAATAAATGACCAAGAACATAGACCATAAATACATGGATAAATGTGAATAAAAATACTAAAATGCTTTCAATAAATGAGTTAATAAATTTCCAGATATCACATGATCCAAAATATAAATAAATGAATAATGTGAATAAAGATACTAAAAGTGCTTTCAACAGTGGCGTCCCTAGGTGGGTGCACGCTGCACTGGGTGACACCTATCTCATGGGGTGACACCAAAAAGTAAAGCTGATGATCTCTGCAAAATGAATTGGATCTGTGTTAACACATGGCGTCACCCCAGAGGTGGGCGGTCCCTGTCATGCACACACAGCCTGGCTCTTCCCCTCCCTATGTCCCCGTCACAACCCCCCCCCCCCCCGACCAGTGTTGCAAGATCAGTTAATCCCGTATAGGTTGCAAGCTGACGATCCTTGCAAGATGGATCAGATCTGCGGATTGGGGAGCATAATGCATCACACAGGAACACAGGGAGGGGAAGAGCCAGGCTGTGTGTGCACGACAGGGACCGCCCACCTCTGGAGGGGTGACTCCACATGTTACCGCACCGGGTGACACCAACCCTAGCGACGCCCCTGGCTTTCAATAAATAAGTTCATAAGTTTCCAAATATCACATGATCCAACAGTGTGATTTCAATTCTGTGCTCACAGAACTCTCACCTGCAACGCATGTAAAAACCGCGTGTTAATATGACATCTCCACACATCGAGACCGTGACTTAGTCTGTTGCTCCTCCCGTATAATGGATACTTTTAAGATGGTAATAAAATCCTCCATCTCAGTGGATACCAGTCACCTCCAACGCATGTAACACTTGTATGCATTTAATAAGACATCTCCATAAATCAGGACCTCGCAATATCTTATTTATCCACTAGAGGCTATCCAGTCCTCCTCCCATATAATGGATAATAAGTAATAATGGAAATCCTCCGTTCCACCAGATGCCAGTACCTTACCCAAATGAAAGAATGCCTCATATAGTGTAGTAAGTCAGTAAAAAAAAAAAAAAACAATATTAAAAATCACACTTACATAGTAAATTAAAATGGCAAGCGCTTTAAAACAACCATGGATCCTTTCACTTCCTCAAAAACCTTCACTTCACATGACTCCCTGATGAAGTCACGTGACAGTGATGTAATGTGTAGGGCGTGGGCTGAGGCAGTTTTTGAGGAAGTGAGAGGATCCATAGTTGTTCTAAAGCACTTGTAATTTTAATATACCATGTAAGTGGGGCAGCACAGTGGCTAAATGGTTAGCACTTCCGCCTGGCAGTACTAGGGTCGCTGGTTCGAATCCCAGCCACGGCACCTCCTGCCTGGCGTTTGCATGTTCTCCCTGTGCCTGCGTGGGTTTCCTCTGGGTACTCCGGTTTCCTCCCACACTCCAAAGACGTGCTGCTAGGTTAATTGGCTTCTGTCTAAATTGTCCCTAGTATGTGTATGTATGAATGTAAGTTAGGTACCTTAGATTGTACGCCCCTTGAGGGTTAGGGACTGATGTGAATGTACAATATATATATGTAAAGCGCTGCGTAAATTGACAGCGCTATAAAAGTAACTGAAATAAAGTGTGACTTATAAATATTGTTTTTTTTACTGACTTACTACACTTTATGAGGAGAGAGAGAGGGAGGAGAGAGAGAAATGACTGTCCATAGACATTTATGCAAAGCGTTGCTATTTACTACATCAATTCATGGTTAGAATTCTTAAAGGGAATCTTGCAGTAATTATTTACAATCAATCAGGGAAGTGTTAAATCTTCTCCTTTTCTCCACTATCGTTGATGTTATCACCCTACGGAACTACTATCCACCTCTTGAAGCAATTTCACATCAATTGGACCCCAACAAGCGCACATAAGACATTACAGAGCTCTTAAAAAGGGACACTGCCAATTATAACTGAGAATTTTATTTATTGGACATCTAATCCTAGTTATCCAGCTCTGAGGACCCACAGTGAGCATATTTGTTATTGAGAGTCATTCCTGCACACTGGGGATTCAACAGTCCCCTCAGATTGGAGGCAATGGATTATTTCTGAAAGCAGGCCTGCTAATAGTCACTGTTGCTTCTTTGTGAATGTCGTTACTTTTGCTCACAATTGCCAAGAGTGATCATATTTGCTGTCTAGATCAGTGTTATTTTGTTATTCTTGACTTAGGTAACTCCAATTCCAAATACAAACTTCATTTTGATTTATACTACTTTGTGTGCAAGTCCATTTTACAGGTGTGAGATTTCTTTGCGACATCAGAGCACAGTGGTGTCAACAGAGGTTGGGCTTTCAATGACAGGTCCAGATTGACAGGGAACCCAAAAATTACTAAGCGACCCTTAAGGGAGTAGTGTTATACTTCACTTCCTGTCCCATAGCCAAAATAGCAAGCAAGATGAATTCCCTCCAAAGTCAGGGAATCCCAGGTTATCACCAGAACTTTTGTACCCCCTGAAAGATTTTCCCCTCAATTCCTGTTCTAGTGGCAACCCAAACTTTGGGATTTTCTTCCACTTTCGGTGATAATGGTAAACAGGACAAATAGGGTGAATCTCCCTAATCGGGACACAGACCACCATAAAAACTGACAGGTGTGATAATCTATCTCCATTCTATGCATAAAAATGAAAAGAAAAAGAGACCCTACCAGGCTTAATTCTTATAAGCATATGTAGGGGAGAACACACCACAAACACGTGTATCAAAGACATTCCTTGCATAAAAGAATGGTGTTGGCTCAACATCTCAAACCCAAATAATTCAAATAAGGTGAAATGTTATAATTTAGAGATTGACAGAGATCATTGACTGCTCTGATGACCTTTATTGATTAAAAAGAAGAAACGAAACAAGTTACACACATACATACACCCATTTAAAAGAATTTATGAGTCAAAGGTCATGTCCATAAATCTATTGGACCAAATAACATCTATAACTATTTAATTACTCAATATTCATGTTATATCAATTAGACTGAGAGTTCTCAGAATGAAAGGGACAAGCATAGAGAATAAAAAAAAATGGAAAAAAGTGGCCGCTCAAATATATGCAGCTGCTAAAGAGATGTTTCCCCCCCTCAGTCCAACATTCAGACTATATCCAAAATATGCGGAGTCAATTATTAGGACTCAAAGCATGGTACTGTGTTACAAACCAAAATGGGTGCTAGTATATTGGACATTGGAGAATAACCAACTGGTAAATCCGCTGGATAAATTGTGTTTGAGCCATTCTGGATGAATATATATGGCCGTGAGACAGCTGAATGTGGTCCAGAGGAGGGAAAAATATTGATTGTAAAGGCTCTCTATCGATGTATATCAGCCAAAATATATATAAAACATGAACCTCTCTCACACAAGCAGCCGCTTGAAATGTTGTTTGCGCCTGCTTAGTTGGGAGCCACCAATGCAAACGTCAACAACAAATATATCTCCCATATTAATGCTGACTCCATCCTAGAGTGAGCATCACAGATGGTCTAACAGTGTAAGGTTAGAGGCCATATTCCATTTCATTATCCAAAGATTGCCCCTCGTTCCAAAGTATATGAGGAATGTATACTCATCAATCCATAGAATAGCCCATCATAGATCCTGGCAAGACCGATGTCCCTGCCTGACCGGTTTCACCAGACCCCCCACAGCTGCATCAGAGGCTTATAGCACTTGTAAATCCATGAATCCTATTTAAGGTTTCAAGATGGCCACTACGGACAGAATGCCCATGCGAGGTACAGAATGACGTCACAACGCACACCCATGATGTCATACATGACGTTGCGACATCCCTGCGTTGCTGCCATCTTGGAAAAATAAAAATAATAAAGGGGATAGAGAAATGGTGAAATGAGGCAAGAAGGAATACATTTAGAAGCAAGAAAATGATCTGACTCCATCAAAATACCTACAAACAAAAACGCCCATACAGTACTTAATGTATTATGATTTAATTAAAAGGCTGCCATATAAATTTAAAGTTGTTATACAAAACCAAATGTTTTAATAGTTCAAGTAATGCCCAAATGGAGACACTAAGTGGCAAACAGACTTGTTCATAAAAATGCTCATTTTAAACACTTAGCAGCCCCCTAATAAAATTCCAGAGAGGTAAAAATTGTAAAGAAGTGTTCATGAATCAAGATTTAACCTCTTTGCTGGACTTCATCTTCCTCGCCAAATCCCACCCACTTGAGTAATAACATGGTCTTTTGTTCACAAATCTCTCAATCCCTCCCCACCACTGCATTCATTATTTCAGTTCACCCCAACAATGAAGATAAGCTTATGTGGTCATTAAGGCCAAGTGGTCTGGTCGCATCAAGCTCCCAGATCCACCAAGTTTCATGCTGTAATAACAGTCATAGTCGCCTCGCCTACCATTTTGGGGGACAACCTCAAATCACCCAGCATCTAAGACATGATGGATCCCGATTATGTTCCAAACAAGCACTGTGTGCTAAAAGGGGCTCTTAAATGATATGTCTCTAATGTCAGAATTATGGTCCTGAAAGCATCCACGTATTGACCTCAAGGTTTTCCCAACATAAAAGGATCAACAGGCACAAGTGATGATATAAATAACTCCGGTAGTGTTGCATGTAACCCTCTGATTACTTCTGAGGATTCTTTCAGTGGACAAAACCAACCAGTCACTTTCAACCATATAGTTACAGTAATCATATTGCCCACATCTGGAAAAACCAACTCTCCTAGGGCGGATAAAGGGCTTCCATGTAATGTCACTACAGACCAAAAGATCTCCAAGGGATTGAGCCTTACGATATATAAACTTGGGTTTTGTAGATAACAATTTGCCCACAAGGGGATCTTGAGATAGTAAGTGCCAGTGTTTGGCACATACATTCTCTACGGATTTTGTTATTTCTGTATATTGAAGAAACAATTTAACTTTGTTCCCATCATCCATGTCATTAGGTTTCTTACGACTAAATAATAGCCCTTCTCGATCACTTTCCTTGGCTCGTTTATAGGCTGTTGTAACAATTTGTCCTTGTATCCTCTCCTACGGAATCTCTTTTGTAGTTCCTTTGCCTCTATCTCAAAATCGTTCAGATCCGTACAGTTCCTTTGAGCTCTCAAGTACTGGCCAATCGGAATACCCTTTATTAAAGGACGTGGATGAAAGCTTTCTGCAGGTAACAAACGGTTTGTAGCAGTTGGCTTTCTATATAAGGTAGTCTTAATGGTTAATTGGGGTGTTATTTCTATTGTCAAATCTAAGAATGTAACATTATTTTGGTGCCAAATCACTTCTAAAGTGAAGGTTGTAGGGATTTGCCTAGAGCTGTCCTATAAATTCTCCTATCCCCTCCACTGCACCCATCCAAAGGATGATGATGTCGATGTGCCTATACCAGGACAGAATCCTGGATAGGCATACCGAAAACGCTCCCCCCTGCAAACAACCAAGATTCCCAATCTCCAAGGTAAAGATTGGCATAGGCCGGAACACACTTCATGCTCATAGACGTGCCTTGGGCCTGGCAATAGTATTTGCCATTGAATTTACATTTATTATGTGTCAATAAGAACTTCAAGAGTGTTATTATAAATTCATTATGTCCTTTTTGGTATTTTTTCCACATCTGGACCATTCAGCTGTCTCCTCTTTGGTTGGGACATCTCATGGCCATACTGTATATATTCATCCAGAACAGCTCAAATACAATTTATCCAGCGGATTTACCAGTCAGCTGTTCTCCAATGTCCAATATACTAGCACCCATTTTTTCTTACTCTCTATGCCTGTCCCTTTCATTCTGAGAGCTCTCAGTCCAATTGATATAACATGAATATTGAGTAATGAAATAGTTATATAGATGTTATTTGGTCCAATAGATTTATGGACATGACCTTTGACCCATAAATTCTTTTAAATGAGTTTATGTGTGTAGCTTGTCTTGTTTCTTCTTTTTAATCAATAAAAGGTCATGAGCGCAGTCAATGATCTCTGTCGGCATCTAAATAATAACATTTCACCTTGATATTTGAATTATTTGGGTTTGAGATGCTGAGCCAAAACCATTATTTTATGTAAAGTATGTCTTTGATATCTCCATTCTATCCAAAACTACAAAAAAAAAAGTTTTGCCTTTAGTTATACTTCAAGTAGTTTCAGCAGCCTTTTAAAATGTCTTGAGGGTTTTTTTTGTTTTTGTTAACAAGACTGGAATTATTTTATACAGTTTTAACCTTAAACTGTAAAGCAAAACATTTAATATGTATAAAACAAAGTCCAGATACCTTGAGAGTTTTGATCCTATTTACTGATCCAGATTTCCGGAAGAGGCCTTCAGTGGAGAAATGGCAGCTCAAGAACTGGCAGATGTCAACCACGATTCTGGTTAGGGGGCAAATTAATACATCATAAATAGCAGCAAACCACAATCAGGAAAATGTGTTTTGTATATTCTATGCACAAGAACCCTGAAAACTAGGAGGCATCTCTTGATTACACATTATTGTCTTAATGAAGATGTCAACATCACTAGCAAATCATGAGATACACCATATGGCCAAAAGTATAGATACCACCCCAGAGCTTTGGTGTGGAGGAACTCAAGTGGCCTGTATAGAGCCCTGACCTCAACCCTGCTGAACAACTTTGGGATGAATGATGGTTAAGAACCAGGTCTTCAGTATCAGAATGGGACCTCACAAATGCTCTTTTTGGCTGTTTAGCCACAAATTCACATCTCTAAATTCTTGTGAAAAGATTTCACAGCCTCATAGATAATAACCAACTCTACATTAATGCCATGGGTTTGGAATGGGATGTTCAGTGCGATACGGCTACCAAACATTTTAACCAATATTCAGGCAGTGGCCCTATATGGGATAGGTTTTGACTGTTGGAAAATGGTACCCCAATAACAGGAACTTCACTGGTGTGAATCCAGCTTTAGCGGTTTATTTTAAAACCTATTTGAACTGAAAAGAAAAGTGAGTGTATCAATAATAATTTGACATTTGTTTTAGAATTTGTATTTGTTTTTTTGACATCGTGTCAGCAGCATCACATTTAGAAAAATAATTCATTTATTGTGGGAAAAGTACAAGAAGAAGAAAAGAAAAGAAAAAGGGTAGTAAAAACTCACTGTGGAACCTCCCCCTCTGTGCTGGGTGGAAGTGACTGAAGGGGAACTCCAAATAGACCTCCACTGGATGATTTTCTCTTAAAGAAAGATAAAGGGTCTGATGAGCATATTGTTCTGTTTCTGGAACATTTTTCTGTAGAATTTGTTTCCTCACCTGGACATCAGGGCTAACCATCTTCTTTGGCATCCGCAATTTAATCCCCAAGGATTTTAAATGTTGGATTATGACAACTGAAGGACCAGTGGCTCTCATGATCAGAACAGCATGGGCTCCTGAGATCTAAGTTCCTAGAATACAAAACCATGTCATGTAACATTGTCTGACCTGTACAGGTCTCCTCATTCAGGTATGCCTAGAGCCGTGTGATGACTAAATACAGCCCTGAACATACAAATTTATAAATCAGCTATGGTCAACTTTCTTGATATAGGGAGCCTCAAGTATATCTCCTGACAAAGGACCGCTCATAATATTTAGTGACTGCTAACGAAAACTGTTAGAGACTGCGAGAAAGGGGAGAGGGCCAAAGGTTCCGAGACGCGGAGGGAGGGTTGTGGGGGAGAGCCAAAGGCCGCGAGACACGCCGCAGGGGGGGGAGCCAGAGGCCGCGAGACACACCGCGGGGGGGGGGAGCCAGAGGCCGCGAGACACGCCGCGGGGGGGGAAGCCAGAGGCCGCGAGACACGCCGCGGGGGGGGGAAGCCAGAGGCCGCGAGACACGCCGCGGGGGGGGGAGCCAGAGGCCGCGAGACACGCCGCGGGGGGGGGAGCCAGAGGCCGCGAGACACGCCGCGGGGGGGAGAGCCAAAGGCCGCGGGACACGCCGCGGGGGGGGACACGCCGGGGGGGGGGGAGAGCCAAAGGCCGCGAGACACGCCGCGGGGGGGGGAGAGCCAAAGGCCGCGAGACACGCCGCGGGGGGGGGGAGAGCCAAAGGCCGCGAGACACGCCGCGGGGGGGGGAGAGCCAAAGGCCGCGAGACACGCCGCGGGGGGGGGCAAAAGGCCGCGAGACACGCCGCGGGGGGGAGAGCCAAAGGCCGCGAGACACGCCGCGGGGGGGGGGGAGAGCCAAAGGCCGCGAGACACGCCGCGGGGGGGGGAGAGCCAAAGGCCGCGAGACACGCCGCGGGGGGGGGGGGCAAAAGGCCGCGAGACACGCCACGGGGGGGGAGAGCCAAAGGCCGCGAGACACGCCGCGGGGGGGGGGGGAGAGCCAAAGGCCGCGAGACACGCCGCGGGGGGGGGAGAGCCAAAGGCCGCGAGACACGCCGCCGGGGGGGGGGGGGGGAGAGCCAAAGGCCGCGAGACACGCCGCGGGGGGGGGGGGGGGGAGAGCCAAAGGCCGCGAGACACGCCGCGGGGGGGAGAGCCAAAGGCCGCGAGACACGCCGCGGGGGGGAGAGCCAAAGGCCGCGAGACACGCCGCGGGGGGAGAGCCAAAGGCCGCGAGACACGCCGCGGGGGGGAGAGCCAAAGGCCGCGAGACACGCCGCGGGGGGGAGAGCCAAAGGCCGCGAGACACGCCGCGGGGGGGGAGAGCCAAAGGCCGCGAGACACGCCGCGGGGGGGAGAGCCAAAGGCCGCGAGACACGCCGCGGGGGGGGGGGGGAGAGCCAAAGGCCGCGAGACACGCCGCAGGGGGGGGGAGAGCCAAAGGCCGCGAGACACGCCGCGGGGGGGGGGGCAAAAGGCCGCGAGACACGCCGCAGGGGGGGGAGAGCCAAAGGCCGCGAGACACGCCGCGGGGGGGAGAGCCAAAGGCCGCGAGACACGCCGCAGGGGGGGGAGAGCCAAAGGCCGCGAGACACGCCGCGGGGGGGGGGGCAAAAGGCCGCGAGACACGCCGCAGGGGGGGGAGAGCCAAAGGCCGCGAGACACGCCGCGGGGGGGAGAGCCAAAGGCCGCGGGACACGCCGCGGGGGGGGACACGCCGGGGGGGGGGAGAGCCAAAGGCCGCGAGACACGCCGCGGGGGGGGGAGAGCCAAAGGCCGCGAGACACGCCGCGGGGGGGGGGAGAGCCAAAGGCCGCGAGACACGCCGCGGGGGGGGGAGAGCCAAAGGCCGCGAGACACGCCGCGGGGGGGGGCAAAAGGCCGCGAGACACGCCGCGGGGGGGGAGAGCCAAAGGCCGCGAGACACGCCGCGGGGGGGGGGGAGAGCCAAAGGCCGCGAGACACGCCGCGGGGGGGGGAGAGCCAAAGGCCGCGAGACACGCCGCGGGGGGGGGGGCAAAAGGCCGCGAGACACGCCGCGGGGGGGGAGAGCCAAAGGCCGCGAGACACGCCGCGGGGGGGGGGGAGAGCCAAAGGCCGCGAGACACGCCGCGGGGGGGGGGAGAGCCAAAGGCCGCGAGACACGCCGCGGGGGGGGGGGGGGAGAGCCAAAGGCCGCGAGACACGCCGCGGGGGGGGGGGGGGGGAGAGCCAAAGGCCGCGAGACACGCCGCGGGGGGGAGAGCCAAAGGCCGCGAGACACGCCGCGGGGGGGAGAGCCAAAGGCCGCGAGACACGCCGCGGGGGGGAGAGCCAAAGGCCGCGAGACACGCCGCGGGGGGGAGAGCCAAAGGCCGCGAGACACGCCGCGGGGGGGAGAGCCAAAGGCCGCGAGACACGCCGCGGGGGGGGGAGAGCCAAAGGCCGCGAGACACGCCGCGGGGGGGAGAGCCAAAGGCCGCGAGACACGCCGCGGGGGGGGGGGGGAGAGCCAAAGGCCGCGAGACACGCCGCAGGGGGGGGAGAGCCAAAGGCCGCGAGACACGCCGCGGGGGGGGGGCAAAAGGCCGCGAGACACGCCGCAGGGGGGGGAGAGCCAAAGGCCGCGAGACACGCCGCGGGGGGGAGAGCCAAAGGCCGCGAGACACGCCGCAGGGGGGGGAGAGCCAAAGGCCGCGAGACACGCCGCGGGGGGGGGGGGCCAAAGGCCGCGAGACACGCCGCAGGGGGGGGAGAGCCAAAGGCCGCGAGACACGCCGCGGGGGGGGAGAGCCAAAGGCCGCGAGACACGCCGCGGGGGGGGAGAGCCAAAGGCCGCGAGACACGCCGCGGGGGGGGGGGGCAAAAGGCCGCGAGACACGCCGCGGGGGGGGGGAGAGCCAAAGGCCGCGAGACACGCCGCGGGGGGGGGGAGAGCCAAAGGCCGCGAGACACGCCGCGGGGGGGGGGGAGAGCCAAAGGCCGCGAGACACGCCGCGGGGGGGGGGGGAGAGCCAAAGGCCGCGAGACACGCCGCGGGGGGGGGGGAGAGCCAAAGGCCGCGAGACACGCCGCGGGGGGGAGAGCCAAAGGCCGCGAGACACGCCGCGGGGGGGAGAGCCAAAGGCCGCGAGACACGCCGCGGGGGGGAGAGCCAAAGGCCGCGAGACACACGCCGCGGGGGGGAGAGCCAAAGGCCGCGAGACACGCCGCGGGGGGGAGAGCCAAAGGCCGCGAGACACGCCGCGGGGGGGAGAGCCAAAGGCCGCGAGACACGCCGCGGGGGGGAGAGCCAAAGGCCGCGAGACACGCCGCGGGGGGGAGAGCCAAAGGCCGCGAGACACGCCGCGGGGGGGAGAGCCAAAGGCCGCGAGACACGCCGCGGGGGGGAGAGCCAAAGGCCGCGAGACACGCCGCGGGGGGGAGAGCCAAAGGCCGCGAGACACGCCGCGGGGGGGAGAGCCAAAGGCCGCGAGACACGCCGCGGGGGGGAGAGCCAAAGGCCGCGAGACACGCCGCGGGGGGGAGAGCCAAAGGCCGCGAGACACGCCGCGGGGGGGAGAGCCAAAGGCCGCGAGACACGCCGCGGGGGGGAGAGCCAAAGGCCGCGAGACACGCCGCGGGGGGGAGAGCCAAAGGCCGCGAGACACGCCGCGGGGGGGAGAGCCAAAGGCCGCGAGACACGCCGCGGGGGGGAGAGCCAAAGGCCGCGAGACACGCCGCGGGGGGGGGGGGGGGGAGAGCCAAAGGCCGCGAGACACGACACGCCGCGGGGGGGGGGGGGGGGGAGAGCCAAAGGCCGCGAGGCACGCCGCGGGGGGGAGAGCCAAAGGCCGCGAGGCACGCCGCGGGGGGAGAGCCAAAGGCCGCGAGACACGCCGCGGGGGGGGAGAGCCAAAGGCCGCGAGACACGCCGCGGGGGGGAGAGCCAAAGGCCGCGAGACACGCCGCGGGGGGGAGAGCCAAAGGCCGCGAGACACGCCGCGGGGGGAGAGCCAAAGGCCGCGAGACACGCCGCGGGGGGGAGAGCCAAAGGCCGCGAGACACGCCGCGGGGGGGAGAGCCAAAGGCCGCGAGACACGCCGCGGGGGGGAGAGCCAAAGGCCGCGAGACACGCCGCGGGGGGGAGAGCCAAAGGCCGCGAGACACGCCGCGGGGGGGAGAGCCAAAGGCCGCGAGACACGCCGCGGGGGGGAGAGCCAAAGGCCGCGAGACACGCCGCGGGGGGGAGAGCCAAAGGCCGCGAGACACGCCGCGGGGGGGAGAGCCAAAGGCCGCGAGACACGCCGCGGGGGGGAGAGCCAAAGGCCGCGAGACACGCCGCGGGGGGGAGAGCCAAAGGCCGCGAGACACGCCGCGGGGGGGAGAGCCAAAGGCCGCGAGACACGCCGCGGGGGGGAGAGCCAAAGGCCGCGAGACACGCCGCGGGGGGGAGAGCCAAAGGCCGCGAGACACGCCGCGGGGGGGAGAGCCAAAGGCCGCGAGACACGCCGCGGGGGGGAGAGCCAAAGGCCGCGAGACACGCCGCGGGGGGGAGAGCCAAAGGCCGCGAGACACGCCGCGGGGGGGAGAGCCAAAGGCCGCGAGACACGCCGCGGGGGGGAGAGCCAAAGGCCGCGAGACACGCCGCGGGGGGGAGAGCCAAAGGCCGCGAGACACGCCGCGGGGGGGAGAGCCAAAGGCCGCGAGACACGCCGCGGGGGGGAGAGCCAAAGGCCGCGAGACACGCCGCGGGGGGGAGAGCCAAAGGCCGCGAGACACGCCGCGGGGGGGAGAGCCAAAGGCCGCGAGACACGCCGCGGGGGGGAGAGCCAAAGGCCGCGAGACACGCCGCGGGGGGGAGAGCCAAAGGCCGCGAGACACGCCGCGGGGGGGAGAGCCAAAGGCCGCGAGACACGCCGCGGGGGGGAGAGCCAAAGGCCGCGAGACACGCCGCGGGGGGGAGAGCCAAAGGCCGCGAGACACGCCGCGGGGGGGAGAGCCAAAGGCCGCGAGACTCTGCGGGGGGGGGGGGGTCGGGAGAGAGCCAAAGGCCGCGGGACACGCCGCGGGGGGAGAGCCAAAGGCCGCAAGACACGCCGCGGGGGGGGGGGGGGGGAGAGGGCAAAAAGGTTGCAAAACACACTGCTTGAGATGGCCAGAAACTGGAGCATACCATGCTACAGGAGATAGTCAGAAACAAGCTATAGAAGATGTTGGAAGCAGAAACATGATGAAAACGTAGTGGTAGAATGGAGACATTATGGTGGGCTGCTAGAGATGACTGCTATGGCAACCCCTGTACAAACCAATGCTTCCAAAATTGTGCATTCTACAGCTCAATTAAAATTGCTTATACCACATTTAACTCAGCTAAATCTATTTTATTTCCTCTGGTCTTTTGGATGGATAGCTCAGGGAAAAAAAAGTAAAATAGTGAAGAAAAAGAAAAGAAATAACAATTAACTATTAGAATCCAAATGGGGTCAAATAGCCCAACAATAAGCCAAATGTGGCCCCTGGGTTGCATCAAGGCATTAAACAATATGGAGCAAAACCATCTGTGTTGAGAATCCTAGGTCTCATACACATTGGGCATCCAAAACATCACTTAAGAGCATTTGACTTTTTTTCCTGAATTATTATCATCAAAGACACATTGATTATTACGTGTAAAAAATAAACTAAAATAAAATCTAATATAAATAAAGTGTGAAAAAAACAAAACAAAATGTGAAAAAAACAAATGTCCACTGTGCTTATACAATCCCTTTATACTATGGAAATAAATGTATCATTGTATATCCAGGGGGAAATGATGAAGCCACGTGACTGGTGGCATAACGCGTAGGGGAGGGCTCTGACGTCACCGCGTGCAGTCGGCTTTTCTGGCGAGTACAGACACAGTGTGTGTTAACACACTGCTACCTTTTCTTCTTAAAGGCTTGTTGATTTTAATGAAAATGTGAGTGTGACAGAGTTTGGCAATAAAAGGAGTTTTATAAGGATAAAGCACTATCTTCTGTTTTTCTTTGCAATTATATATGTGGAGTTTGCTGGAGTAATTTTGGAGGATTGTTCCCCTGGAGGGGAGAAGGAGGGAAGATTCATCCAACCATCCACACACCCATAGATCCATACAAGATAATGAGGAGAGGAGTGACACCAGATTAACCAGGAAAACTGCGGTTTGGAGAGATTGTTTGAAGGTGATAAGCAGCCAAGCATACTTCATCCTTTTATAGGATAAACTGCGTGATTTAGCCTGTTGAGGCTGGAGATGGAGGTGAGCGCATGATAGAGCTGTATTTATGCTGCAAAAGTTTTTGGAACCTGGAGTGTATTCATCTAATTAGCACAGATTTCTCAAAAAGAAAGAGAACTCTTATGTATCAGTCTCTGGATATACAATGATACATTTTATTTCCATAGTATAAAGGGATTGTATAAGCACAGTGGACATTTGTTTTTTTCACACTTTATTTATATTAGATTTTATTTTAGTTTATTTTTTACACGTAATCAATGTGTCTTTGATGATAATAATTGAGGAGTGCAGCACAATATTTATCTATATATTGGTTGACACTATTGTATGAGTTGGTGTGAAGTGTTTGCGATCCTAAAAATTTTTTTTTTTATTTAATATATGTTTATTGAATATTTTTGGGTTGTGTTTGCAGAGAATTCACTGTATTGGCTCACAGGTGGACAGTTGGTTTTTGACTTTTTTTCCTGCCTTTAAATGCCCCTCCATATTAGCCTATGTGTTCATGCACACATACTGTAGACATTTCTAGACAGGATCATTTAGAGGCAGAAAAAAAAATACCTAGGACGAGCGCATTTGAGAGGAGAGCTCCAACGAAAAAAAATGCTTGATGCACATAAACGCACGTAAATGTGGAGCAAGGCATCCAGAGAAAAAAAAATAATCCAGTGTGCATGAGGCCTTATAAATCAAAGTTGTGATGGATAATATATAGGTCAGGCTATACACCAATAGGAGTGGATTCAGCACAAAATTCAAAAACATGGCTCCTGAATTATTTTCAAGGACACTTTGGTGCTAAACTACATAATCTTAAAAGGAATACCTTCTGAATAACCTTTTCTACTGGTTTGCCAAAATGTTTTGTATAAACTTGGGTGTCAAATATTTATATGAAAACGTTAACAATGATACAATAATCCACATACAGCAGATCACTTTCATACGTACTGCCAAAAAAATATAAAAAACTAAAGTTGCCCTTTAAATAAAATATAAATTTATATTAGCAACTAGAGCTATTTCTTTGAAACCTAGATCTGATGCCTCCTACACATTGACCTTTGTGATCAGACACTCACAACATGCTAATAAAATGTTAAACTTGATTTGGGCTACTAATAATCCTTTAAAGAAAACATGCATCTTACAAATAGGTATATGTCACAGTTTTTTGTCCATTTAAACATCCATAGGTAGAGAAAACAAACAGTTTCCAGTCTTCAAATCTAGCAAACACTCACCTAAAAACTTTCCCAAAATTGCTGCAAGCACAATGCATGCTGGGACAGGTTCCTACACCTTCTCCAAGTGGTGGGGAAAAGCTGGTCTGGATTGATGGCTGCAGACAGTAGAGTTGATGTGAGTGTATAGCACATGTTGGGGTTCCTCTGCTCTGATTTTAGGGGGGGGGTTAGATAAACAAATATAAACTGGACCTTTAGACAATTTCATTTAGTACAGCAGTGCAGAGTGTCCATGGCACTTTGGAAGCCACTTTCAGTTTACAGAAGTCAGATTGGTTTTCATCTTCCCTAAATTTTGGTAAAAGTCAGAACATTTTTGCACATTTTTGCTATTTTGGCAAAATGCATTGAACTCAAAGGGGGAGTTGAAAAAAGGTGGTTTGTGGTGGGTATTAAGAGTACACTGGGCTTTAAAGGCTCCTGGGGGGTAACGCTGATCACAGACAGTAGGATTTCACTTATTCATCCATGTCAGTGTGCACAGAGGAATCTACACTGCCAGCTATTGTATACTGACAGTCGGCACCCGCAACAGTCAGACTACCCAAAGAGTGACTGCATATGATGGGCTGCAGACATTGTTTGGCTGACAATTCTTCTCCTGGTTCCTTCGACTTTCAGGATGAAGGATGTTAGGCCACTCCAATGTCACCCCTCATCGCCCCTATGTCACTGCTCATCGCCCCTATGTCACTACTCATCACCCCTATGTCACTGCTCATCACCCCTATGTCACCGCTCATCACCCCTATGTCACCGCTCATCACCCCTATGTTACCTCTCATTACCTCTATGTTACCTCTCATTACCTCTATATTACCGCTTATCGCCCCTATGTATCCCCCCATCGCCGCTACGTCACCTCTCATCACCACTATGTCACCTCTCATCACCCCTATATTATCTCTCATCGCCCCTATGTCACGTCTCATCGCCCCAGTGTCATCTCTCATCACCACTATGTCACCTCTCATCGCCCCTATATTATCTCTCATCACCCCTATGTCACGTCTCATCACCCCTGTGTCATCTCTCATCATCACTATGTCACCTCTCATCACCCCTATATTATTTCTGATCACCCCTATGTCACGTCTCATCACCCCAGTGTCATCTCTCATCATCACTATGTCACCTCTCATCGTCCCTAGGTCATCTCTCATCATCCCTATGTCACCTCTCATCGCCCCAGTGTCATCTGTCATCACCACTATGTCACGTCTCATCGCCCCATGTCACATCTCATCGCCACTATGTCACGTCTCGTCGCCCCAGTGTCATCTCTCATCACCACTGTGTCACCTTTCATCGCCCCAAGCCATCTCTAATCACCACTATGTCATCTTTAATCACCACTATGTCACATCCCATCGCCCCAGAGTCATCTCTCATCACCACTATGTCACCTCTCATCACCACTATGTCACGTCTCATCGCCCCTATGTCACGTCTCGTTGCCCCAGTGTCATCTCTCATCACCACTATGTCATCTTTCGTCACCACTATGTCGTCTCTCATCACCACTATGTCGTCTCTCATCACCACTATATCATCTCTCATCACCACTATGTCACCTCTCATCGCCGCTATGTCACGTCTCATCACCCCTATGTCACGTCTCATCACCCCTATGTCACGTCTCATCACCCCTGTGTCTCCTCTCATCACCTCTATATCACCTCTCATCACCTCTATGTCACCTTCATCACCCCTATGTTACCTCTCATCACCTCTATGTTACCACTTATCGCCCCTATATATCCCCTCATCGCCCCTATGTCACCTCTCATCGCCCCTATGTCACCTCTCATCGCCCCTATGTCACCTCTCATCACCCCTATGTTACCTCTCATCACCATGTTACCACTTATCGCCCCTATGTATCCCCTCATTGCCCCTATGTCACCTCTCATCGCCCCTATGTCACCTCTCATTGCCCCTATGTCACCTCTTGTCGCCCCAGTGTCACCTCTCATTGCCCCTATGTCACCTCTTGTTGCCCCTATGTCACCTCTCATTGCCCCTATATCACCTCTTGTTGCCCCTATGTCACCTCTCATTGCCCCTATGCATGCTGGAGGTTTCTGCACTGCACATCAGACCCACATTCTATTGCAAACAGTGTTTCTAGTGCAGAAAATGGCATTGATCTGCACATAGTGTGAACAAGCCCTTAAAGGATAAGTTCACCTTTCATAACATGCTACATGTTACTCCCATATCCAGGGTGTAACATGTAACATATTACGATCAGACCACACCCCCCATCCCCGCTATCACATCTAGAGGGGGATCTTCTCCTCCCCGCTAGCTATCACAATGTATTTAAAATGTGGTGGTGCCAGGCTCTGCCTGTCTGGCTGCATCACTCATTCGCAGTATTCTGTGAATGGGAAAACTACAAGTCCTGGTAGCCTTTCCGACTATCGGCTTGTAGCTTTCAATGAACTACCATGGCGCTTCACAGCCTTCCTATCAGTAAGTATCTGCTGACCGCTGGTGCAATGCTTTAGAGGCTCCACAAACAAAAAATAATAAATGCAATTTTTTTACCTGAAAAAAAATGTGCATTTATTTTTTTTTAAAAAAGTGAACTTATCCTTTAAAGTACTTAACTAAATCCAAAACTCTTTTATTTTTCAATTTTGGATTGGTGATTATCCTTTATCCTTCACTGCCAATCTTGTTTTTTTGCACGTGTTTTTTGCACAAAAAATTCATTTTAGGCCTAAAGATTAGTTAATATCCCCAAACATTATATATTTTCTGCAAGCAGACACCCTAGAGAATAAAAAGTGGTAGATCCAAATTTTGTATGTTACACGATATTTGCATAACAGTTTATCAAGCACAACTTTTCAGTAAAAAAATACATTAAAGTTCATTTTTGGGCACATAAATGTAAAAGATTACCAAAGTTTGGAGAAAATATAAAATATGAGGGTGCGTTGAGTAAATAGATATCCAACATGTAAAGCTGCATGCACCTGCAAAGCGACTATATTTATAAGCCCCCTACAGGTCAACACAGGCAGCTGTGAATATAATATTGCTTTCAGTCCGATGTGCACAGTGATATGTAAAGCGCAAGCAACATTTTCATACGCAGGTGCCCCCAACTGGTGTGTTAAGGTTCATGTGTGTGCGTATGTGGGGGGTGGTGTTGGTTGGGCTTTAAATTTTTTGGGGGTAAGTTGTTCAGTGCTTGCGTGTAACTTTATTTTTTTATGCTTTTTTCATTAAAACTTTATATATATCACATAGGAACAAATAGTCCCCTATGTTATGTAATAACTTTTTGCGAATGTGGGGGCGGTGTTGGTTGGGCTTTAAATTTTTTGGGGAAAGTTGCTCAGTGCTTGGGTGTAACTTTATTTTTTTATGCTTTTTTCATTAAAACTTTATTTATATCACATAGGAACAAAAATCCCCTATGTGTTGTAATGTTTATGCACGTATGTGGGGGGGCGGTGTTGATTGGGCTCTAAATTTTTTGGGCGTAAGTTGCTCAGTGCTTGGGTGCAACTTTATTTTTTTATGATTTTTTCAATAAAACTTTATTTATATCACATAGAGACAAAAAGTCCCCTATGTGATGTAATGTCTTTGTGACAGGCTTTCTCTATTGAGACATGAAGGGTTTATTAGCTTCTTCCCCAGCCATAGTGACCAGGGAAAGTAGCACTAGAATCCGGAAGTGACACTATGCACAGCACTTCCAGGTTCTTTATAGCTAGAGGAGATCAGCATATGAATGGTCTTCCTTCCCTCCACCCAGCAATACCCACTATGCAGGCCAATGCCTGGGAAGCATGGCGGTGAAGGTTGCGAGGGCGGTCCCCAGTTTGAACGATCACAGAAAGTGATCAGACAGTTGTACAGATGTCCAATCATTTTCATAAGAAAACTGACAGTTGGCTTGTGGACAGTACACACACTTGTGACACCTGGAAGTGTATGTAACCAAATAACTCCCCCCCCCCCATCCCCCCGCAGCTACGAATTTCTGACACACATCTATGGCAGTAAAATGGATAAAACCCTTCTCTGTTTTTTATTTGAAAGTACAATTAAAGGCAGTTTTTTTATAGTTTATTAGAGAGTGCAGATGAATTACAACACCTGCCAGGTGTTCATTGTTGCCTGTGCCTCCTGTTAGGGAGATTCACTTTCTCTGTATGTCATGTTTACTGTTATCATTGAAAGTGAAAGTAAAGAAAATCCCAAATTTTGGGTTGTCACCAAAACAGGAAGAGAGGGGAACTCTTCCGATGTGGTTAATAGTTCATACAACCCTGGTGACAACCAAGGGATTCCCTCACTTTGGAAGAATTTCCTCTCACGTCCATTTTTAGCTATGGGACAGGAAGTGAAGGGGAATCTCCCCCATGAGATACAGATGGGAAATAAAAAAAAAAAAAGCCTTACAGGGGTTATAACCCTCCTTTACTATATCCAAAATAAAAAAAGTGTGGCTTTTGGCTGTACCTATATACCTATATCTCGTTGAGATTTTCCTTCTCTTCATTTCCTGCAGGGACAACAGGAAGTAAGGGGAAATTCCTTCAAAGCAAGAGAAAATCCCTCTTAACCTGAGCATAGACGGAGCGAACTCTGGCTGGTGCCAAATTTGCTCAGTGGGTGGCCCCATCCTGATACAGTTAATTCAAATGAATTTTTATCTTCTGCTGAAGATTCTTCTGCCATTGTAGCTTTTCAAATGAGCAAACATTGAGTGGCGGGAGAGGTAAACATGGACTCTGTAGTGAGATCTTTTTTTAACTTTTCAGTTCCACCACTTCTGGCTCAGGCCTACTGCTCCCTGCTCACCACTATCACTTGTTGACACAGAAGTGCCACTTTGTCTCCCAACAGTTCCCACAGATCTGATCTCCTGAGCGGCTCCCACTGAGTGCAGGATGGAGACCAGTGAGATGCAGGTGCCCAGAGTGCAGTGCAGATGTCGACAACACCACTGGATGATGTACCTTCACGTGAGAAAGAAGCAGCCACACACAGTGTGCAGAGAGGTTCTAGAGCCGGCTGAGTGCTACAGCTTAATGCAGCAACAAAAGTAAGACATGGAAGATGGTGGATCTTTTAAGGAGGGGGGAAGAAGATGGGGGTAGTGGAGGGGGTTGCATGCCAAGGTCAGAGCTGAAATGGGGTTAAAGGGAGATATGGATGGGGGATGTAGAGGTAAGCAGCTGTGGAAAAAGGCTGAACTCTGCGCTCTGTGTGTAGCGCACCCCTGAACTCTGCGCTCTGTGTGTAGTGCACCCCTGAACTCTACACTCTGTATACAGCACACCCATGAACGCTGCACTCTGTATACAGAGTACCCCTGAACTTTGCACTCTGTATACAGCGTACCCCTGAACTCTGCACTATGTATACAGTGCACCCTTGAACACTGCACTATGTACGTATGCACCCCTGAACTCTGCACATGGTATACAGTGCACTCCTGAACTCTGCACTATGTACGTATGCACCCCTGAACTCTGCACGTGATATGCAGTGCACCCCTGAACTCTGCACTATGTACGTATGCACCCCTGAACTTTGCACATGGTATACAGTGCACCCCTGAACTCTACACTCTGTATACAGTGCACCCTTGAACACTGCACTATGTACGTATGCACCCCTGAACTTTGCACATGGTATACAGTGCACCCCTGAACTTTGCACATGGTATACAGTGCACCCCTGAACTCTACACTCTGTATACAGTGCACCCTTGAACACTGCACTATGTACGTATGCACCCCTGAACTCTGCACTATGTACGTATGCACCCCTGAACTCTGCACGTGGTATACAGTGCACTCCTGAACTCTGCACTATGTACGTATGCACCCCTGAACTCTGCACATGGTATACAGTGCACCCATGAACTCTGCACTATGTACGTATGCGCCCCTGAACTGTGCATGTGGTATGCAGTGCACCCCTGAACTCTGCACTATGTACGTATGCACCCCTGAACTCTGCACGTGGTATACAGTGCACCCCTGAACTCTGCACTATGTGCATATGCGCCCCTGAACTCTGCACGTGGTATACAGTGCACCCCTGAACTCTGCACTATGTACGTCTGCACACCTGAACTCTGCACGTGGTATACAGTGCACCCCTGGACTCTGCACTTTGTACACAGCTCACTCCCAAACTCTGCACTCTATGTGTATCCCCCCCCCACTCTGCATGTAATGTACTCCTGGTATTTACAGCCCCTATACAACCCTCCCACTGTTAGTGAAATTGACTACACCCACTATTAAATGCAGTTTGCAGGGTGTGCGTATGGGGGGGGGGGGTTGGGGGGTTCATGGTTGAGTTCCTGCACCTCTTTTCTGAGAATAAAATCCCTGGATAGGAGAGAAAGAGGAAAAGGGTTGTTAAACCTTCAGTCAAAGCGTTATCTCCAAACTGATGGTCCAGCATCAGAATTCCATTAGTGAACTGGTCTTAGTCAGCTTTAGAGATAATCCATAAAATGGTGCAAGAAGAGCTGTGCAGAAAAGGGGTTAACATCTAGACATGCAGCAACTGGTTGCATGTTTCGTAAGTTACGGTTAGACTTGGTATGGGAACTCTCTGTAGTCTGTATTCACTGTCAGTGACACACTTTGCAGACGGTTCCTCTTTATCTGAGCTACAAGAGACACTCCCCTGTCAGTCACTGAGTCCCAACTCTCCTCTGCCTTCTGACACAGGGGTCTGGTGATGTCTAAGTAGACCCCAGAAACACAGCCCCTGCTTCTGCCCTCCTGTCTTCCAGCAACATGAACCGCAAGGACAGCAAGAGGTGAGTGTGCCTGTTCCCTGTTAGGTGACACCCAAGGAATTCTGGGTTTACAGCTTTGGTTAGCAGTCCTTACAAACTATGCACTTGGCTTGGTCTGCGATTTCTCTGCAGGGTGTTTTCAGGCTTCTTGATCTAGGACTTTGATGGTATATTACGAAGCGACTGCAAAAACAGCTCCAACAGATGAAAGAGATCAGTTCCTTATTTTGCCTGGTTTCTGCATTTTTTCTGTTATGGAGCAGTGCTGTATGTAGTTTTAAGTGACTAATTTTGAAAGAGAAATACTCCTGTATGGTCTACGTGGGCATAGTGCCAGCCGTTTATATACAGTACGTACTGATCGGTTGCAAAAAAACCCATCACGTCTGATGATGTCAGATGCATAACTGCACCTTTAAAATATGTGTTTTTGGTGTGACAGCCTGAGCATGTGGTTTGAAACGAGAATTGGTCGTCAGCAGAAAACAGCTTGGACAAGCCATTGCTCTCTATTTAAAGCATCATTTTCCTCTTGAGTCTGTCTGAATCCACATCAAAGTGCATCTAAAAGCAGAACATGAAAAAAATTGAATAAGGTAAGGAAGGGTTAGAAACCCTGGCAAGCGTTGTATTGTTTTCTTTGAGATTCAACCATCTTTGTTTGTTCTGGTGACCGCAGAGTTGTCACCAGAACAGGAAAAGGGGAGAATTCTTCCAATTGGGACTTGTTCAGTGGTCAATGTACGGGAGAGGACGTGGGTCTTAAAGCTGAACTCCAGGTATGATCGTCATTGCTTACTTACACTGGTAGAGCTTGGCACAATGTATGTATGTATATCTCATACCTGATGGGCTGCTGGTGAAACTGACAATCATTGTAGTAGGCTGGGTTAAATACAGTGATAGCCAAAATTTTCTGGATCCCGCTTGGGTTTATTCATTTATTTTAGTATATACTGTATACTATACATAACACTGGCAATTTATACAATGTTTTACATATATTTTACATTTAACATCAGTCCCTGCCCTCAAGGAGCTTACAAACTAAGGTCCCGCTGTTACATGCATGCGTACACATACTAGGGCCAATTAACCTACCAGCAGATCTTTGGAGTGTGGGAAGAAACTGGAGTACCTGGATGACACCCATGCAAGCACAGGGAGAACATGCAAACTCCATGCAGATAGTGTCATGGTTGGGTTCTATGCAGTTGGCTTCCCCAATGCACACTGACCACAGGACGTCTCCTGCTCAGTTCTGCCACATTTCATAGTACGCCCTTTTTTAATGAATACAAGGCTTTCTCTGATTGGATGAAGTGGAGATTAAGATATCACTACCCCTCCTCTCCAACTCAGAAAAGGCATTCTATTATTGGTGGTGGTGACAAATGAGCAGTCTCTTGTGGTCAATGTGCAAAGGGGAATTCTTTCCCAGAACACAACCACAACTCTACTGTATGAAGTTTACATGTTCTCCCTGTGCCTGCGTTAGTTTCCTCCAGGTATTCTGGTTTCCTCCCACACTCCAAAGAAACGCTGGTAGGTTAATTGGCTCCTATCTAAATTGGCCCTAATATGTGTGTTTATACATGTGAGGTAGGGACTGTAGAATATAGGTAGGAAATGCTGTGACTTTAGAATATATATAAATTGCCAACACTATATTAATACCTGAAATTAATAAATAAACCCCAGCAGGACTTGGAAGATTGGTTAGTAACGCCCACTACTACAATAATGGTAAGCTACCCCAGTGGCCCATCCAGTATAAGATATGCATACTTACATTATACCAAGTTGCACCAATGTAGGTATGTAAGAATGATCATACTTAGAGTTCAGCTTTAACCCTTCCCTACTTTTTCCTAAACTAACAAGAACAAAACTTTTTGGCTTTACATACACAGAAACTGTACATACTCCTGTGGGTGTTGGAAAAAGCAACATTCCTACCACTGAAAACAAAATCAAGAAAAAGGAGGTAAATGGGACTATTCAAGTCTATTTATTGAAATACTAAGGGGTCAATTTAAAAAGCAGTGGTAATAGGGTTATATTGTGGCCATACTGTTGCTTTAAAAAACAACAACACATACTTATAAAGCACCGCTGTGTCCTTTACAAATGTGCATTGCATTCTATTGGAATATAGGAGTCCAAAGTAAGCAGCAATCAATTATGAGAGCAATAATACGGGCAATGGAAGAATGGGTGCAGAAAAGAATGAAAGCCCAGTCATATGACCTGTCAAACTCGTATGTCCAACTCTTCTCCCCTGCAGAATTTGCTGCGCTGTGTTAAACAGACAGAACTCTGTAGGACATTGCTGGCTCCACATTTTCTGACTGGGTTACAAAGTGTCAAAGAGAATGAATGAACCATCACCTCAAGGCATTCCAATGGACAATGGATTAAAACCAGCCTCATGACCCAAACGAAGTCTGACAATTCTGTGTTACTTGCCCCAGCAGCAGGGACAGGCTCATCCAGCACACAGGGTGAAGATGCAGAACTGCTTTCCCTCTCCCAGAAGCTACTGCATGACATACATAGGTGTACCCCCTGTATGCTCTAGCACGCTTGTTCTCCTTACATGCATGTGCACTCATTTGTGTGCCTTACAGTTCTATTAAAGTGGCACTACCCTTTAAGGGTTGCTTAGTAATTTTCGGGTTCCCTGTCAATCTAGACCTCTTTCTGAAAGCCCAGCGTCTACTGACACCATCTTACTCTTGTGACCAGGATAAGTCACCATTGTAAAATGAACTCGCGCACAAGTTAGTGTAAACCAATATGAAGTTTATATTGAATTTAAACTCAGCTTGATCAAGACAACACAAATAGCACTGGCATATGCCACAGACATGATCACTCTTGTCATTTTTAAGTAAAGATAACAGCATCCACAGTAACGTACCAGTAACTGTTAGCAGGCCTGCTTTCAGAAATAATCCACTGCCTCCAATCTGAAGTGACTGTTGAATCCCCAGCGAGTAAAAACAACTATCAATAAACAGGTAAGCTCACTGCGGGTCCTGAGAACCTGATGGCAAGGATTAGATTTGAATATGGAGAGAGTTTGTATCTATAATCACCCAATGTCCCTTTAAGAACAATATGAAGTCTTCCACACGCTAGTTGGGGCCCAATTGGTGTGAATATGATCTAAACCGTAGCTGATAGTTAATAAGTACTTCTCCTCTTAATGATAGTGGACTGATGCAAGGTCCCCTCTAAGACACTAAACCAGGACAGATTTGAAGTAATGAAGTGTAACAGTTGGTATAAATGTCTGTGAGCAAGAACAACTTTCTCTGGGTGACAAGGGCCAAAGGAAACAGTAGTAGAAATCCCATTCAGTTGGGAAGGCTAAAATGTTGTTTCAATTAGCACTGCTGTATTCTGACCTGCATCTGTGTGTCCTGTGGTCAGCTTGGATGATGAGACTGTAATGCAAAGTGTTCCAACAATGGCGGCTAAGAGAACTAGGCCGCAAACTGGGGTAACTATGTGTGATGTTGACAACTATGTGCAGGTAGATAGCAGATGTGATGAAATTGTCAATGTTCTCTTAGTTAGTGGGTGTATGGGGCTCTCTCACCTCGTTAATAGTGTCCGGCAAGTCTTAGCGGTCTGTCTTTTCCTGCAAATGAGGTCCCCAACAGACTCTCCGGCCTTGATTCAGTGTCTCGTCTTGTCTCCTGCTTGCAGATTGGCTCACTGAGTAGCTTGGCAAGGCTGACGATCAGCAGACTCCTGCTCCTCTTCTCTCTCTGACTCTGGTTTGGCGTCCTGGTCCTATACTCCAGCCGGCAGCACACTTCCTCCTCTCTCGATCTCTCCCCTCTTTCTGGTCAGTCCGGGCTTTGAGTTATATATGCCCCTGCCCACACGCTAGCTCCTCTGGGAAATGTAGTTTCCCAGTGCACTGTTCTTCAGCAAAGTCCTGCAATTCAGCATACAAGTTCCACATGGCTATTCTTCAACATGTGGCTGCTACTGTTCTGCAGGACACTGCTATCCTGTATTGGCTTCAACATCCTACACTAGACATTTATAGTAGGGTGGTGGGCACCCAATGCTCTGTTACAATAGCAAGCTGCACTCCCACACTGCAGTTCAGCATAATACAACTGCTGTTCATTGCAGCTTTAGTGTGCTATTGTGCGCTGCCAATCCATTCAAAAGTAATGGGCTACCTTAATGCATCACATCTTAATGCACAGTACTGCACTGCTTTGGCACACATGCATTTCTGCAGCACATAATCTGTCTGGGCCCTTAGATAATTTGCATCTGTGCAGACAGAAATTAGCACATCGGTGACATTTTCACAGGTTTGCAATTGTTAAAATTTTGAGCAACATTGCACTTCCTTTCCAGAACATGCAAATATCATCAAGAACATCCAAAGTACAGTATTTGCCATCAGTTTGAGATTAAAGTGGTATTGAAAAAAAAAAAGCTGACAGGTAGGCTTTTTTATGACAGAGGAGACCCTATTGGTCTCTTCTGTGACAAATGCTTCTCCTTGCCCGTCAGCGGTAATGTACACTAAACCACGCTTGTGCAGCGTAGCGTACATTTGCAGCATCTATACAGTCATGGCTAAAAATATTGGCACCCCTGCATTTCTGTCAGATAATGCACCACTTCGCCCAGAAAATTGTTGCAATTGCAAATGTTTAGGCATTTTCAAGTTTTTTTCTTTTGTTTGTATTGTATGACACAAACAAGTGGAGAAATAAAAAGTCAAATCTGACACATTCCACGCAAAACCCCAAAAATCGAGTGAACAAAATTACTAGTACGCTCAATTTAGTATTTGGTAGCACACCCCTTGGAAAAAATAACTGAAAACAATCACTTCCTGTAACCACCAATGAGTTACTTACACCTCTCTACTGGAATTTTGGACCACTCTTCTTTCGCCAACTGCTCCAGGTCTCTTAGATTGGAAGGGTTCCTTTTCCCCAACTGCTGTCTTGAGATCTCTCCACAGGTGCTCTATGGGATTGAAATCTGGACTCATTGCCGGCCAGTTCAGTTCTCTCCAGAGCTTTGTCTGAAACCAATTCTGGATGCTTTTTGACACGTGCTTTGGGTCATTGTCCTACTATAAGTCCCATGACCTCTGATGGAGACCCAACTTTCTTACACTGGTCCCTACATTGCTCCCCAGAAGCCTTTGGTAGTCTTCAGATTTCATAATGCCATGCACACGGTCAAAACATCCAGAGCCTGAAGCAGCAAAACAACCCCAAAACACCAGTGAGCCTCCAACATGTTTGATTGTAGGGACTGTATTCTTTTCTTTAACGGCCTCATTTCTTTTTCTGAAAATAGCGGACTGATGGGCTTTACGAAAAAGCTTTAATTTTGTTTCGTCTGTCCACAGCACATTCTCCCAAAAGGATTTTGGCTTTCTCAGGTAAGTTTTGGCAAACTCCAATTTGGCTTTTTTATGTTTCTGTGTCAGCCATGGGATTCTTTTGGGCAGGGGCGGACTGACAACTCATGGGGCCCCTGGGCAATAGAGGATCATGGGGCCCCTGTGTCCTTGCCCAAACTCAAAAAAGCCTATGAAAAAGGTACCAGGGGCATCTCATGGGGCCCCCTACTGACCCCGGACCCTCAGGCAGTGCCCGAGTTTCCAAATGGTCAGTCCGCCCCTGCTCCTGGGTCCCCTAGTGCCACTTTTCATTCAGATGGCGACAGATAGTGCAAACTGACTCAATTGTCCCCTGTGCCTAAAGGTCAGCTTGAATTTGTCTGGAAATTCATCAAGGTTCTTTAGCCACCATTCAAACAATCCTTCATTGCAATCTTTGACTGATTTTTCTCTTTTGTCCACGTCCAGGGAGATTAGCTACAGTGCCATAGGCTGTAAACTTCTTGACAATGTTGCGCACAGTGGACACAGGAACATTAGGATCTCTGGAGATGGACTTGCAACCTAGAGATTGTCCATGCTTTTCTACAATTTTTGTTCTCAAATCCCCAGACAATTCTTTGCTGCTCTTTCTCTTCTCCATGCTCCATGTGGCACACAGAGACACACAACAGAAAGGTTGAGTCAACTTTTCACCATTTTAACTGGTTGCCGGTGTGATTTCTATATTGTCAGCACCTATTGATTGATAAATGTGTGTTTAATTACAAATTACAGGAACATCACAAACTTGGAATGCATTTATTTCTTACAATTTTGAGAAGGTTCCAATAATTTTCTTCAGTCCACTTTGGGGTTTTGCATGGAATGTGTCAGATTTGGCTTTTTGCTTCACTAGTTTGTGTCATACCAATACATGCAAACGAAATAAACACGAGAATGCCTAAACATTTGTAATTGCAACAATTTTCTGGGCAAAATGGTGCATTATCTGACAGAAATGCAGGGGTGCCAATATTATTGCCCATGACTTTATGTCATCGCGGCCCAGACGTTCAGGCAGCTGAACAACAATCTTGCCTTTTTATGGTTGATAAAGAAGCAGGATTGCTTCAAAATGCATCCCTAGGCAAGGGTCTTCAAAATATACACCAGATCAAGCCATATAGACCATAGGAACTCAAAACATCACACTCTATGGGAATCCACAGTGGTCCACAAGAAAAAGAGCAATTGGACCACTGTGGATTCCCATAGAGTGTGATGCTTTGAGTTACTACGGTCTATTTGGCTTGATCGTGTGTATATTTTGAAGACCCTTGCCTATTTGTCCCTTTGTTCACCTATATAGGTGAAGTATTTTTGGAATGATATATATGACCTTTAAAAACAGTTGTCATTTTATATTTTATATGTGTGAAAATTTGATGGAAAAAAAGATTTCATATATTTTTAAATTTTATGTATCGGTGCCTTAAAAGTCCCATTCAAATTAGTATTTTTTCTCAAATCAATAGACGGAAGGAAAGGTCTGTACACATGCTGTCTATGTGATTCTTTACATCATGGCTGTGACAAATGGAATGTGGCTTGTCAAGTTAGAAAAGCATCAAAAATAGGACCAAGCCACAACTGCAAGTCAAATGCTTGCCTCATGGTTGCAGTGTGTTTGCACCATTGAAAATTGCCATTTGGCATAAAAAAAAAAAGCTAACAAGCATTTGGAAGGTGGTAGGACCACTTTCTAGATGCCCAGAAGCTGCTTCTTAGCTGCCCTCTAAAAACCAAACCACAGTTGATTGCTTTACAGATTGTGCTCCATTATGAACTTGCTGACCTACTGGCCAAAATCCTATCTGAGTCACTGACCTGCAACTATTATGCAGATCTGGAAAGTTGGAGTAATGTCAGAAATTGTAATGTGCATAGTCACAGGTTAATTAAAGGTTTTCATGATATATTTTTAATATCTAATTATGAAACCATGTTATTTTTATAAAACCATTATAGTTTCCCCTTAGAGTAACCCTTCGTGGCATACATTTTTTCCAAAATGGAAATACCTGCATAATAAGAGAAGGAATACTTTTAATAACAGGAAAGGAAGTGAGGAGAAATGTCTTCCAAACCATAGCCACTCTATCCAAGTCTAAAATAAATGTTTTGGCTGGACATACATTTTAAAATAATTACTAAAATGGTACTGGATAAAGAATAGCTTGTGTAACCCCAACAACTTGTGACACGTAAGACTTATATGTTTCCTAACAGCACACAGATCGTATGCTCTTGTGCGCAAGACAGTCAGAGAAACTGACCCTCTAATTTGTAGGCACATGAATCTGAAAACCTCATCCTCACGTTTTATAAAACCTTTAATTGAATGAGAAGTACAATTGAAGGATTACACTGTATATTCTATCAGGTTATGTCCACTTCAGATTTCTTGTCAAGGAAAATTTGCAGGAAAGCTAGTCCCCTGGTTCAAGCAAGGTGTCTAAAGTCACGCAATACACTTACCTCCAGGTCAAATATTGTTGCCCAGTCTAAGACATCTTCCATAGAAATCTCAGTATTGCCTAATCATAGCTTGTGTTCTATCCAAATTATGGTCTCACACCCTCCTAAAGGATATTCCAGAATGTTGAATTGAAATGAAAATTAGGTATCCAGCTAAGAGAGGGTAATACCATTGTTATTGTCTGCGTTGGAGACCCAATCTGATATGAGAAAATGTTACCATCAGCACATCACAAAAAAAAGAGCTTGTCTTGGTTGCAATGGCCCTTAATTGTTCTCAGGGCTGTCTGAGAGATAGAAAAACCATATTTACAGTATATGCTTACCTGTACAGTACATGCTTTATGCAAATGTATTACTAGATGAATATATGTCAGACAATGATAATATCGCATTTATTCTGTATGTTTCCAGAAAATCACGCCAGGAAAGTCAAGTGTTAAGTAGCAATGGAGTCAACCCCCTCGTTAAGAGCCGTCACACTCAGAGCAGAAGGAGAAGACGCATGACCTGCCCAAGCCCAGCTGAGATTAACAAGGCTTTGATGACTGTCACTTTGGAACAACTGGGGAAGGGTTGCAGCCTTGATGAACTTATGGAGAAGTGCATACAGTCATTTGGTAAGTGGATGACCATGGACCTAATGGACTGTATAGGTAAAGCAGGAAGCCCATCACAACAGATGTGAGGCCATTGCCTCCAGGGCCACTCTTGTTTTTCAAAGGTGACTTTGATGTAAGGAAGGCCTCTAAAATATATCCTGTGTCCCTGTGCGGAATTTTGAGTCCTGTTTGAGCTCAAGCAAAATGAATCTGGATTTCATCAAATGTGGTCATATTTTCAAATAGACTTAGGTGGGCTGTGGTCAGGATGTAAACATCCCTATTTTTGAATAAGAGATATTGAGAGAATTCTTCAAAGCTGCTTCATATAGTATATAATTAATCTAGAATTGTTCCAGCCATAGTTATTTTTCCTAGCTTCCCCTTGAGGATCAGTCCCTGGTGACTGTGGGATGCTGCTTTCTTTAGTAAATGCACTTTTCTAGGCTTCAAGGTGAATTAGAAAAAGTTTCTCAAGGGTTGAAGTATGAGTTGGTAGCTCAATTTCTCCAACATATATGAAAGGCTGCCTAAGACCAAACAAGTCTCACCATCATGCAGTTGTTAGTCCAGATAAGACAAAGTCTTACATCTATGTAAGGAAACCCTTATTCAGTATTGCTTTCTCTAAGGTTCTAGGGCTGGCTACATGTACTACCCCCTGTAACCCTAAGATGATTGAGTTATTTTGTGTTCAAACATTTTTTTCAGAGAGTAAAATGAGCATTACAAAGAAATCAAGTTATAAGTTCTGTGAAGTTATGATGTTTATATCAGCACACTTTAGAAAAATTAGAACAGAACTGTAAGCAGTTATAGAGTTGGTAGGCAGGTTCATATTATGTAACTTGGATTTGAAGATGGTGTCTTGTTATGGTTTTTCAGCTGCCAGGTGCAAAATGTAAGGCCTGTGTAAGCTATGAGTATCTGGAGTTAAACTTTACAAAGGGCTTAGGATTGATTGGCCCAGAATGAAAAGTTGTTCCTCCAAATTACTGGGTTTTCCCTTTGACACTTGTGGAAGAAGAGAAGTAGATAAAGTAGCCATTCTCACCTAAGGTTTCTCCAGAAGGTATTAGGGGTTCTTTGAACCATATTCATTTTCTGCCTCTCAGACAAGTAACCACTGTCACGAATGATGATTTTGTATGCTATAAGAAGGTCATTCTTATCACTGATCACCAAAGCAAAGAGCATTCTTCTCACTGACCACCATGCCAATGTACCATAAGCTGTACATACAGTATTTGTTGCCAGGGGTTTCCCGAAACCTTAAATTTTATTTCAAGGGTTCCTCCATGTTAAGAAAGCCCAAAGTAAGGTATACTGCTGTGGATGGGTAAGGTGGTCACAATACCCAAGATCTACTACTGGTGATGCTATCAAGTGCTGAAAACAAGTGCTTGTGGCTGGGATAGGCAGTCCCTCAATACGTTTAACGTTGATAGATATAAGCCAGCAACTCAGTGGGCTCAAACACTGAAAATCTTTATTGGCTACACAAGTACATCCAGTAACAAAATGCATTGTTTTACTGGATTTACTTGTATAGCCAATAAACATTTTCAATGTTTGAATCCTCCGAGCCACTGGCTTGTAGCTATCAACGTTAAACCAATTCTTTTCTCTGAATTTTTTATTTGATATAAATTTTGATTTAAAAATGTGTTACAAATAAGACAATCCACAGTAGTTGAATATCATTTCTCTGACACCCATAGAGTTCAGGTGATGATCAGAGCTCAGGAATGATTTAAACACCTTCAGACAAAACACCTGGCTGGTGTGCATTCATGTTTATGTCTATAAAGGAGGGATGAAGAGTAGCGGGCATGTGTTGCTCATCTTTTTAGGAACAACTGAAATCTTTTTAACGGGTCTTCTTACCTAATGTTTGATTGAAAAATTGCCAGTTAGTGGCCTCTGTGGGCCATTCACAAGAGCTGCCTTGGCCTGCAAATGTAAATGTCAAGCTGCAATTTAAATGTCAAGCTTTTTCCAAGGTATTGTCCTAAGACTCTCAACTCTCAGAACTTTATCAAAATAGGAAGTGTTACCCAGGAGAAATCAATCAGATTGAAATGATGACAATATGGTACCTAAAAAAGCAGTTTGATATATAAGACCAATTGGGGTTGTCAGGCAGTTTAATGAATGTTAGATATTCAATGCATTTACCTGATATTACTTGTTTTGTTTTGCCTCTGGTGACTGAGAAGATGCGGATGGAAAGCTCTGGAGAAATGAGGACACCGTTAACATGATCCTCATCATGCACAGCTGGGTGGTGCCATCAGCAGAGTTTGCACAAAAAGTTCTTCAACTATATCCTTATCAGCACTGACATAAATCCCCCATCGGGGACTTTGATATATACGGTAGATATTCCACTTACTTCTTTATAATGGTATTGAGTTCCTTGACTACCACTTACCTACAGAGAAGAAGATCAAAACCAAAGGAAGAACCAGATATGCCATTTCCTAAGGTAAGCATACACCTCTCCTTGTATTGGTTTCCTGGCTCAATGTTTGTCCTGTGCATCATAATAAAAAAAAATAGAGTACTTTAATTACATTACTTGAGTACCAGCTTGTATATACCCCTTCATTACCAGGCAGTTTTTCAGTTTTCAGTGCTGTGAAAGTTTGACTTAATCATACAATACTCTACCCAAATGTATTTTATATAATTTGTTTAAACAAATAGCACTTACTGTAATTTTGGTGGTACTTATCAACAACTGTTTTTTTTAAATCATTTAATATACAGTATAGAGGAAAAAATTCAGTTCAGCAGATATACTGACAGGTTTTCAGGAGACTTGCATGGCACCAGCGATCTGCTGATCACTGGTGCAATGCTGTACAGGCTCCCGTAACCAAAAATAATAAATGCACATTTTTTACCTGCAAAAAATGTGCATTTATTATTTTTGGTCAAAAGGTGAACTGTTGGATAATGAGTGAGGAATCCCATGTCCAAATTATCCAACAGTTTTATGACTATTAGCTGAAGCTTGACTCCCTCTGTGTGAGTGTAGTATCCCCCCCCTCCCCCCTCGCTTTGGCTGTATGTTATCTCTAGCCTCTCTTTTTTTTTTCTTCATCTCTTCTAACATTCTGCTGAAACTTTGTGATTTGTACAGTACTGCTTGGACTTTGAAGAAGGGGACATACCCCGAAAGCTTGTCCTCAAAATTGTATGTTAGTGCAAATAAAAAAAGTATCACGGACAGTACTCAATTGTTTCATTTGCTGACATGGAAATTCCTGTCCTATCTGATTAATATTTGAGCCAATAACTGTTTATAAATGAAGATTGTGTCCATGTCTAAACCCCTCTAGAAAGGCCCTTGTGTGTAATAATGAAAAGCTCACCTGTTTCACACCTGCAGGTTTTGGGTAAATGACTATCCAGAGATGTTTCGGCTTGACCATGAACTAGAAGAGCTGATGTGTGACTTTTGGGAGGTAGTTAAGGACAGCAAAAGGCCAAATGACCACCGACAAAGTCTTGATACATCATTCATGTAAGGACTTTATGTAATCCAGTCTAATCTCTATTTCCCCAGCGGTTGAGGAAACTTTACTTCTCTTTTCTTTTTATTTAGTGTTTCTTGATTTGCTTGCTTTTATATTGTTCACTTTTCCTTTTTATCATTTTCAATGCCAGATTTGACCCAGAAACCCCAAAGACCTTTCCAGAGTCACCAAGCTTCAACAAGAAGAGGAAAGTCTCCCTTCTGTTTGATCACCTGGAACCACTGGAACTGGCAACGCATCTCAGCTACCTGGAGTTCAAATGCTTCTGCAGGATTACGGTAAAAATCTCACACTCTACAACAAAACAAAACAAAACAAAGAGTTCTAAAATATTTATAATACAGAATTTTAAGTTTATTATCTGAAACATCAAAATAAAGCACAGTAACACATTTACCGGATGATTGATGGAAAGTTCAGGCTAATAACCACATAACTATTTTAAACTGGTAGAGATTGAAGAATTGGTTTTAATGTTCATTGGTAAAATTGTTATTACTAAAATGATTGTCTAGGCAAAAAGGCATAAAAATCAAATTCATTAACTCACCTTCAAAGTTTTTGATTATTGCTGATCACAGTGAAGCAATTTTGTTTGTTCACTATAGTTATGGGAGGCATTGTGCAGCTAATGGGGTTTATTTACTAAAACTGGATAGTGCAAAATCTGGTGCAGCTCTACATAGAAACCAATCAGCTTCCAGGTTTTATTGCCAAATCTTATTTGAACAAACTTATTGGCTACCATGCACATTTGCACCAGATTCTAAGTACACCAGTTTTAGTTAATCTCCCTCTTTGTCTTTGAACAAATTGGAAGCTTGCAGTAGTGGTTGGGTGGATAAAGAGACTTGTGATTCTTGAACACTGAACACTTTATTGCAACATCCCCAACTCAACTACTACTCCTTATTTTAGCCCCATTTCAGATCTCAGTTCTATAAATCTGTTTTCCAGGAAGTAGCTCTGAAAGTGTCCATGTCTGCAGTTCACTAAGAGATGTCATATCTTCATCAGCAGCTCTGATCCATTTTTGTTTCTCATGGTTTGGAAGTCTTTGTATCTCATCCCATGAATCTGTAAGCTCGAAAGAGTAGGGCCCTCTTACCCCTTGTGTGCTGTTTGATGTTACTGTACTGTTTCATGTATTGTCCCCCCTCTATTGTACAGCGCTGAGCAAACCCTTTGGCGCTATATAAACTCGATAAATAAATAAATAAATCTGGCTCTGGTTTTAATGCTACGCGAGCAACATAGGAGAGACATTTGGCTGGGATGCCTTTGTTCCTTCTGGTGGATTTCCTGACTGAAGCCTCTTGTGGCCTGTTTTCTTCATTTACAGTATTTGGATTTCAATCTGTGTGTCATTTTGGTGCTTATCTTAATGTGACACTGATGTGGAACTTCCCTCAGTTTGAAGTGTTTGTGTTAGTTCATGAAATGTTGAACACACTGAAGTTTCATCGACAATTACACTTCTACCGATGGTTACCTTGTTTGTGTCTTGGTATAGAATTCTGTATCCTTTTTGATTTTCACTGTACCCCACAAGTATACCTTCCTTTGCGTGAGCATCCCATTTTGTAAATTTTTCTTTTGTGATGTGCACATAGGCTTTGCTTCCAAAAAAGTTTAGATGGTTCAAATTCTGGACCTTTTAATTTCACAGATCATAGGAATTTTTCTGGTAGTTGATTTTGGAGATAGCATGTGGTCAAAATTGCCTCCCCCCAGAATGTGGTTGGCATATCTGCATCAAAAAGCATGGTTCTTCCACTTTCACATAGACTACAGTTCATTCTTTATGCAACCATGTTTTGTTCTGGGATGTATGATACAGTAATTTGAAATATTGTGCCATGCTTTTTGAGAATTGCCTGTGTGTTATCACCTGTACATTCAGTTCCATTATCTGTGTGCAATACACTAGGCATTTTGCCATATTTGTTGGTTACTTGAGCCAAATACTGTTCAAGTTTCTTTGGTACTTCACTATTGTTGTGTAACAGATATAGTGTAGTATACCTGGAGTAATCATCTATAACAGTGAGAAAATACCTCTTCTTTCCTGAAGTCAATTTTTCCATTGGACCGCAAAGATCTGAATGAATTAAGTCCAGAGGGGTTTTTTTTAGCTCTGCTGTTACTCTGCTTTGGAATGGCTATTTTTGTCATATTTCTTTTATACAGCTGGTGCATTTTGTTGTTTGATCACATGGACTAATTTTTATTCCACTTGTATAGATATTCTCAGTTAATATTTATATTATGTTAGGACTTGTGTGCCCAAGTCATCTATGTCATTTGTGAATGCAATTTGAATGTTTTTCCACCTTGGCAGTATTAACCACCTCATTGCAGTTCTGCTGATACAGTTCATCAGTAATTTTAGCCTTTGCAAGTAAGATATCTATCTATATCTATATGTTTTTATTGCCATATTTCATTTTAAAGCAGACTCTGCGATAAAAGCACTGTCACTATTAACCCCCCTGTCGGTATTCCTGAGTGTAGCTGGGGGTTAACTTTCAGTAACAGAAGCAGTAACCCTGAGCTACACTCGGGATTACACTGCACTGTTGCTCTGGGATCCCTCGAGCACTTACCTTGTTCTGTGGTCTCGCGATGTCCCCCCTGCAGTGTCCCCGGCCATGTCCTCCGATTGATGCCAGCATACATCTTCCGGGTTCCGTTCCCTATGAGCATCGGGACGTTCGCGACGTATGGGGATGGAACCGGTGGGAATTTAAAAAATGTAAAAATTTGACATTCACTCACTACACTAAAATCTGATAGTATTACATTACTGTGTCAAACCATTTCACATACATTTTGTCTCGAGTGCTTTGTCCTGTGCCCTGCCTGCATTTTTACCGTTCTTTCTGCCTGGAAACTGAGAAACGTCCATGGCGTCCAAAAAGCATCCCTTTATGTCAAAAGCGGTTTTAGACCAGCTAGAGAACAGCGATAGTAAATCAGAACCACTTGCAGAATTGAGTGATAATGATTTGTTGGGAAATTCATCATCAGACACTGAAATCGATTTTGTGATTGAGCTCAGTGATGTGCGAACTTGGCGCTCTATTTCAAATTTCAGTGTTTTTGGTTTGATTACATTATTGAATTAAATTTATTATTATTATATTATTATTTTTTATGATTATGTATTATATTATAATTTATGATTTCGTGTTTCAAATTTTATCATACTCGGGATGTTTACTAGACTCTTGTTCGGACAGATTTCAGTGAGTTATTCCTAAGAAATACAGGCCTACAATAAAAAAACAACATATTTCCATTGTAAACAATGTACCGCTTTGAGCACAGAAATACTGACATAATCAGACCGCCAGGGAGGTTAATGCTTTCTGTTTTACGCTTACATTCATCCATAGGCTTGCCTTTAACACATTCCAGTGTCAGTTTATTATCTGCATCAAGTGCCTTGGCAAGTGTTTCATAACTTTCTGTTAAACCACTAAGTAATAATGCTGTGAAATGAAAATGATCATCTTCTTTGCTAAGAGAAATTGTGCTTGGTGCTTTCTAATCTTTCTCTATCCACTCATATGAAGAGTGTTCTGGCCAGACTTCATTTATATATTTCCACATACTTTCTTTTATTAGCAGCATTTTCATTTTGAAATTCCAAGATTGGTAGTTCTGGTTTGTCAAGTTTGCAAATGAAAGCTTTGTTGCAGCTGTGTTACTGGCCATTTTCTTTTATTCTGTTGCATTCTTCTTTCTGTTGCTGTATCTTGCACTTATTTGCTGTAGCAGGCTATGACTGGGGAAACTGGACCAGTGACCTGTTAAAAATTATGTACATAGCCCTGCAGAACAAATAGTGCACAGTCCACATGTACATTTATGCTTGCTTCACTGCAAACAGGAAACGTTTTTCAGTGAAAAGACATAGAGTTTATCATAGATGCAGCTACCAACTTATAAACATTGCCATCTACTGGTTGAAGAATATTCCTCTACTGAATACTGATGTAGTTGCTGCATCAAATACATTAAAACTGTATTCCAGAAATCTGATTATTATTTCTCTTCATCAGCATTTAGACTATCGAAGCTATACTTTGCAGAGTTCTCTGCGAGAAATCCCTCGGCTGGAGCGGTCAGTCTCCTTATGTAACAGCATTTCACAGTGGGTTCAGCTCATGATCCTCAACCGCCCAACTCCACAGCAGAGAGCTGAGGTCTTCACCAAATTTATCCACGTGACTCAGGTGAGATCTGAACATTACTGCATCCAAATCACAAAGGATAAGCTGCTCTGGGTTATTTTTGCATCATATCCGCAGCAAAAATTGGTTTTATTAAGTAGTAATTTTTTTGTTTTGGCGTCACATTGCATTTTTTGGAAATCAGAATGTCTGTACCATGTGAATAACTGCGGCCAATCACAGCTAACCATAATAGTACACACTGATTGAATAGACTTCATTCAGAAAAAATGATCGTTTATAACAGTTAGTATCACTGTTATAAGTGCTCATAGTGTGTAAAAACAAAATCCTAATCACCTCCCCAGTGTAGTACAGTGCTACAGTACTGTATTGCTCTGGTCACAGTATATATTTATAAAATCGTAAAAAATAATAATAATAATAATAATAATAATAATAAAAATTAATAATAATAATAAACAGTTAAAAAAATAATTACAAAATGTTAAAAAATATTTAATTTTTTTTTTTTTTTTACGTATTGTCACCAGTAAGTGTTCCTGATCACTGCCACACCAGTTTTATGATGGAACTGTACTGCAATGGTGACAGAATGTGAAAAAAATTTTTTTTTAATTTCTTCATTTTCCAGGAGATTGTGACAAAAATTACAACTTAAAAAAAACTTGCCATGCCTCTTTCTAAATACCTCAGACTGACTACTTTCCAGAAAGAGGGTCATTTGGGGGAAATTTGTAATGTTCTGGCGTTTTCGGGCTTCAAGAAATAAGATTCGGAGGCCGGCAGTACATCAGAACTGATCGATTTTCAGATACATATACCATAGTTTGTGGACTCTAACTTTCCTACAGGCTAAATAATATGCACTGATTTGGGTCATTTTTGCCAAAGAATGTGGCAGAACTACATTTTGACCTGAATATGTGAAGAAAGATTATTTATTTGCAAATTGTATATCAGAAACAAAGAAAAAATTTGTGTTTTTTTCATTTATTTAGCAAAAAATATAAAACCCAGTGGTGATTAAATAGAAGCAACATAAATCTCTATTTGTGTAAACAATTGCTAAAAATTAAATTTGGGTACAGTGTTGCATGACCGCGAAATGGTCATTAAAAAAGTATGACAGCAGTGAAAGCTGAAAATTAGCCTGGGCTGAAAGTGCCCGGTATTGAAGTAGTTAAAAGAGGGGATCCTGGCTGAGACATGCATTGTATAACTGTCATCTCATATCTGCGAGAACCTCAGTAGCTTAGTTTTGTCTCTGGGTAACCAATAATGAAACATACGACCCCAACACAAAATGGAAGCTGCAGTGAAATTCTTTTATTTATTGATTTGTTTGTTTCACAGAAACTCCGTAAACTCCAGAACTTTAACACCCTGATGGCAGTGATTGGAGGACTATGCCACAGTGCCATCTCCAGGTTAAAGGAGACACATAGTCACCTGTCACAGGATGTACTAAAGGTGAGTGGGAAACAATCTCTTCTTGTATAGAATTTGTAATTGAAGGCCAAATACACCCAAAATAATACAGTAATGATCCATCTACTTCCTAGATCTCTCAGTTACTCAATTGGTAGGATTTTCTTGCAGGAGGTTGTTTTTGCTCCACCCACAAGGAGCTAAGATGATGGAGTCATTCTCTTGTAGTTGATTTTTTCTTTTAAATGTTGAATGCAAACAAGTAACATTCACATACAAAATGGGACCATTCAAGAGAGCCACTATGTTCACAATAAACTGTAAATACATTACAATATCAATAGCTATGGTGGGTAAAGTAAAGTACACCTAGAAACAGTCATATCATAATGAATAAGTAATAGTACAGTCTCCTGGTGTCAGGGCTCCCAGGTATGACCAGAGGTGTGTGACTGATGCAGGGAAACGCAGACTTCAGATATGTGATAAACAATACAATTTATTAACACTAACAATACAAACATAAACGCAGTGCAATACTAAAACATAACACAGTGCAACCAAACCAAACCAACCACCCACAGATAACAGTATATACAAGCAAGCGTCGTCAGGCAGGCCGGGTCAATATCAATAGGGCAGGTAGGTACAGGGGGAGCAAGCAGAGAATGGTCGGGGTCACAGGCCAGGTTCAGCAGCTAGCAAGCAGCGTAGTACAGAGGGTCAAGCAGAGAGATGGTCAGGGTCACAAGCCAGGGATCAGGACAGGTAGCAGAGAATCAGACAGGAACAGAGAGCAGGAACAGGATACAGGGCCAAGAGAAACACAACACCAAGGCCGAGTCTGCAAGTCTGGCCATCCCTTAAATACCCCAGCATCATCAGTTCCAGGTGTTAGCTGGCTGAAAAGTTGAGTCTCTGATTGCAGGGAACACCCGCTGGCCAGCCCTGGTACTGCAGATCAAAAGGCAGGTGAGTCCCACCATTGCTGGCCAGTCCATTCCTAACAGTACCCCCCCCTCAAGGAGCGGCCTCAGGACGCTCCAAACAGTCCTAGCTGGGCAAAATGTTCCACCGCCCGGGTCTGGCAACTGGCGGGATATCAAAGACTGGCACACCGGGCAGGACTCCGGGCAGCGGCACACCGGGCTGGACTCCGGGCAGAGGCACATCGAGCAGAGGCACACCGGGCAGAGGCACACCAGGCAGGACTCCGGGCAGAGGCACATCGGGCAGGACTCCGGGCAGAGACACATCGGGCAGGACTCCGGGCAGAGGCACATCGGGCAGGACTCCGGGCAGAGGCACATCGGGCAGGACTCCGGGCAGAGGCACATCGGGCAGGACTCCGGGCAGAGGCACATCGGGCAGGACTCCGGGCAGAGGCACATCGGGCAGGACTCCGGGCAGAGGCACATCGGGCAGGACTCCGGGCAGAGGCACATCGGGCAGGATTCCGGGCAGAGGCACATCGGGCAGGACTCCGGGCAGAGGCACATCGGATTACCAGGCGAAGCAGCAGGCAGCGGGCCACCAGGCGGAGCAGCAGGCACCGGGCCCCCGGGCGGATCAGCAGGCACCGGGCCCCCGGGCGGGGCTACAGGCACCGGGCCCCCGGGCGGGGCTACAGGCACCGGGCCCCCGGGCGGGGCTACAGGCACCGGGCCCCCGGGCGGAGCGGCAGGCACCGGGCCCCCGGGCGGGGCGACAGGCACCGGCCCCCCGGGCGGAGCAGCAGGCACCGGGCCCCCGGGCGGAGCAGCAGGCACCGGGCCCCCGGGCGGAGCAGCAGGCACCGGGCCCCCGGGCGGAGCAGCAGGCACCGGGCCCCCGGGCGGAGCAGCAGGCACCGGGCCCCCGGGCGGGGCGACAGGCACCGGGCCCCCGGGCGGAGCAGCAGGCACCGGGCCCCCGGGCGGAGCAGCAGGCACCGGGCCCCCGGGCGGAGCAGCAGGCACCGGGCCCCCGGGCGGGGCGACAGGCATCGGGCCCCCAGGCGGGGCGACAGGCATCGGGCCCCCAGGCAGGGCGACAGGCATCGGGCCCCCAGGCGGGGCGACAGGCATCGTGCCCCCAGGCGGAGCGGCGGGCGCCGGACCCCCAGGCGGAGCGACAGGTCTCGGGCCCTCAGGCGGAGCGACGGGCGCCGGACCTCCAGGCGGGGCGACAGGCATCGTGCCCCCAGGCGGAGCGGCGGGCGCCGGACCCCCAGGCGGAGCGACAGGTCTCGGGCCCTCAGGCGGAGCGGCGGGCGCCGGACCCCCAGGAGGAGCGACAGGTCTCGGGCCCTCAGGGGGAGCGGCGGGCGCCGGACCCCCAGATGGAGCGACAGGTCTCGGGCCCTCAGGCGGAGCGGCGGGCGCCGGACCCCCAGATGGAGCGACAGGTCTCGGGCCCTCAGGCGGAGCGGCGGGCGCCGGACCCCCAGGTGGAGCGACAGGTCTCGGGCCCTCAGGCGGAGCGGCGGGCGCCGGACCCCCAGGAGGAGCGACAGGTCTCGGGCCCCCAGGCGGAGCGGCGGGCACCGAGACACCAGGCACGACAGTGGGCTCCGAGTCAACTGGTATGACCGCAGGCACTGGGTCAGACATTGGATGGTCTGGCTGGACAGCGGGCATCGGGTCACCAGGCATCAGGTCATTTGGCTCGACAGCGGGCACCGCGTCATCTGGCAAGGCAGTGGGCTCCGAGTCAACTGGTATGACCGCGGGCACTGGGTCAGACATTGGATCGTCTGACCGGACAGCGGGCATCGGGTCACCAGGCATCAGGTCATTTGGCTCGACCGCGGGCACCGCGTCATCTGGCAAGGCCGTGGGCTCCGAGTCAACTGGCATGACCGCGGGCACCGGGGCAGACATTGAATCGTCTGGCTGGACAGCGGGCATCGGGTCACCAGGCATCAGGTCATTTGGCTCGACCGCGGGCACCGCGTCATCTGGCAAGGCAGTGGGCTCCGAGTCAACTGGTATGACCGCGGGCACTGGGTCAGACATTGGATCGTCTGACTGGACAGCGGGCATCGGGTCACCAGGCATCAAGTCATTTGGCTCGACAGCGAGCACCGCGTCATCTGGCAAGGCAGTGGGCTCCGAGTCAACTGGCATGACCGCGGGCACCGGGGCAGACATTGAATCGTCTGGCTGGACAGCGGGCATCGGGTCACCAGGCATCAGGTCATTTGGCTCGACAGCGGGCACCGCGTCATCTGGCAAGGCAGTGGTCTCCGAGTCAACAGGCACGACAGTGGGCACCGGGTCATCAGGTACCGGATTGTCTGGCTCGACAGCGGGCATCGGGTCATCAGGTATGACAGCGGACACTAGGTCACCAGGCATCAGGTCATTTGGCTTGCCAGCGGGCACCGCGTCATCTGGCAAGGCAGTGGGCACCGAGTCACCAGGTACGACAGCGGGCTCTGAGTCAATTGGCACGACAGCGGGCACCGGATCAGGTACCGGATCATCTGGATCAACAGCGGGCATCGAGTCAACTGGCCTAATAGGATCGTCAGGCTGGATCAGTTCATCATGCTGGGTAGAGGCATTAGGCCGAGTAGAGGCTTCAGGCCGAGTAGAGGCATCAGGCCGAGTAGAGGCATCAGGCCGAGTAGAGGCATCAGGCTGAAGAGAGGCATCAGGCTGAGGAGAGGCTTCAGGCCGCGTAGAGGCTTCAGGCCGAGGAGAGGCTTCAGGCCGCGTAGAGGCTTCAGGCCAAGTAGAGGCTTCAGTCTGAACCACGGAAGGCAGGCTCACCGGTTTGGATACTGGCAGGATGGTATTGGTTGGAAAGAATTTTCGCTTTTTTCTGGTTTTAACTACTGGAGCACTGCAAGTAAACGCAGGTCTGCAAACGAATGGAGCAGCTGGAGACAGAGAAGAACTGGAGGATGGAACAGGAGAGGGAGCAGTTGCTACAGAGGGCTTTTTTACAGGATTAAAGGCAGGATAGGTGCAGCGAGTGGGAACAGGGGACTGACATGCGGTAGATAGCCAAGTATACTGGGCTGTAACTGGAGGAGCTGGTGGGAATACAGGAGTAGAGTTAGAAGCAGGACTGGGTCTTTGTAAGCTGACTGAGGCTGGGTGCAACAAATCTGTCCATGTCTGCAGTAGGGGTTGAACAAAGCTGAGCTTACACAAAGCCTGTCTGGTCAATGACTGCACTGCGTTTATACAATCTCGCAGTGTCTGTGGTGAACATGTGGAATAACGCTCCAGAAAGTAACCCACATCATCCTCTAATAACCACACCAGGGACTCTACCTGGTCTGCACTAAATGGTGGCAAAAATTCATCCCTGCATTCGGGGGAACCAGATGAAACCAACTCTGCACAAACCTCAATCAATGGCTGCACCTCAGAGAACACTGTGCCCTGATCTACTAGAACATGAGCGAGCCGTATACATTCTAGCAATTCATCCCGGGTATACTCCTTCAGAGTTTGATAAGCATACTCCCTGTCATCAAACACTAGCAGATATAAATACTCAACCTCATCAAGATCCATCCTTCCCATCAACAAGCCAAGATGGCTTCCCTGTGCAGCCACTTCTGGTCAGGATTGGCCTTGGTGTAATGTCAGGGCTCCCAGGTATGACCAGAGGTGTGTGACTGATGCAGGGAAACGCAGACTTCAGATATGTGATAAACAATACAATTTATTAACACTAACAATACAAACATAAACGCAGTGCAATACTAAAACATAACACAGTGCAACCAAACCAAACCAACCACCCACAGATAACAGTATATACAAGCAAGCGTCGTCAGGCAGGCCGGGTCAATATCAATAGGGCAGGTAGGTACAGGGGGAGCAAGCAGAGAATGGTCGGGGTCACAGGCCAGGTTCAGCAGGTAGCAAGCAGCGTAGTACAGAGGGTCAAGCAGAGAGATGGTCAGGGTCACAAGCCAGGGATCAGGACAGGTAGCAGAGAATCAGACAGGAACAGAGAGCAGGAACAGGATACAGGGCCAAGAGAAACACAACACCAAGGCCGAGTCTGCAAGTCTGGCCATCCCTTAAATACCCCAGCATCATCAGTTCCAGGTGTTAGCTGGCTGAAAAGTTGAGTCTCTGATTGCAGGGAACACCCGCTGGCCAGCCCTGGTACTGCAGATCAAAAGGCAGGTGAGTCCCACCATTGCTGGCCAGTCCATTCCTAACACCTGGTTTTAACCATCATCAGTCTGTTATAAGCAGTGAATAAGACCATGGACACCAAATTTTGTCAAATTTCTGAGGAGAGCCCCTATTAGCATATGCAAATTGTTATAGGGGAAGGGTAGAGTTTGTAACAGATTTTTCCACTATGAAGCGAAGGGGGAGATGATCTCTTCCAGTTACAAAGAATAACGTAAAATACTAGGCAGTCATCAGCTACTTGGAGTGAAAAAAAAATTTGGAGTTTCTCTATCAGCCCCAAAAGGCATGCCTTGGGGCATCGAAGGTTAGGCAGGCCCAATGCAGTGTCAATGAAACAGTTGGTCTGTGACTGAAATGATTGTATATCGGGGCAGGAGCATAGTGTTTGAGTTCTTTTCTTTTATTATTCTTCATTATGGAACATCCATCAAGGAAATGTGATACATTTTACTGGCTGCACTAGTTGGGTCAAATTGGGAATTCTGGTAGTGGGTCGTTGAAGCTGGGTGTGGACTGTTCTGAGCAGGCTTTCGAGTAGTGATAATTTGGCTTTTTGCAGATAAAAGCTGACTAAGTTGTCCCATTTTTTCACTGTGATAGTGTTTAAAAGCTGTTATTTTGTTAGCTGTGTTGGTATAAACTTTATGGAGTTTTAATGAGAGTGTTGGGCCACTAGCTATAGCAGGAGCAATGCACCCATTGACCAGCTGCATAGGTACACAAGGGGATCACCTGGTGGATGACATGGGTTCACCTGACGTGTGGAGTCTAAGTACTAATCGGTGTTCAACAGAGCTCTTGATGGTGGAGATGGGTTTTCTGCATTTTAGTACCAAGTAGTAGTCCTCAGGATTGGCCCACCAGGAGGTGAGCAAGCTGGGGTCCAGTAGCAGATATGACAAGTAGGGATAAGCAGACGTGCAGTCAGTAAACAAGCCAAAGGTCTGTAATGAGTGGTTTCAGGTTGGGATCAAGCAGAAGCATAGTCGAGGAACAAGCAAAGGGTTGGTAACAAATAATAGTGAAGATACGAACAGCAGCAGGAAAGACAAGCGCAAGATATTGGCTAGAGAGAGCGCAATAATCTAGCAAACAAGAAGTGCAGAGACATGGCTTAAATCAGGAAGGTCATAAGAGGAGCAAAGAGTTCAAGGTTAACCAAAAAAAAAGGAGAGACAAGACAAGTCCAAACAATCAGACAGGAAGCTGTCCAGCATCTCAAGTGGCCTAGCAAGAAAAGTTACTGCCAGACATTGCAGAGCTCCCAGGTTCAGATCCAGACCGTGACATAGACTTTGGTTGAACTTAAAACTGAACTCCAGGAAAGGCAGTAAACATTTGCTTTAATCTCCTCCTTGCAGTTATATATTATCATTAGAATTTTCTTTAAATTCTTCTTCTTTTTTCTTTGGTCACATGATATGCTGAAGGCCCCCCCTAAAATCCCTCTGTTTAGATATGTGGAAGGTCTGTTTCTGCTATGTCTTTCTCAAGTGATATAGGTACAAATGAACTACATTTCTCCGAATTCTTGGCCATGATCCCGGACTTCCAGGGGTGTTTATAGTCCCTGTAGAACCTTCCAGGCTTGTCAGTCAGCCTAGTGAGGATTGGATGAGTGTTCTATCAGAGGTGCTCCTGAGGCCACCCATTGAGCGAATTCCTGCCATGAAGGGGCAAACACCAGTCAATCCAGTAACTCTGACCTACTGGGGGAATTTAGATAACCAGTCACTCAGCACAAAGAAAGTACAGTGGTGGCTTAACGCAGGGCTTGAAATTTCCACTCGCCTGCTCGTCAATGGCAAGTGGAAATTATGGTGGGGCCGAGTGTGTCCCCCAGGGCCGTCTTACTGAGCAGGCTCAGAGCTCAGGCCGGATCTGTCATTGGCACTGGGAGCCGTCAGACTGCTCAATAGTTGAGCGCAGTGAAAGAAAAGGAAGGAGTGTGTGCTGTGCTCTGCCTCCCCCTAGAGTGCAGTACCCGGATCTGTGAGTGAACAACGAAGTACTGCAACTTTTTATGGGGGGGGGTGTATGTGTACATGTATGTGTGTTTGTGTGTGTCTGTGTATGCATGTACAATTGTACATGTGTCTGTGTGTATGTACATGTGTCTATCTGTACATGTGTCTGAGTGTATGTACATGTGTCTGTGTGTGTGTACATGTGTCAGTGTGTGTGTGCATGTACATGTGTGCGGGTGTTTGTGTGTATGTACGTACATGTGTCTGCGTATGTATGTACATGTCTGTGTGTATGTACATGTGTCTGTGCATGTGTATTTCTGTGTATGTACATGTATCTCTGTGTATGCGTGTCTGTACGTGCCTGTGTGTGTATACATGTATCTGTATGTGTGTGTGTACATGAGTCTCTGTGCGTGTGTGTACATGTTTCTGTGTGTGTAGGTACATGTCTGTATGTGTGTGTACAGGTGTCTCTGTTTGTGTGTGTTTGTTGGTGGCAAGTAACTCTTAAGGCCTGGCTAGTAGCTCAGGACTTGAAATTTTAAGCCCTGGCTTAACGGACAAGGGGCAAGAAGGTTGTTCTTGAGTTATTCACTTTCAGGTCATTACAGAGGAAAAGGGGCACTTTTTACATCTGGAGGAAAAGAGATTTAACCTTCAAATATAGAAAGGCTTCTTCCAAGTAAGAGTTGTGAAAATGTAGAATAGACTCCCTGAAGAACTACTTCTGGCCAGCTCAGAAGACTATTTTTAAAAAGAGCCAGGGTAGTTGGTCCAGGGATTATCCAACTGCCTCCTGTGGAATCAGGAAGGAATTTTTCCCACCAATGGAGTGAATTAGATCCTACTTTAACAGGGTTTTTTTTGCCTTCCTCTGAATTAACTGTAGGTATAGGATAATGTATATGGGGGGTTCCTATTCAGGTTTTTTTGGGTTAAACTAGATAGACTAGCATCATTTTTCACTGTACTGTATCTATGTTCTGAATTATCTTTTAGAAAAGAGTGCATGTCCAAAACACTTTGAGGTGTATTTATAAAGAATTTGCAGAGCTGTTTGATAGCGAAAGCACATTCACATTCATTTTGTGTGAATTGGGCATTGGTAACATTTATTTGTTAATTTCCTCTAGCATTCTATAGAATGATTACAGTTTGTCTCTTGTTTTAAACACGTACAATACGTATTTCCTATTCTCTTCTTCTCCATCTAGTGGCCATAACATGGCATTTTACTACTGCCTTTATAACACAAACATTTTTTCCAAAGAGATAATAACCTAAAGAACATTTGTTTTTGCCAAGATCACACAGAACAAATGTACATGCAGATTTGCTGGACGATTGGTTGTGCAAGTTTTTTGTAAATGGACCCCTGTGTAATGTAGTGTAATACCAAATGTGTTAAAGTGATAGTAAACACCACTGGTTACAAAGAAAAAATGACCATGAACACACCAAAGCAGCTGTAATCAAAGTGCAAATTACACACTCAAACCTAACACCCAAAGAATATTTGACAGCGTTATGTGTAATGCTAAACAAAATGTTGATACTGTGCAAACATCAATAAATTAAAAGTTTCCGCATAAAAAGTAATCTTTTGCCACTGATTTGTCACAGTTATGAATTGTATGACTTCAATAAAGTGTCTGTGCAATTATTCCCATGCAAGTGCTTCTGTGCAATTTTCAAAGACACAACCATGTGTTTTTGTGCTGAAATCCAGTGATCTTCCACCACAGAGATCTCACCAGATGGGTATGACCACCCACTATAGGTAAGTCATAATGCACTTGTTATACTGGATCTTGTTTGCCACCATCCACTGCACACCAGGGTTAAATGCTCCACTTTCCTTTTTCTTCCAGACTTTATAGGCTTGTATTCTCATACCACATAGGAAGGGGATAGAGAAAGACCAACATAGTGTAAAAACTTTAAAAACACTTCTAGGTGTAGTGTGTGGGATGACATCACTTCCTGGCCGGCCTCAATGGGGCATTCCATCACCTTGACGTTCTCAAGATGCCTCTGGTACACCCCGAGAAGGAATAAGAAGGGACTGCTCGGCATACTCAGTATGGAGTAGGTACCAGAAGATTGCACATAATCTATTACCTATGTGCATATACCTGAGAGTTGGGTGTGCAGTAGATGGTGCCAAACAAGATCCAATAAAACAAGCGCATTATGACTTACCTATAGTGGGTGGTTATATCCATCTGGTGAGTTCTCTATGATTGTGGTGGAAGACCACTGGATTCCAGCACAAAATCACATGGTTGTGTCTTTGAAGATTGCACAGAAGCACTTGCATGGGTATAATTGCATAGACATGTAGCACAATCCCCTTAGGAGTTGCTGAAGATTTGGGTCCCCCTATAGTCCTACACAGCCAGGCAACACACATATGCCACAGACTTGCATTCCAGAGACAGTAGACAGTCCTTGAACTTGTTTTTTTAAGTTTTATTAGGGGTATTGAACTGATGACAACTTCCTGGCAACTATATACAAGTCTCTATACAGCAAAGTCTCTTCTAGGAGAGCTCTCCAGCCTCTCCTGGTGTACAACCCCAGAACCCAGATGAATCCTTTTCTATATAGAGGAAATCCCTGGGCAAGGGGATCCAGTGGCTGCCACTTTAAGTTACACAGTCCCAGGTAAGGAGCTAGTCAGGTTTCCCAGAATGCCCTCTTTCCTTGTCTGGCCCAGGGGGTGCAGGATTACTCACCCAGTCCTTGCCTGTGAGCTGGCTGGGTTGGTGGCTGCCTTCAGGTCTTCTGGTGGGCTGGCTCCTTCCCTGGCTCCACAGGTGGTCCTCCCTCTGGGGACCAATGAGGCTGAGTTATCCTCCTTTTCAGGCCCCAGCCTGTTAGTAGGCCCCTTCCCACTGGGCCTCCTCCCAGGCTCCTGTATCTCAGCTTTCCTCACATCTTCAACCCAAACTCTCCTGCCCCTGAGCAGGCTCAAACACACTTAAAGGCTGCCCTGGCCCCATGCCAAGCCTCCTGCTTGGGGATTGGCCAGAGTCCTCTAAGTGTGTAGGCCAGCTCCTCCTCACCCCCTCTAGCTGCTTCTAGAATCTTCTCCAAGATTTTAGAGCAGGGGGAGGTATCAAGGAACTGACCTGCAGAGCCTCTCAGCCCTGACCCAAAACTGACCCTGCTGACTATTGCCCAGGCTGCTACTCAACCTCTCTAACTAAAACAATGTAACTAGTGCTCCCTGGCTATCTAAAGGGGCGCTACAGACACTTTATTAAAGTCATACAGTTCATGACTGGATGTATCAGTGGCACAAGATTACTTTTTATGTGGACACTTATCATTTATTGATGTTTGCACAGTATCATGATTTTGTTTAGCATTACACATAGCGCTGTAAAATATTTTTTTGGTGTTAGGTTTGAGAGTGTAATTAGCACTTTGATTACAGCTGCTTTGGTGGGTTTATGGTCATTTTCTCTTTATCTCAGCGCTGGTGCATAATATTTTGGTACTAAAAATTGTTCTGATTTTTTTATTCTTTATTAGATATAAAGTTTTTCTGGAAAGTTTGAGGGAAGAATGAGACTGCAGAGGGCTGTGTAATAGTCAAATGAAGAATAACTAGAAGCTAGAAGGCATAGGTCTGATGTGTGTCAGGGCGTGAGTCACAGTCTATCGTTAGTTTGACTGCCCAGACTCATGAGGGAGGCTGAACTCTGTCACAATCCACCGCGTTGTCTCATTCTAAGAATTTTACCACAAGCACTTACCACAGAAATGAATACGGTGATTTTTTTTTTCACTGTTAATTCCGTGGGTTTACCCTGCTGCAAGGTTGCAGTACAGGAAACAGTTCAGTACTAGACTTGACTCGTTAAATCTTATTTTGTATGTTTAATGTATGAAGAACCTAGTAAGAATTCAGTAGGGAGTCCAGCAGGTTTTGTATGAGGTTCTCTGTAATGGGTCATAGTTCCCATCGGTTTAATGGGTCTACTTAGAGAAGGGGTGCTCAACTTTTGGAGGAGCGAGGGCCACCTAAGTGATTTGGTACCCAGGCACGAGCCACAATGAAATGAAATGGTTCAGAATTTCAAATTTTATATTTTGTATAGCATAATGAACATTTTCCTTCTTCAGCCGCTGAATGTCGACGGGACGGGATGGGAGGAAAAGCCTGCTTTCAATGGTTGCAGGAGGAAATTGGAGAGGATCGGTTCCTGTATATTCCGCCTTAGCCACCCCTCTTGTCTTAGTGTAAAACAGAATGTGACAGGGAGGCCGCACAAGCCCCCTGGAGCATGGGACAGGGTCACCATTGCGACCCCTCACGCTTACTGTCCTGGTCCCCCTAAAAGGCTGCTTTCACACTGATGCTCTGCTGTTTAGCCGCATCGCAGGTGCAGCTCAGTGCACCTGCAGGTTAGCTGTATTTTGCCATTGACTTCTATTATATCTTGTGGGTATGGTGCACTTTTTTAACTTGCACCAAAACTACTGCATTCAGGAGTTTTGGTGTTCTTTCACAAAGTGCACCAAACCAGCAGGATATAAGAGTGCACTTGGTTTGAGGTCGAGGGCCACATCAGAGGTATACGAGGGCCACATGTAGCCCATGGGCCACAGGTTGACCAAATCTGACTTAGTGTATGTCATTATGTGAAGCCAAAAACACCTTTTTCTTGCTTTGGATAGAGTTGGAAAGGAGTAGAACTCCTGAAGGGTTTTACTGCTATCAGGGACTCTGGATTACCCTCACTTCCTGTCCTACTGACAATGGTTTCATCAGACAAGACATGAAGGAAAATCTGTGACAGGGACGCAAACAAAAGCTGTCGTATTGAGACTTCCATGCCATCAGAATACACTGCTCAGTGCAGCCAGCTATAGCCGACGGTGCTGATCAAGCGGGGAAAATCCGACAGGCTGGCTGTACAGAAGTTGATCAGTAGATCATCTTCTGTACAGCTACAGTCCCCATACATGGATTGAAATTTGGCCTGTCCCTCATGAACTGGCAGAATTTCAATCCATGTATGGTCTGCTTTAGTGACATCATCACTGTGGCCAGTTACCCTTCACAAGGAGAGGGAGCAGCAGTGACTAAAGGTCAACAACAGAAACCAGCCAACATTTGGCCTGCGTGTACAGCAGGTTGTCTGACAGAGGCCACTTTAATCAAATGGGAATGCTGGAAAACCAGCATCCGATCAGTGCTGGCAGCCAATGGCTGTGAGTGCTGATCAGTGTGTTCTGGCGGGGGAGAGGTCCCAATTGTCAGAACACAGTAGGTCAATGGGGGAGATCACATCACTAACATCGCTTAAGTCTCGAGCGCACTGAGGATATCAGACGAATGATTAGATGCTAGTCTTATATCAAAAAGGTTTAGGTTACTAAAGTTCTGCAAATTCTCGTAAGACAGAATACAACATCCCACGATGATTGTATTGTGTTGTATTCTAATGTATTCTTTCATTTCTGAGCATGCCCAGTCTTAGTCACTCGATTTTTTACGGACGGCTACTGTACTGATTAAAATCGTTCAATCTGTTATTGTATGAAAAACGTTTTTTGCTTTGTCCCTGCATGTAATTTGAACTGCTGGCTCTTGAAAGCTGCATACTAACTGTCAAGGTCCTACCTTTTCCCAGAGGTTATGCTGCTCCATGTGCTGGCATCCATCTTGGGTTTCTGCAAAAAATCGTGGGAGCCTTTTATGCTTTCAGGCCTCTGCGGTCCATCCTCCAGAGGGGTGTGGTTGAGCACATTTAAGCCGGTTGTCCGCACGTGCTCTTTGCATTCGTGTCCTGTTTGTTAGTGTTGTTGCAAGCTCCTATTCTACTCTCGTGGCTCTCCTGGAAACTGACTCAGCTTTGTCTAAGACTACTCTCAGCCTTATCCCTTTATCTGACCTCCCGTTGCTGAACCCGGCTTGTGACCTGTGTATTCTTGTCTACCGTTCTGTACTGTCTGTCCCGCTGTTATCGACCCGGCCTGTCCAACTACGCTATCGCTCTTATCTGGTTCCTACCAGCTATACGCCATTGGCGGCGGTCATTACCGCAGCTGGGGTTTCTCGGGGGCCACGACCTGGTTCCTGGCTGCATCAAGTCCATCCCCACCATCAGGGGCCCTGGTGAAGGGCAGCCTGGAGCTTAGACTCTGCGCCCTGAGGGACTCTGGTCTGTGGGTGGGGGTGAAGGGCGGGTTGTCCTTCGTCCTCGAGGTTGATGCATCTAAGACGGGAGTAGGCGGTCGCCCGATGGACCCCTACTTCCCTGTGGGTTCTACTCCAGGAAGCTTTCCTTTGCAGAATGCAACTACCAGATTGGAGATAGGGAGTTGTTGGTCATCATTCAGGTTCTCAAGTAAAGGAGGCACCTGCTTGAGGGCTCCGCGGTTCCGGTCCTCATTCTTACCGATCACAAGAACCTGACGTATCTCTCGGAGGCCAAGAGATTGACGCCCCGTTAGGCCAGATGGGCCTTGTTCTTGTCACGTTTCAACTATGTGGTTTCCTATTTGCCTGGCTCCAAGAATGTCAGGGCTGATGCATTGTCGCGGCAATACTCTGAGTTGTCCAGGGAGGACTCTGAGCCAACCTCGGTCATACCTCCAGATCAGATCCTGGCTGCCATTCGCACCAGTCTGACTTCTCCCCTTGGGGAGCAGATTTTGGCGGCTCAAACTGATGCTTCTCCCGAGAGACCAGATGGTAGATGTTTCGTACCTGAGGGATTGCGCACCCGCCTGCTGCGTACCTACCACAACTCCAAGACTGCCGGTCATCCAGGGAGGAACCAGTTGTCCTGGGTCGTCTCTCGTTTATTCTGGTGGCCAACTCTCCATTCGACATCGCATCTTATGTAGCGGCATGTTCGGTCTGTGCCCAGAATAAATCTCCACGGCATCTTCCATTGGGCCTTCTGCAACCCATTCCCAATGGGGAGCGTCCCTGGTCACACCTGGGCATGGATTTTATTGTAGACCTCCCTGTGTCTCGGGGCTATACGGTCATCCTCATGGTCATTGATTGTTTTTCCAAAATGTGCCATTGTGTTCCGCTCAAGAAAGTACCAACTGCGCAAGAACTGGCCACGGTTTTTCCCAAGGAGATTTTTCGCCTGCATGGGTTGCCCAGGGTGATTGTCTCGGACCGTGGGAGTCAGTTCGTGTCCAGGTTCTGGCGCGCCTTCTGCTCCCAGTTGGGTATCAGGCTCTCCTTCTCTTCGGCCTACCACCCGCAGTCCAATGGAGCTGCGGAGCATTCCAACCAGGCCCTGGAACAATTCCTTCGCTGCTATATCTTGGACCATCAGGACGATTGGGCCAATCTCCTGCAATGGGCGGAGTTTGCCAGGAACTCGGCTGTCAACTCCTCCTCCGTGATGTCTCCCTTCATGGCCAACTATGGGTTCCAACCTGCGGTATTACCTGAGAGGTTCTCACCACAGGACATTCCGGCTGTGGAGAACCATCTTGCTGCCCTGCGTTCTTCATGGGGGCAGATCCAGAAGTCCTTGAAGGACTCAGCACAGCGCCAGAAGTTCCAGGCTGATCGCAGATGGCTGCCTGCTCCTTCATACCAGGTCGGAGATCGGGTGTGGTTGTCTACTCGCAACCTCAATCTTCGGGTGCCCGCACCCAAACTGGTCCCCCATTTTGTTGGCCCTTTTCGCATCCTCCGCAAGGTGAATCCGGTTGCCTATGCCCTTGCCCTTCCTTCTGGAATGCGGATCTCTAATGTCTTCCATGTATCCCTGTTGAAGCCTCTGGTCTGCAATTGCTTCACTACCTCTCCGCCTCGGCCCCGTCCCATCTGGGTTGACGGTCATGAGGAGTATGAGGTGAGCCATATCCTGGACTCTCGATTGGTGCGCGGTCAGGTGCAGTTCCTGGTTCATTGGCGCGGTTATGGTCCTGAGGAGCGTTCCTGGGTTCCTTCCGCGGATGTTCATGCTCCTGCCCTCCTCTGCACTTTTCATGCCCGCTTTCCTCAGAAGCCTTTTGTTGAGCCGCGGAGGGGGAGGGGCCCTTGAGGAGGAGGTACTGTCAAGGTCCTACCTTTTCCCAGAGGTTATGTTGCTCCATGTGCTGGCATCCATCTTGGGTTTCTGCAAAGCATGGTGGGAGCCTTTTATGCTTTCAGGCCTCTGCGGTCCATCCCCCAGAGGGGTGTGGTTGAGCACATTTAAGCCGGTTGTCCGCACGTGCTCTTTGCATTCGTGTCCTGTTTGTTAGTGTTGTTGCAATCTCTTATTCTACTCTCGTGGCTCTCCTGGAAACTGACTTGGCTTTGTCTATGACTACTCTCAGCCTTATCCCTTTATCTGACCTCCCGTTGCTGAACCCGGATTGTGACCCGTGTATTCTTGTCTGCCGTTCTGTACTGTCTGTCCCGCTGTTATCGACGCGGCCTGTCCGACTACGCTATCGCTCTTATCTTGTTCCTACCAGCTATACGCCATTGGCGGCGGCCATAACCGCAGCTGGGGTTTCTCGGGGGCCGCGACCTGGTTCCTGGCTGCGTCAAGTCCATCAGCACCATCAGGGGCCCTGGTGAAGGGTAGCCTGGGGCTTAGACTCCGCGCCCTGAGGGACTCCGGTCTGTGGGTGGTGGTTGTCGTCAGTCAGTGCGTGACCCTGCCATTAGGCCTGCCTGTCCATTCCACAGCTCCTGCCCTGACACTAACAGGCAGATTATCAGATGATCACTCTGAAATCAGTATTTTTTGTCCAATTTTCTTAGTGTGTGTAATCATTGGTTAGTATGACAACCTCACTCAGCTCACTGGGTTGAATGAAAAAAGAACTCCCCGTGTGTACCCCGCCATAGTCTCACACTGGATAACTGCAGAGATCTGGAAGTAATACACAAAACACACCAAGATTCAATTACAAATCCACATGATTCTTCTATTTGGACAATAGTTACTTACCCTAGAGTACAGTTTTATGCCTTCATCCACACTTTTTTCATGTGTGATTAGATGCCACTTGTAGAACAGGATCAGAATGTCACATTTTCAGCCTATTTAAATAGGAGCACCTGAAGAAAGTGTTTATTAACCACTTCCTGTCTGGACACTTTTACCCCCTTCCTGTCCAGGGCAATTTTCAGCTTTCAGTGTTATCACACTTTGAATGACAATTGCGCAGTCATGCAACACTGTACCCATATCAATTTTTTACCTTTTTTTGAGACAGATAAAGCTTTATTTTGGTGGTATTTATTCACTGCTGGGATTTTTTTTTTTGCTATGTAAATGAAAACGTCCAAAAAGTTTGAAAAAAAGTGTTTTTCTTATAAAATTTTGCAAATAAATAATCTTTCATCATAAATCTTGGCCAAAATGTATTCCGTTATCTTTTTAGTAAAAAAAAAAAAAGCCAAATTAGTTTATAACCAAAAATCAAAAATTATAAATTTTAAACTTTTTTTACATTTTTATTTTATTTTTTTATATTATTATTTTTTTTTGTTTTTTTTACATACTGTCACCCTAGCAGTACAGTGTCACCATGGTGACACTGTACTACTTGTGGGGGTGATGAAGATTTTTTTTTACAGTGATTGATTGATCACAGCTTGTCACATGGTACAAGGCTGTTGTGAATAGCCTTGTACCATGTGACCTCTGTGATCATTCACAGATTTCACATGTAGTAAGCAATGATGTCACAAGTGACATCTTGCTTACTGCTTTGCATGTGATCACTGATTGGCCAATCGGCAATCACATGATTGGGACCTCGTAGAGATGTCCCGTCCGACGATCAGTGTTTCACTGTGTCCGGAGGACACAGCAGGCACCGGATCGCGGTGCTGCGCGCTCCCAGGGAGCGCGCACAGCTAGAAATGGCAGGTGCCGTTTATGAACGGCAACCCGCCCCTGGAGTGCCACCGCCCTGCCGTTTATAAACAGCAGGCGGACGGCAAGTGGTTAAGGTTTATTCAGGTGCTCCAAGTCTATGGGGCCAAAAACAAGTGATCCTGTCCCAAAGAATCTCACATACTTTATTGAGCATCAAGTGACAGGTGACAAGCGACACAACATTCAAGTGTGAATGGGCTTATTGAATAATAGGATTCTTCATCTTGAACATTGCCGCACTTTAACAGTCATGCAACAAATCGCTCAGGTGTGAATGTGGGCTAAAAAATCTGTTTTATTCACTAGAATGGTCCATAGTAATCCCCAGATTGGATTCTCTCTCTCTCTCTCCTTCTCTCTCTCTCTCTCCTTCTCTCTCTCTCTCTCTCTCTCTCTCCTTCTCTCTCTCTCTCTCCTTCTCTCTCTCTCTCTCCTTCTCTCTCTCCTCATTTAGGGCTTAATCATAAAGGGAGAGGAGCTACCTCTACAATAAAACCCCTATTGAGTTAAATGCACCAGAGAGAGAGGATCTCAAGCAGAATTACTATGGACCATCCAAGTGGAAAGGTGGATTTTAGCTGAATTTGGCACATGGCATTTTACTCTGTGTGATGGATTGAGCATTGAGACAAGCTTGAAACCAGTACCAGGACAAGGTCATCCAGTGCCCAGGGCAAATAAGCCAAACTGTGCCCCCCTCCATTATGTGCAATCTTAACTGCTATCCCCCCACAGTTATCTGCTAGTCAAAATTGTATCAAAATGAGCTCACTGGTGCAACCATCAATAGAGTAAACTGCTGCCCCCAGGGCAGCTGCCCCTCTTGCCCACCCCTTGTCCCAGCCCTGCTTGAAACCATGCCTGCACCCATGGTGGGAAGCCATGCTGTATTGCTGTAGCAACAAAAACCATGATAGAGGTTCTAACTCTTCCTCATTCTGTACAAAACTAGAAGAAAATGTTTTGGTTGGAGTTAAGCTCAAATGAACAAATACAGCCACACATAACTGGTGTCTGTGTCTTTTTTACTATCTGTCTAGGGATGGTAACACTTTTTACAGGTTTTGGGCTAGTGTGCTTCTCTAGAATAACTCACCCATGCTTTTCTTGGGCAGACGCTCAGCGAAATGACGGAGTTACTGTCCTCAAGCAGTAACTACAGTACATATCGAAGAGTCTACAATGAATGTGGTGGATTTAAGATTCCGATTCTGGGTGTCCAGCTGAAGGATTTAGTTTCACTAAATGAAGCTTTGCCTGACTATTTGGACAATGGGAAAATCAATGTCAGCAAACTGCAGAGTCTGTACCAGCACATCCTGGAGCTACGGCAGCTGAAGAAAGTCATTCCACCATTCCAAGCCAACAATGATGTGATACTGCTGCTAACAGTGAGTACACCACTTGGCATATATTGTACATCCATTTACAAATGCATAATCTATGTAGTACATATATTAAGCCCCATACACATGATGAGAATATCGGATGAATGATTTTTTTTTGCATGCCAGTCACATATCAAAGATGAATAGCTTACTAAAGTTATGAAAATTCTCGTAAGACAGAATACAAATTTGGAAGTGATGTAATGTATTGTATTCTATCGTTATGTATTCTTTCATTTCGGAAAGATCATAGCATAGCTGGTCTTGTTCACTTGATTTTTTTTTTAGACGAATACTGTACTGATTAAAGGAAAATTTCTTCTGTTATCGTACAGGAAAAAAATGTGTGTTTGTCCCTTTGAACAATTTTGCATGAACTGTCGTGATTGGCCTTCAAAAGTTGTGTACCAATGATCAGACTATAGGATGATCACTTGGTATTATTGTCTAATTTTCTCATTGTGTGTGCTAGACATTTCAGCGATTTACTAAAACTGGAGAGTGCAAAAGCTGGTGTGGCTCTGCATAGAAACCAATCAGCTTCCAGTTTTTTTTGTCAATGCTTGATTGAACAAGCCAAAGTTAGAAGCTGATTGATTACCGTGCACAGCTGCACCAGATTTTGCGCTCTTCAGTTTTAGTAAATCAACCCCAATATGTCTTTATAGGAAATGAGAGGGAATTTATTAAACTAGAAACAGATTGCAATAAAAATCTGTCAGGAGATATTCCAAAATTTACAAAGACTGCAAACAATTATTCATTATTAGGGCTTGTTCACACTTGACTAAATTTCTAACTCTTACCAAATGCTCCTATAGCTTTAGTATGGGCATTAGACAGGCGTTGATGAGCTTTAGTATGGGTGGTAGACAGGCGTTGATGAGCTTTAGTATGGGCATTAGACAAGCATCAATGAGCTTTAGTATGGGCATTAGACAGGCATTGATGAGCTTTAGTATGGGCGTTAGACAAGCGTTGATGAGCTTTAGTATGGGTGGTAGACAGGCGTTGATGAGCTTTAGTAAGGGGTGTAGACAGGCGTTGATGAGCTTTAGTATGGGCATTAGACAGGCATTGATGAGCTTTAGTATTGGCGTTAGACAGGAATTGATGAGCTGTAGCATGGGCGTTAGACAAGCTTTGATGAGCTTTAGTATGGGCGTTAGACAGGCATTGATAAGCTTTAATATGGGCGTTAGACAGGTGTTGATGACCTTTAGTATGGGTGTTAGACAGGCGTTGATGAGCTTTAGTATGGGTGTTAGACAGGTGTTGATGACCTTTAGTATGGGAGTTAGACAGACGTTGATGACCTTTAGTATGGGAGTTAGACAGGCGTTGATGACCTTTAGTATGGGCATTGCTTTTTAAGAACACTCCCCAAATGCCCTTTGTGCAGTTTTGAAGCATTTTATAAGTGTTTGACAAGCATTAAAACCACACCACAAACTAAGTAAAGTGTAATGTTATTAATGCTCTGCAACCGCACTGCAAATGCCCCGCAAACACCTGCCAGTGCATTTGAGGAGTGTGACCGTAGACTTGAATGGGAGGCATTGAAAGGCTTCAAACTCCTCCTAACTCAATATGAAGCTTCAATTTTGAAGCGACACAATGCTAACGATTCATGCTTTGATCATGTGAACAGCACTGTGTGTTGCCCATAGTATCATTTGCCTAGGCGTTTTAAGAGCGTTAAAAACACCCCTCAAACACCAGCTTTCAATGTCAATGTGAACTAGGCCTTATACCTTTTGTGGAAAAAAGCTGTCCTCCAAAAATGGATTTACCCTGCCCTCGCCCACATCTCTTTGTTCATAGAAAAACTAACTGATGTTTTCTATATAGAATGAGTGTAGGCCTCTTTACAAAAAGAACCCCAACCTTTTTTTTACATACAACAATCAATAACACAATGTTTATTGGTATCATACTAGATTGCTAACCAAGGACCCTACAACTGAAATCCCACTTCCAAACTAAATCACACTAACATTCAATACTAGAGTCCGTGTTTAATCTCACATTATACTGTTAAAGTAACTATTTGCCTGTTCTGTCCCATTGGTCAAATGTTGCGGCCACCCTTAAGAAGGTCATAGATGAGTCGAAAACAGAACGAAAATTCTTGTCAATCATCGAATAGTTCACTTTTCGCATCATTGGTGTCCCAGCTGCAACACAAAATTTTCATGCCACAATCGAAAGTACCTAATCCAACATGCTGGATTTTTTTTAGAAAATGAAACAAATGATGTCAACATCGTATAAGCTATTTTCACAGAACTGAGTTTTTGACTCATCTATGGCCTGCTTTAATGTTAACTGCATATTTGCTAAAAATACACACACAAAAAACCCTGACAAGACCATTACCCAGGGGCGGACTGACAACTCATGGGGCCCCCGGGCAATAGGAGATCATGGGGCACCTGTGTCCTTGCCCAAACTCAAAAAAGCCTATGAAAAAGGTAGCAGGGGCATCTCATGGGGCCCCCTACTGGCCCCGGGTCCTCGGGCAGTGCCTGGGTTTCCAAATGGTCAGTCCGCCCCTGCCATTACCTACTCTACTTTGATTTTTAAACAGTGTTTTTGTGAAAGCCTTATGTACTCTTTAATATGTAAAAAAAAATGATTAGTGGCATTCTCTGGATCTGGGATATGACATAAGCAGGTGTTCCTTTTTACTTACAGACATCATTAGATACCTTTTACACGGAAGATGAGATCTACTCCCTGTCCTACACTCGGGAACCACGCAGTCCCAAAATATTGGTAAGAAACTGGCTCCATGAAATGCTCTGGATTTCAGTATGATTCTGACAAAAGATTGTGAGCTGATGTATATGTTCTCACTTTTCTCACTACATGTATCTGAACTACTTTGTAGATATCCAGGCAGAAGGTGCCCAGTGGGCATTGTGCCAAGCATGGATGACTGGATTAAAACAAAAAACAATAAGAGTCATCAGGCATAAGGGTTTGACATCCTTATCCCTCTATAGCTCCAATTTTTCACGAAAGAATATGTAAACCCAACATTTCATATTCCTGATATGTGCCTGCTGTACTATGTACTTGTATGAAAAAGTATCCTGTTCTTTGGAATTGCTTCCTTGTGAAATCCCTGCTATTCCTGCCAGTCCCTTTGCTTTCCTATTAAAAACTGACCACACAAGGCAAGGCCGAGAATAAGGGGGTACCACCAGTCCTCCTGTACGGGGCCTAGGCCAGCAGGGGGGGCCTAGGCACATGGGTGAATCAGATATGGGCAGGGAGGATAATCGGCACAGTGGGGGGGAGGCAATTACTGGAACTGAGCCACTGTATGGCTGAAACCTGGCTTCTTTGCCTCTCCCTCCCACTGGCTTTCAGCTGCTGCAGAGAAAGCCATACAAAGGATTGGTTCTAGTAATTGCCCCCCCTCACCCGGCCCATTACCCTCCCACATTCCACCCTGCTGCCCAGGCCCCCTTATGTGCCCCCACCCCTGCAATGCTGCCGGCTTCCCTCTTCTCCTTCCCACTGGCTGCTGCAAGCACACAATACGATCTTTCAGGATGGAGAGTGGGGGAAGGGTTTGTTAAATATGTCACATTTACCAGGTCCTTCCTTTAATGAATGAACACACCAAGTGATTGCTACCAATCACTCACTGTGTTCATTCATAACTGAAGAATAGTAAAATGTGTTTTTTTGAGGGGAGGGGGACCCTGTCAGGTTTGCTGTATGGGGCCGCGTGGTTTCTAACAGCAGGCCCGACACTCGACATGAGACTGTGATCTGACCTTTAGTTGTGCTGTGAAGTCATGCTGCTCTCCTCCAATGATCAAACTTATCCTGACACCCCCCTGCACAGCCATTTACTGGGAAAACTGCTGTTTTTCCACCCTCACCTCTCTATGTGGCTGAGAACAGAGGGTATGTGATCACTTGAAAAGAAAAGGAGAGAAAAAAGTATTTATTATGTTTTTTACATCTATACGCTAGTGCTTTACCTTTCATTTCTATTTTACCCTGTATGGGTTGCTTTACAAGGTGAGGGTTCACGTATACTTTAACAGGGGATTATGCAAATAGCAGCAATGATGTTTAATCAGCTTTGACCTTTTACAGGATAGCCAATGATGTCATTGCTTTCTGTTCCAAAAAATGGTTGTTTTCTACCAATTTTTTTAATTTTTAATAAACATGTTTGTTCCTATGGTTTTTATGATGTGTATCCTTTTCACAGTCCACCACACCTAACAAGCCACCTGCTGATATTCCACACTGGACCCCTGACATTCCTATACAGCCGGACCCCGAGGCCCTCAGTCGCAGTGTTGAGCAGATGGTGCAGGTGAGTATACTGTATGTTGTCAGACATAGCTGCAAGAGACATACTATAGTACTGAAACTACGCCCAACACTAGGATCCCTTGGCAGGAGCTTTTAGAAGGTGCCTTATATACCCATGTATGTCACATTGGGCTACACTCAAGGGTACTCAAAGGGTTTGTCATTTTTGCCACTTAAATCTACAGTTCCTGCAAATGATACATCGCCGTTTCACTGCCAGCCATAGTGTGAACATACTCATTTCCTGACCACTTCCTGTTGTGCTTTAACCCTGCACACAGCAATCCATCATACACAAGCACAACAAACAAGCATTTGTGAAATATTGTTGGATTTAGAGAAGCATTAGTGGAATTACAGAATGATAATAAGAATATTTATATATCCTTCCCATAGTAACCAATCCTGTTCACCTCTTCATTGGAGAAGTAAGAGTGAATGTAAGCATCTCACTGAATTCATGATTGTTTCATACCGAGTACGATTGTTCAAAATAATATATGAAATGTGACAACTTAACCCCCGTTTTACCTCCTTCATGACCAGACCATTTTTTGCTATACAGCCTTGTGTTACTTTAACTGGCAATTGCATGGTCATGCAACACTACACTGCCTTGGCAAAGTAATCATACCCCTTGAAATTTTCCACATTTTCTAATGTTACAATCAAAATCGTAAATGTATTTTATTGGGATTTTATGTGATAGACCAACACAAAGTGGCACATAATTGTGAAGTTGAAAATGATATATGGTTTTCAAAATTTTTTACAAATAAATATCTGAAAAGTGTGGCGTGTATTTGTATTCAGCCCCCCTGAGTCAATACTTTGTAGGACCACCTTTCACTGCAATTACAGCTGCAAGTCTTTTTGGGGATGTCACTACCAGCTTTGCACATGTAGAGAGTGAAATTTGTGCCCATTCTTCTTATACAAAATTTATTATAACAGAAGAGACCTTTGTTGTTTCTTCTGTCATAAATCTCTCTCCTGCCTGCTCAGACCACATTTACGGCATCCACTGTGCACTGTGGCAATGTAACTTTGATGTAACATCACCACGGCTTGGCCATTCAAGTGGCTGAAGATATGGAATCCAGAAGGAAGACCATCAAGGATCAAAGTGCCAGGGACCAGGGGACAATGATAGAGTTCTCCGTACCTTTGTCATAGTATGTGGTGCACACTAGAACAATATAAATTAAGTCTGCAGGAGGTACATGTTTTTAAAACTTTATTTAAATTACTTCTCTACCACTTTAATACTCCAGAAAAAGAAAACATTTTTTACAGATGAAAACTTCTAACGTTGTGTCAACAGATTGGAGAAGGCCCACTTCTGCCCATATCTTCTAGCATGATTGTACCCCTGTGCACAGAGGAAGCTCCATAAAGGCATGGTTTAATATGTTCGGTGTGGAGGAGCTCAAGTGGCTTGCATGCCAAACAGGAGATAGGTCTTCTCATCCAATATCAGTACCTGCACTGATCTCAAAAACGCTCTTTTGGCTGAATGAGTACAAATTTTCACATACACACACCAAAATATTTTGGAAAGCCTTTCCATAAGTGTATAGGCTGTTATAGCTGCAGTGGGGGCTGGGTGGCCAGCATTGTGGTTTTGCAATGAAATGTCCATTGAGCTCGAATAGCTGTGATGGTTAAATGTTCATTAACTTTTGCCCATATAGTGTGTTTATGTATATATTTGTTTTTTTTTCCATTAGGTTAAACGCTTTACTATTATCCTATTTATTTGCAGTCTGTTTTTCGGTTTTATGATCCCGATCAGAAAGGATTTGTTTTCCGGGAAGACTTTGAGAAGGTTGTTTCCAGTCTTCCATTCTCCTGTCACATCCTAGAAAAGGACCAGTAAGTGTGATGTCTTTTTTTTATAATGGAGAAGCAGACAAGAAACCAGCTTGTGTAGTTAATTTTTGTTCATATAATTTATTTTTATTTTCAGCTCGTTGTTTTTATTTACATTTATTTATAAAATATGTCATTGGATATCACAAGATGAAATAAACATCACTCATAGTCAGTATATCTATCAGCAATAAAGCCCCATAGACACGGAACAAATATTGGCCAAGTCAATGGAAACCATCTGATATTCGGCCCGTGCGTACACCCACCAGTCCGGAGAAGCTGACCGAATGGAAAACCAGCATCCAATCGGCATCCGATCAGTGCTGTCAGTCAATGGCTATCAGAGCTGACCAGAGTGTTCTGGTGGGGGGGTAGTCAGAACACAATAGCTCAGTGGGGAGATCGCTGTACTTTGCCTGTCACACCTGTTCACCCTCTATGGACCAGAGCAGTTCTTTCATTTATGCTATGGACCTGTTTATTTGGCGATAACTTTCTCATTACTTAAGATACTGTGTATTGTTTTTTTTAAGGACAAACAGGGATTTCTTTTCGTGAATATTGTCTTGCAACTATTTTTTTTTCGCAATCCCTAAACAATTAAACATAACAAGCAGTGTTTAGTTTAAAAATAGTGTTACTGCACATAGAAAGTGCACCTTTTATTCTGTAATTTGTCCTGTTTAAAATGACACTAAAATTATGATTCTGGTGCAAATCATTGCAGTTACTTACAAATGAAGTAAAGTGGGTTTATTTCAATTTTACACTTTTTCTAAATGTGAAATGTGGAAATGTGTAAACATACAGTTGGGTCCATATATATATTTGGACACAGGCACAATTTTAGTTTTTTTCAGGTATTTACCAAAACATATTCAGGCTATAGTTATATGATGGATATGGGCTGAAAGTGCACACTCTCAGGTTTAATTTGAGGATATGTACATCCAAACTGGACGAAGAGTTTAGGAATTACAGCTCTTAAGAGTAGCCATCCCCCCTTTTTTAAGGGACCAAAAGTAATTGAACAGTTAAATCAAAAGCTGTTTCATGGCCAGGTGTGGGCTACTAATTTGTTATTTCTTCATCAATTAAGCAGGTAAAAGGTCTGGAGTTGATTCTAAGTGTGGTAATTGCATTTGGAATCTATTGCTGTGAACCTACAGTCAGGTCCATAAATATTGGGACATGGACACAATTCTAACATTTTTTGGTCTATACACCACCACAATGGATTTGAAATGAAATGAACAAGATGTGCTTTAACTGCAGACTGTCAGCTTTAATTTGAGGATATTTACATCCAAATCAGGTGAATGGTGTAGGAATTACAACAGTTTGCATATGTGCCTCCCAGTTGTTAAGGGACCAAAAGTAATGGGACAGAATAATAATCATAAATTCAAATCACATAGATATATATCCTCCTGCGCTCTTATGGTGAACAGTAGAACAGACTAAAAAGCAGCCAGCATCTATCCCATACCAAGCAAAGGCAATATACATAAAATATAAAAGTTGATGCAGCGCTAAAGATTCTAATATCTAAACAAAATACAACATTGATATATATGAATATATATAGATATATATAGAGATGACCCAAATCCACAGGGGAATACGCTAGGACCAATGACCCTCAATGGACAAATAACAGTGGTTTAAGTGCAGGATAACGTGTCCATAGTTCATATATCTAAAGAGGTGCAGGTGAATCACAGCACACTCCAAACGTGATCCCAGGCAGTCTAGCTGCAGTGGCCTCTCACCTCCACTCTATGACCCCACAGGGCCACAAAGCATACTGTAAATCACCTCGAGATCCTCCAATTCAGTAACTCTTTATATAGGAAGGCATCACATGGACCAGGACAGTATTCATCCAGACCAGTAGGCAAACGGAAAGCACTCTCCTCCGATGTCACAACCGCTCATAAGCTCATAAATGAGGAGATAAACACAGTCCTCATAGTATATTACCGCTTTATTAGCAAATAGGCAACATATATCCAGAGAGAGGAGATAATCCACTTACATGGCAACAGCTTGTATCACAATGTGCTGGGTGTACAGCAAGATCACAAAGGTGCACCAAGATGGCGTCACGCCGGAAGTACGTCACCACGCCAATGCCGTCGACGCGTTGCGTCACGTGACTCGTGACTTCATCAGGACAGCGTGATTGGCCAGCAGTACTTCCTTATAAAGGCCAGAAACCGCACCCATCCAAACTACAATGGGCGGTGCGATCGCGGCCATATTCTAATGGTCCAATTTACAAACAGCCTGTACAGCCATATTACTGTGGTCCAGTGTGGGCAGACCTTCTCCCATTAGGTCTGGCGATCCAAATAGGATAACAAAGCTTAGATGGAAAGCACCACACGACCAATACCTCTCACTAATGGGCACATAAACCATGAGAAGACTAATATTAAAAATTAGATGTGGAAAACCACATACTTTAATAGTAAAATTAAAATTAAAACGAGCATGTCCATAGAATATATATATATATATAACATGCCCTGTATAAATGAATATCATACAAAAAAATATTTTTTACATTTTTAATATTTGTTTTTATATTATTTTAGTTCATACATTTTTGTATGATATTCATTTATACAGGGCATGTTTATCTCCTCATTTATGAGCTTATGAGCGGTTGTGACATCGGAGGAGAGTGCTTTCCGTTTGCCTACTGGTCTGGATGAATACTGTCCTGGTCCATGTGATGCCTTCCTATATAAAGAGTTACTGAATTGGAGGATCTCGAGGTGATTTACAGTATGCTTTGTGGCCCTGTGGGGTCATAGAGTGGAGGTGAGAGGCCACTGCAGCTAGACTGCCTGGGATCACGTTTGGAGTGTGCTGTGATTCACCTGCACCTCTTTAGATATATGAACTATGGACACGTTATCCTGCACTTAAACCACTGTTATTTGTCCATTGAGGGTCATTGGTCCTAGCGTATTCCCCTGTGGATTTGGGTCATCTCTATATATATCTATATATATTCATATATATCAATGTTGTATTTTGTTTAGATATTAGAATCTTTAGCGCTGCATCAACTTTTATATTTTAATCATAAATTCAAACTTTCACTTTTTAATACTTGGTTGCAAATCCTTTGCAGTCAATTACAGCCTGAAGTCTGGAACGCATAGACATCACCAGACGCTGGGTTTCATCCCTGGTGATGCTCTGCCAGGCCTCTACTGCAAGTCTTCAGTTCCTGCTTGTTCTTGGGGCATTTTCCCTTCAGTTTTGTCTTTAGCAAGTGAAATGCATGCTCAATCGGATTCAGGTCAGGTGATTGACTTTGGCTCACCAATGGTTTACATCTTGTGGTGAACCCTCTGTATTCACTCTGGTGAAGTCTTCTCTTGATTGCTGACTTTGACACACATACACCTACCTCCTGGAGAGTGTTCTTGATCTGGCCAACTGTTGTGAAGGGTGTCTTCTTCACCAGGGAAAGAATTCTTCGGTCATCCACCACAGTTGTTTTCCGGGGTCTTCCGGGTCTTTTGGTGTTGCTGAGCTCACCGGTGCGTTCCTTCTTTTTAAGAATGTTCCAAACAGTTGTTTTGGCCACGCCTAATGTTTTTGCTATCTCTCTGATGGGTTTGTTTTGTTGTTTCAGCCTAATGATGGCTTGCTTCACTGATAGTGACAGCTCTTTGGATCTCATCTTGATAGTTGACAGCAACAGATTCCAAATGCAAATAGCACACTTGAAATGAACTCTGGACCTTTTATCTGCTCATTGTAATTGGGATAATGAGGGAATAACAGACACCTGGCCATGGAACAGCAGAGAAGCCAATTGTCTCATTATGTTTGGTCCCTTAACAAGTGGGAGGCACATATGCAAACTGTTGTAATTCCTACACCATTCACCTGATTTGGATGTACATACCCTCAAATTAAACCTGACAGTCTGCAGTTAAAGCACATCTTGTTCGTTTCATTTCAAATCCATTGTGGTGGTGTATAGAGCCAAAAATGTTAGAATTGTGTCCATGTCCCAATATTTATGGACCTGACTGTATATCATTCGTTCAAAGGAGCTGTCCATGCAAGTGAAACAGGCCATTGTAAGGCTTCAAAAACAAAACAAATCCATCAGAGAGACAACAGCAACATTAGGAGTGGCCAAATCAACAGTTTGGTACATTCTGAGGAAAGAAGAATGCACTGGTGAGCTCAGCAACATAAAAAGGCATGGACGTCCACAGAAGACAACAGTGGTGGATGATTGCAGGATCCTCTCTATGGTAAAGAAAAGAACATTCACAACATCCAGACAAGTGAAGGACACTCTTCAGGAGGTGGGCGTATCATTGTCAAAGTCTACAATCAAGAGAAGACTTCACAAGAGCAAATACAGAGGGTTCACCACAAGGTGCAAACCATTCATAAGACTGAAGAATAGAAATGCCAATTAGACTTTTCCAAAAAACATCTAAAAAAGCCAGACCAGTTCTGGAAAAGCATTCTTTGGATGGATGAAACAAAGATGAATCTGTGCCAGAATGACAGGAAGAAAAAAGTGTGGAGAAGGCTTGGAACGGCTCACGATCCAAAGCACACAACATCATCTGTAAAACATGGTGGAGGCAGTGTGATGGCATGGGCATGCATGGCTTCCAGTGGCGCTGGGTCATTGGTATTATTGATGATGTGACAGAAGACAGAAGCAGCCGGATGAATTCTGCAGTGTTTAGAGATTTACTGTCAGTCCAGATTCAGCCAAATGCAGCAAAGTTGATTGGACGGCTCTTCACAGTACAGATGGACAATGATCCAAAACTTACTGCAAAAGCAACCCAGGAGCTTTTGAAGGAAAATAAGTGGAATATTCTGCAACAGCCGAGTCAGTCACCTAATCTCAACCCAATTGAACATGCATTTCACTTGCTGAAGGCAAAACTAAAGGCAGAAAGACTCACAAAGAACAACTGAAGACAGCTGCAGTTAGAGTCTGGCAAAGCATCAGAAAGGAGGAAACTCAGTCTTTGGTAATGTCCATGGGTTCCAGACTTCAGGCCGTCATTGCCAGTAAAGGATTCTCAACAAAATATTAAAAATGAACATTTTATGATTATATTCAATTGTCCAATTACTTTTGGTCCCTTGAAAAGGGGGGGGATGGCTACTCTTAAGAGCTGTAATTCCTAAACCCTTCCTCCAATTTGGATGTACATACCCTCAAATTGAACCTGAGAGTGTGCACTTTCAGTGTGGACTTAGACTTGAGCTCCTGGTAAGGTAATACATGGTGTTTTGCCTGGGATGTAAATGGAAATGTCAAAAGGCATTGCTGATCTAGAAGTGTAATGTCTGCCAACACTTACATCAGTCTTGGAAATGTATGTACTAAGAGTGAGTTAGCTGTGATGATCTTTTCAGTGGAACTCTGCAAGACCAGCACATAAGAAGTAATCAGAAGCCAGAATGTGTGGATATTTGCTGGATGAACCATGGGTAAGGAAGTATTCCATAACCCTCTCACACTTTCTTCATAGAGAAGGACCAATGAACCATAAGGAGATGACATCATACTTTATGAAAGCCAGCCAGATTTGCTCCAAGCTTGGAGTTCCTTTCCTGCAAACGTTGGTGGAAATACGACTGAAGGAATCCCTTCTGTGCCCCAGCTGTGTAAGTCATCAATTTTCCACCTTCATTTTACGGTGGCACTCTTTTAGTATTAAAGTGGGTGGAAGGGCAAAACATTGTTCCTCTTAGCTTAGGATAGAGTGGGGAAAGGTTTGACCCTCTGCTAAGTTTTTATCACTGAGGATATTCACCATTCTTTTTTGTCCATCCTAGTAATGACATATCCTTGCCCCCCCTCCATCCTAGTAGTGACATGACCTCGCCCCCCCATTCTAGTAATGACATGACATCGCCCCCCTCCCCAGTAATGACATGACCTCTCCCCCTCCTCCCTCCATCCTAGTAATGATATGAACTCACCCCCACCTCCATTATAGTAGTGACATGAACTCACCCCCCCTCCCCAGTAATGAAATGACCTCGCCCCCCACCTCCATCCTAGTAGTGACATGACCTCGCCCCCCCCCCATTCTAGTAATGACATGACATCGCCCCCCTCCCCAGTAATGACATGACCTCTCCCCCTCCTCCCTCCACCCTAGTAATGATATGAACTCACCCCCCCCAGTAATGACATGACCTCGCCCCCACCTCCATTATAGTAGTGACATGAACTCACCCCCACCTCCAGTAATGATATGACCTCACCTCTCCTCTCCATTCTAGTAATGACATGATCTCACCCCCCCCCCCCCAGTAATGACACGACCTCGTCCCCACCTCCATTATAGTAGTGACATGAACTAACCCCCCCTCCCCAGTAATGACATGACCTCGCCCCCCCCTCCATTCTAGTAATGATATGACTTCGCCCTCCCTCCCCAGTAATAACATGACCTCGCCCCCCCCTCCCCAGTAATGACTGGCCTCTCCCCCTCCTCCCTTCACCCTAGTAATGATATGACGTCACCTCTCCTCCCCAGTAATGATGTGAATTTGCCCCCCTCCATCCTAATAATGACATGACCTTGCCTCCCCTCCCCATTAAAGACATGACCTTGCCCCCTCCCCCCCATCCTAGTAAGGACATGATCTCAACCCCCCCCCCATCCTATCCCAGTAATGACATGATCTTGCCCCCCCCCCATGCTAGTAATGTAGTAATGACATGACCTCACCCCACCTCCCCAGTAATGACATGACCTCGCCCCACCTCCCCAGTAATGACATGACCTTGCCCCCCCATGCTAGTAATGTAGTAATGATGTGACCTCACCCCACCTTCCCAGCAATGACATGACCTTGCCCCCCTTCATCTTAGTAATGACATGACCTTGCCCCCCCATGCTAGTAATGTAGTAATGACATGACCTCACCCCACCTCCCCAGTAATGACATGACCTTGCCCCCCCATGCTAGTAATGTAGTAATGACATGACCTCACCCCACCTCCCCAGTAATGACATGACCTTGCCCCTCCTCCCCCCAATATGATCATCCCAGAGTGGGGAGGTACAAAGAATTAGGTGAGTGAGCAGAGCAGCATTTTAGCTCAGCTCAGCTACAGCGGTCCCGACACTCAGGCGGGACTCTCCTCCTGCCTCAGCACAATGCCATGCTTCTCAGTCCCAGGCTGCTCTCAGCATTCAGCAGCACTCTCCTGCATTATAACAGACAGGCAGCTCACTGTCCCTCGCTGTTGTCAGCACACTGCCATGCTTCTCTAGGCTGTTCTTGGTCCTCCACTCTGTTCAGGAAATGCCGGCACAACTGGCTGCTCCCCAGCTAATGAGAGCGGAGGAGGAGTATGGACTGGGGAGAAGGCAAACAACTGGAAGCCGATTACTGGATTATAGAGCTTGGCTGAGGCCTTGGAGGACACAAGGCGTATTGGATTCAGTTCCGAGATTTTGTAGGAAAAATGAAATATGACAGCAGGGAGTGGAACCGCGAGCCCCTGGGGCTAGGGACCCCTGATGGTACACCCATGACATTGTTATTAATGTTATGTTAGAATTGCCATACCAATTACTAATTATATATTTTGAGAAATAAAAGTGAATGTGGTACACTAGGTCCTTCAACACCACTTGTCACCCACATATAATTTTAACTGTTTATCTTAGTGATTTGACAGAAATTCACATATCTCAGAGTTTAAGGCAGCATAAGGATTTTAATATTACAATTAAATTAATTATTAAAGTTGAATCCCAGGTATGAATTTTATTGCATAGTCACATTGGTCCAGCATGGACTACTATAAGTATGTATATGCCATACCTGAGAGAAGCAGAAAATCATGATAATAGTCTTCTGGGTCCCATGCATAGTGGCTACACGACTGCATAGTAACCATGGATCGCCTGTTCACATCCAAGCTGAGTGTCCATAGAATTTAAGTGGTTGTAAAGACTCAAGGTTTTTTACCTCCATGCATTCTATGCATGAAGGTAAAAAATCTTTTGTGTGCAGCATCCGCCCCTCCCAAATACTTGTAAACACAAATGCTCCTGCGCTTGGGGATGGACTCGATGCAGGCTACAACCACATTAAGTATGTCCTGGAACATGCACACCTTGCTGCCCTCAAATAGACCGGGGGAATCCAAATATACTGAATGAAGAAAGAACAAACAGAGGGCGCATGGGCCTAGTGCATTACCATAAAAAATTTTAATAAGAAATAAAGTAGGTGTTGTACTCACAAACGACAATAAAGTCAAGGCACATCATAAAAGAACAGCTGGGTCAACACCGCGCTGAGTAACAGTCCGCAATAGGGAGTGTAGACATCCAAAGGGTGACGCGTTTCGAGGACTTGCCTCTTCCTCAGAGCCAATTGACCAAATGTCTGCTCCCTCTTTTTTATGCTCGCTACTAGTTGAACCAAAGGTCACATGGGCCGTCCTGGACAATCCCCTATGCAGGTGGAGGAGTCGCAGGGGCAATTGACATAATATAAGTAAACACATCTATAAAAATATATAAATATATATTAAAAAATGCCTTTAATATCACTTTAACTAAGGCAGCATTAAAATGCTAGGCCAGTGTCCCGTTAATGCGAGGTGCACATACTGTAAATGATGAACCTAGTGCTTCTCTGTGCTGGCAATCAGGAATTTCTCTATTTTTGCTTTGCTTAACCGTGGTGTCGCAAGAGGCAGGAAGTGATGAAGTCTGTGGTTTGATATTTGATTTCTGATGAAGTGACCGCCCATATTGGTTGTCAAAGCAAATATACTAATATAGTAAAGCAAAGAGCAATGACGTCATTTTCCAGCATAGGTTAGGAAACAAAAGAAATTATCTGATTTGCTGCTACAAGTGTCTCTTTTCTATCACATCCGTGTCAAATCTATCAACTTATTGTATTCCTTTTTTAAGTTGAATTCAAGTGATTTTTTTTTTTTTTGCATAGATACTGTGCATTTGTCCAACTTGGACCAAAGTATTCCATACCCCACTGATCTATGTGGAAGCAGGAGAATTAGCAGTCCCTATTACATTGTGCTTTGCTGCCTCCCGGGTTCCTTACAATGTGGTTGCCCGGCTACATAATGAGCATGCAATGGGTTCAATACAGAGAATGCCTTGAATTTTTTTAAGTGAATGCAAGGCATTCTTTGGTTGGACAAAGTGGATTGGTAACATCACAATCTCTATCTTGTCTAGAGAATGCCTTGTATTCATTGAGAAAAATATAAGGTGTTCTCTGAATGGCTTCCAAGTCAAGTGAGTGAACTCCTGTGCTCAGTATGCAATTGAGCAGCCACTTGGCATGGAGCCCAGAAAACAGCAAGGATTACTGCAGTAGCGGCAGCTACTACAGTGAATTCCAGCTCTAAATTCTAACCAAATTTGAAGGCTGACAACCTGACATTTTCTTATTGCAAAAAGCAACCAACACCTTTCTTTCTTTAGTTTTACCTCATCAGGCAACATGCATGAAGGAGGATTGTGGCGTTCTGTGAACCATATAATCATGAATGATCAGTTGATGATAGATACAGCTGCTTCCAATAATCATTCAATCAAAAGCAAATACTGCACAAAAAGTTTGGTCAGAATGGACAGGACCTATCATTTTCATTTCGATAACAATGGCTGTTTATCGATAAAAACACTTAGTTAATGAAATGGTTTTCCAATATTTTTTGGTACAATAGCGCTTATTTAAATTTTTGGAGAAAATACAGGAAAGAGAAAAACAATACAGGTGAAAAAACATCAATATAACCAATATGACAGTACCGTATTGACTCAAAGTCCATAGGACAAATACCATAACGCCACTTTCATGTGGGACATGCTCTCTTTAGATCAGCAGGATATATGTCTGCTCACCCGCTGCTGATCAAAGGGGAGCAGGTGGATGACAGGTCTGTGTCCGCTCAGTTTATGAAGAACAGACATGGACACAGCCCGCTCTGCTCTATGGGCGGGCGGGAGTAAAAGTACTCCACTGTCTATTTACACCTGACTGCCCTCCAATCCGATCCACCTAGTTGGAGGGGGACAGATCCCCTTCCATTTTTTTAGCAGATTGGATTGGAGGTAAGTGAGTGTAAATGAGTCTGTTTACACCAGCGAGTTCATAGGAGTGTATACAGGGTCCAATCAGATCCGACTGAAAAACGGACAAGCGAACCCGATCGGACCTTTTGTGCGAAATGGGCCTGAGACACATGAAGAACAGTGGTTCCAGACCATGTGTCAGATGACAGAAAGAAAAGTCTGGGAGTCCAACACCATACCCAGTTGTAGAACTCACTGTCTCATGGGCCAGTCTTGAATGAGGCATGGTCAGAAAGATACTTTGAGACATAATGAGAGACGGGTTGAATAGTGACTGGATGGTTTCAGAATAGATGTTGCTGATGGTCACATGAACTGGACAACAGATGACAATGTAAGCTTAATCATGACAGAGGGTGGGGTAGAAAAAAAAAAGGGGGGGGTCCAGTCTCAGCAGGGAAACGATGATGTTGTAAGTGAACTGAACTCCTTGCAGAGCTGATACACGACGTCTGCAGTACAAGGTGTCACAAAGGCCCTGCCATCTCCAAAAAGGAAAATGTCAGTAAGCTACCAAAGTGATGTCATATTGAGCTATGAGAGGACCATCAATGCAATACTGTTAGGAAGGGAATAGGCCAAAAATGGATTTCCTAAGCTTTCATGGAAACAATCTTTACATTCATAGCCAGCAGGTATTTGTTACATTATATTTATGTTTTTCACCTCACTTCTACTTTATCTTTTTGTTTACCAGATTTGGGCTGTGGCTAAGCAAGGCTACTTACCGGAAGGTAATTCTTCTCTGTATTTATGCACTGCAAATTATCTTAGATTGGTCACTGGATTTACAAAGACACAAAAAAAAGAAAAGAAAACATGAAATTCTGTCCACTGGTTTAAAATCTAAAATCTGTCCATACTACTGGCACTAACAATTATAAGAACCCTACGAAAATAAACTACAAGAACTTTTAGAGTACCATACCAAAAACAACCATAAAAAAATTCTTTTAAATATCTTTATTACACAACATTAAAAAACATGATTATAGTCCAAAAAACCTGAACATGGAGATGCCCCCTAAAAATATATGCAATTACATAATATGCCAATAAGAAAATTATGCTTGGTGTGAATAGCTCCACAATTTCATGCCAGTGAATAAATTATACTTTGATATAAACAACTCCAAAGAGTTTTGCAGGGCAAAGCCCGCTTCCTCAGGGAGGTCTGGCATATACTTATGTTTATTCAAACTTCACAATGCATAGAAATTCACAGCAATGGAGAGCCACAATCACCACTTGGAAGGAAGAGTAAACCGTTCAATAAATTTGAATATATATGGTATATGGAATTGAATATATATGAATAGAACGGATATAGATCCATCACATGTAGTCCTCAATTTTTTAGTAGTTTCCAAACAGATCTGTGTAGTAGAAGCACATAACATGTTTAATGGTTGTTGTTGGTATGAGACAAAAAAAGGCCTAATAGTTTCTTCTGGTAGGGTTTTAATATTATTATTATACAGTATTTATAAAGCGCCAACAGTTCGCTCAGCACTGTACATTACAAAATGGGGGACAGAACGTGCGACAGTACAATAACAATACAATGCGATACAGGAGGGGTTCGAGGGCCCTGCTCTTTCGAGCTTACAATCTAGGATGTTTCAATGTCTATTAAATAAAGGATGTTGTACCAGTAAAACCCATTAACAAGACTGAGACTGGTTTATATGGGTTTCCTTCACTGTTACTCCATACCATACTACTGAAAGTTTGATCGAGGAGGCAAAATTCCAATTATACTTTCTGTTGAAAATTGAAAACAAGAAAAATAAGACTGCTTTTCATGAAATTTCCAAAACTTCTTTGATTTTTCAAAAAAATCATTGCAACTGTCAATTTATTGCAGAATTTCAACTTAGCATTTGCCAGAATTCTGGTGGTTAAACCCTTGGTTGCTCAAGGGTAATGGACTACTTAGTTTATGTAAATTGCTTTCCATCATACCTGAGATCCTATGTGGATTGAAAGTGCTTGAAATTGACTACAAATTGCCATATGTATGGCTAGCATTAAACCTTGATATCCAGTTTAAAAGGGGCCTGTCAGGGTAAGCGAAGACGAATGGCTTATTTATTTATTTATTTATTTATCGTGTTTATATAGCGCCAAAGGGTTTGCTCAGCGCTGTACAATAGGGGGGGACAATACATGAAACAGAACAGTAACATCAATCAGTACACAAGGGGTTAGAGGGCCCTACTCTTTCGAGCTTACAATCTAGGAGGGAGGGGGTAGAGGCACCGGAGGAAGCGGCTGTGGGGGATGAAGTGGTAGGAGGAGGGAAGGGCAGCGGCTGTTAGGTGAGGGTGGGGTAGGCTTCCCTGAAGAGGTGGGTTTTCAGGGAGCGCCTGAAGGTGAGGAGGGACGGTGACAGTCTGATGGATTGGGGTAGTGAGTTCCAGAGGATGGGGGAGGACCTGGAGAAGTCTTGCAGTCGTGCGTGGGAGGAGGAGACCAGGGAGCAAGATAGAAGAAGGTCCTGTGAAGAGCGAAGGGTACGGGTAGGGTGGTACCTGGGGATCAGATCGGTGAGGTAGTTAGGGGCAGTGTTGTGAATGGCCTTATAGGTCAGGGTGAGCAATTTGAATTTAATGCGTTGGGCAATGGGGAGCCAGTGGAGGGAGAGGCAGAGGGGGGTGGCAGAGGTGGAGCGGCTGGTGAGGTGGATGAGTCTGGCCGCTGAGTTCAGGATGGTCTGAAGCGGGGAGAGCCTGCACTGGGGTAGGCCGGTGAGGAGGGAGTTGCAGTAGTCCAGGCGTGAGATAATCAGGGAGTGTACTAGTAGTTTAGTGGTGTCTGGGGTAAGGAAGGAGCGTATCTTGGAGATGTTCCGGAGGTGGAGCCTGCATGTGTTTGTGAGCGATTTGACATGAGGTTGGAAGGAGAGGTTAGAGTCCAGAATGACGCCAAGGACCTTGGCTTGCTGGGCGGGATTGATGGTGGTGTTGTTGGTAGTGATGGAAAGGATGGGGGGGGGGGGCGCGGGCTGGGGGGAAGACGAGAAGCTCGGTTTTGGAGAGGTTGAGTTTGAGGAAATTGAGCGACATCCAGTCAGAGATGTCGTTTAGGAGGTGAGTGATGCGGGCGGAGAATGAGGGGGTGAGGTGAGGGGTGGATAGGTAGATTTGAGTATCATCAGCATAGAGGTGGTAATTGAAGCCGTGGGAGTGTATGAGTTTGCCAAGGGAGGAGGTGTAGATGGAGAAGAGAAGGGGTCCAAGGACAGAGCCCTGGGGGACCCCAACAGAGAGGGGGAGAGAAGGGGAGGTGGCACCATTGTAGGTGACACTGAAGGAGCGTTGGGATAGATAGGACGAGAACCAGGAGAGAGCGGTGTCTCTGATGCCAAGGGAGAGTAGTTTATTAAGGAGGAGGGGGTGGTCGACTGTGTCAAAGGCCGCAGAGAGGTCTAGGAGGAGGAGGACAGAGTAGTCGCCTTTGGCTTTGGCGGTTAGTAGATCGTTGGTGATTTTGAGGAGGGCAGTTTCGGTGGAGTGTAGGGGACGGAAGCCGGACTGTAGTGGGTCAAGGAGGTTGTTGTCATCTAGGTGGGCGCTTAGGCGATCGAAGACCAAGCGCTCAAGGAGCTTGGAAGTGAGTGGCAGCAGGGAAATTGGTCTGAGATTGTTGAGGTCAGTGGGGTCCAGAGAGGGCTTTTTGAGTATGGGGGTGATGTGCGCATGTTTTAGGGGGAGGGGAATACGCCGGTAGAGAGGGAGAGATTGAAGATGTGGGTAAGGGAGCGGATGAGGGAAGAGGGGGGTGACCGGAGGAGTTGAGAGGGGATAGGGTCCAGGGGGCAGGTAGTGAGACGGGCTTCTGAGAAGACTCTGCTGACTTCCTCAGTGGTAGTAGGGCTGAAGGAGTGCAGTGATGGGGGGGTTACGGTAGGCAGGGCCTTGGGTGTGGTGGGGGGCAGTGCCGTTGCGAGGTCAGAGGAGGGGAGAGATGAGGGGGTGATAGAAGGGGGGAGGCTAGATGGGGAGGTAGATTGCAAGTTGACTATGTCCTTGCGGATAGCGTCAATCTTGCTGTGGAGGTGAGTGGCAATCTCGTGGGCGGTAAGTGAGGTACTGAGTGGAGGAAGGGGGGGAGAGAGCAGGGAGTTGAAGGTGGAGAAGAGTCGGCGAGGGCAGGTGGAGAGGGTGTTAATCAGGTTAACAAAGTAGGCCTGCTTGGCGGCGTGGCTTGATACAAGTGGGTGGTTTAATTAATTTTACACTTTATTCTTCTGTTTTCCTGCACATCAGCACCACAGGCTTCTCACTGTGCAGCAGTGGCTGTATTCTAACTTGGCTGCTGGTGTGAACCAGCTCTTGTGTATTGATTCCACCCATCACAGTCATATATTGAGTAAGACCACATAGCTTAGACCTTCATTTATGATTGATTGCACTCTGCATTCAGGTTTGAACAAGGATGGTACACAGACATGGACATCTAGACCCAGCAGTCCCATGCACAGCGATGAAACAAGAGGCCTAAGACAAAAAGCGTGTCAAACAGATGGTACCTCGGATTCTGGTGGTCATGTTGCTTCAGGAAACCCAACTCATGTCAAACCCAACTGTGAAGAAAACTGCAGGACCTCAATTTCCTTACAAAGACAGCTCAGAGAGATGGAAAAGGTAAGAGGAATAACTAAAGTCAATATAACAAAGAAGACAGTGAAGGATTCACCTGAACAGCCAATATGAAATATAATCAGGCTAAATGGTTCATTTAAAAGAAAATAAGCATTTCACAATGTAAAATGCAGGATCTTGCTTCTAACAAGATCTTGTCTTGCATTTTTAGCTGTCTGTACAAGTGTAACATTCCTGTAATGTCTACCTGGATCCAGCTGTGCTGAACACATAGATCCTATTTGCCACCATGGTAAATAACAATGTATAGTGTTTACATTGATTACACACTATTACTAGGCCGCTACTACCTATTGTGTTTGGTGGCTAGGACACAGGTGGCCATTTAGGGTTGACATCTATTTAAATGTTGGTGGGCAGGAATCAATAAGGTGCATTAACGCTGTATGCATATAAACCTTACACAAACATTTATATGTGTACTCTAAATAATAACACTGAGATATCCAAACTGTTGACCATTCACATCCGTGTGTACTATGTATGTAGGACTTGAAATATGCAAGCAAATGTTATTCTTGTCTGGGGCTTAGTTTCCTCGTACTTCTGCCATTGTACTCACAGTACAACCTCAACAAACTCAGACCCTGTAAAACAATTAACATGGTTTGGATTTAATTTCTCTCTGTTTGTAATTCATATGTGAAATCTATACCTAACATCCTCTGTAACCTTTTCTAAATCCATAAAAAAAAGTGTATTTCAAGTGAAAATTACCACTGAAATTTATAGCTTCAGACACAGTTTTGTCCTATCTTTTTTTTTTGTTTACCAACAATTTTATTAAGGCAAATAAGAGAATTACAAATAAACGACCGACAATTCTTATAAAATCTTAATGTACAGATAGAAAGGCATGAAGAACTATGATCTCTGTCAGAAAGGGAAAAAGAAAAATGAGGAGATATACAACCACCACCCAATGGTGGCCATATAGCCTTATATTCCAATACAAAGAAATTACAGGAGTGGGTAGAGATTAACAAGTGTATTTTAAAACATCCCAGGAATATTACAGTACATATAATAAAGTGTCCAGCTGATTGTAAGATGACCAGGATTCCCACCTATGCTCAAAAATTTGCATAATGTCCATGACAGTATGATGAACTCTTTCCATTCATTTTATAGTTTCCATGCATTGAAGCACCTGAGACCAGGATACAGAGGGAGATCTCCAAGTAAGGGCAATGGCCCAATGAATGGCGCTGAATAATGTCTTTGCCAATTTTTGGTAGCCGGGGGGGGGGGGGGGGGGGTTGACGGAAGGGTAGGATATCTCCGGCAACTCTGCAAAAAATAAACGCATGTGGTTTTATCAGTGATATCTGTACGCCAGTAATCTGAGTTACTTTTACAGCCGCCTGTTGCCATAATGGCATTCCAGGAATACATCTCAGGTACTGAATAGTAAAATTTAGGGAGTTTAGAAGGGGTGTAATGTCATCTAGTGCAGGGCTGAACAAATATTGATTTGAATCTAGGAGCCAGTTAAAAAAAGTTAGGAGGGCAACAGGACAAAATGGGGGCAGCAGACAGGAGGGGGGTAGTGGGATAAGAAGGGGGCAGGACAGGAGGAGGAAGTGTCACAGAAGAAAGTCAGTGGGACAGGTAGGGGGCAGCATCACAGGAGGGGGGTAGTGGGACAAGTGGGGGGCAGTGTCACATACACCTTGAGAAGCACCAGTCCTCCCAGCTCTCACTTGTCCAGCACCAGATCCTCCAGGTGTCAGTAAAGAGGATCTGATGCCAGGAAGGGTAGCTGAGCCTGTGTCCCATCTTCACCAGAATCTTTGACCTTCTCCTCTTCTTCCTCTTACGCCTCCTGCACGGGGCCCTCTGATGGCACACCCTGGCCTCACCCACCCCACACAGCCTGGTGCACACTTTCATTCCTGACTGGAGCCTGTCTGACAGTGGTTACTGACCGCACCCTGCACACACCTAGGATCTGCCCCCCACTCCTTCCTCCTCTGCATCCTGGCAGCCAGTCCGCTCTGACAGCAGCTGCCACACATTTACAGCCGGCCCTGGCTGGGGTCCGTGGTCCAGGACCCTCGGGGTACCAGGGCCCCCTGCTTGTGTTTGTGCTGTCCCCTCCTGATGGCGGCTTTGCCGGGGGTGGGTGGGTTGGTGGGGGCCCAGGCACTGGAATACGGTTTCTAGTCACCTGGCACCTGGGATTTGTCAAGCCATGTAGTGTGTAGTTTGAATGCGATCTCCTTGATTGCCATAGAGTGTGTGCCATATCTAACACATCCTCTGTAGAGAACTCCCGGCAAGTTTCTGCTTCCAAGCTAGTCATCGCAGAGGGCTTGGCAGGAATACCCTACTCACTAAGGTATTTCAAGATAGTTGAGATGGTGCCTTTGTCTCTAGAGCTTTGTCCTATATTGAGAACACAGCTGTGTGAATGGTCCTTAGCACAGGTTTAGGCATACTGGAGTGTGGCCCTGGCTGACCAACTGCATATACAGTGCAATTTTATTATTTTTTAAAATTTCTCTGTTACAAACTTGTTCACTCATCTTCATATGCATCTGACATATTGATGGTTTGCATTGCAGGAGAAGGACCACTTGTTAATGGAGAATGCTGGATTGCACTGCACCAACTCCCAGCTAGCAGCAGAAAATGCCAAACTGCAGAGTCAGTTAAGTATGTTGCAAGATAAAGTGCGAGCACTGAAGGTGAACACAAAGATGCGACCAGCTGTCAATCAAAATACTCGAGACTTTGAAAGAGCTTCACATAAAAGGGGACGGAAACCTGTGACCAGTAGACAGGCTACAACTTAAGGACAATGAAAAAAATATTTAGAATATTTTATTTTTTTTACTGTATATATTAAAGAGATAATTACCTCTGTGGGGTCATCCTCTGTGTACATAGTATGCTATGGCATGCACAGATCACTTAGTAGTATGTTAAGATACAACTAATTTATTTATGTGATTTTTTTTTTACTTGCAAACTACACAATTTTCTTGTCAAATACAAATTCTAAAATGCCTGTATTATTTGCAGTAGATTGTGCAGTAACCCGCAGCAACCCTACAATTACTCCCAGTAATAAAAGGTTATTGCACATGTCTGCTAAGGATTGTGAAGATATTTTTACATTTCTGTTAAATAAAAATAAAATTTGTATTTAACTTCTTGAGGTTCACTATTTTTTTTAAGAATGACTGTAGCCATTAAGAACATTGCTTTATTAGATGTGTTGAAGGAGGGTTTAGGGTGGATTCATACTTTTGCATCTTGTTGAGCTGCGCTTGTATTATGCTAAGACAGCTCATTCATGAAGTCTTCTTTCACACAGGTGTAGCCCCTGGTCCTGAATTGGGGCTTCCATGTAGTTTTTGGCTGGGTTGTAAGCCTTTCCTTAAGCTCAGTTGGGTTGTGCATTTCTGTCGACAGTAGGTTTCACGGATATCACAGGGCATAGTATGAGATTGCACAAATTTAAAAAGTTGTTGGCTGTTTTTTTTTGTTCCAGCCAAAGGGGGATATTTGCAATGGACTGCTGCACCACAGTTGCTAACTAAGCAATTAGCTCACGGTTCTGGTGTGGTCTGATTGATTGACTACTACCAGTCCCGGAAGCAGAATGGAACCCCACCATGCACATAGCATTGGTTCCAAATGTGCACTTGATTTTACCTGTTGGACTTGCATACAAGTCCCGTTCCGGTTGCTATGGGCAATGGAATGCAATGTAGGGAGTGCTGACAACATCTCCCTCGTGGCAAAAGCCAATTCCACCTATAACAGGTACATGCTAACAACAGGCTGTTTGCTGACTGTACCTTCCGTTGCTCATGACAACAACACGTGTATACTTTACATTAAGGTGACTCTTAACATAAATAACTCTTCATACCTGATGTGAAAGTGCCCCAAACTGTGTAATAGTGCCGATTACTTGCACTGCAGTCCTAAACCTAGCCAGGCTATGTGCTGCCCCATCGTACCTGCACAGGTAGAGTCCATGTGAAGAACGCTCCATTAGTGGTATTCCCCAGTAGCTGGAATTTTTGGGGTGAACCCCAGGTTGGATGGCCTCTCACATTCTTCGGGCTTCTAAGTGGCTGTATCCTTCATGGAACACTGCTGATGGAGCAGCCACAAATCTCTTGGACTCCTATGGGGGAACCAGGGAAAAAGACCTTTGGACTCGGCCCACTGTCCCTTTTTATTTTCACAGGAGCATTGGGTTCAACCCACAGATCCCGCCAAAAAAACTAAAGAATTGGGAAGGCATTAAACCTTACCCTCCCTTCCGGGGCAGCACCTAACTATCTAATTTAAACTTTGCCTACATTTCATCCCCTAGACGCTGGCCATCCCGGCAGTGTCCAAAACCCCCAGGGCTTAACTGGCATGCATAAATAAGAAGTACAACAACAACATGATACATAGCAAAGTTCACTAAAACAAGTGCAATAAATGTGGTACTGAGTATATATGGCAGTAGTAAAATATAGAGCACATTAACAGGTTCATACATAAAAGTCAGGGTCTGGCTGACTTTCCTGTAATGGGGTGAGTCCCATGAATAGGGTGCATGACTGGGAGACAATTGTCAGGCTTCACAATCTCCACTCGGTCCATATCGATGTCCATCCCTACATTGTGATACTTGTAGAGTTTGTGGAACTCTGCCTCCACATATTAAATTCTGCTTGGCAAAGTTCCACATATGTTCAGGAACCAGCATTTTCACCCAAACCGCTGCTTATTAGTTCTTCCTCCAAGTGCAAAAATAGCTGTTCCGGGATAAAGGAAATGTCCTCCCGTATTGGGTGCTTTGCATGTACAGCTGAAGTTGAAGCAGAAGGGGTTGGTGCCCATGGCAGAGGGGGACATGGACAAGGGATCTTGGGTTCTGGGGATGATGGCAGCTCCTTATCTAGGTCAAAGACCAGTCTCACTCACAAGATTCCTTTTGGTCGGTCTTGGGAATGAGGTGCCTTAACAACAAGCGGGGTCTCCAAGGTGGCTTATATTCCAATAAGGGTGGCTGACCGATATCCAGTCCATCCTCCTCATCTCCGGAGTCCACGATGGGAGAGGGTGGAGGTGGAAACTATTCAAAAAGGACCTCCGCAGAACACCATGGTTCCTCTTGAGTGGGTGCAGGTTCTATAGCAGTGGAACAGAATGGTAGCTGAACCCAAGCTTCATCAGGGAAAGGCCTTCCTTGTTGCAGGACTGGAACCAAGTCTCTTCGCTGGAGGCTCAGGGGTACCGTCTTCTCCAGTGTCAGTGGCAGTCTCTGGAATATGGTCTGGCCCGAAGATGCAGACTTCTCCTATTCGATCATCTGCTGGAACAGCGGGACATCACAGATCAGGCAGCGAGCAAGGTAGCGAAGGGTGTCAAAGAGCCTCCTGCATAATGGAAAGATTACCTGCAGCTCTTCTCTGGGGCCAACCTGATGAAGGGTGAATCCCTGGAACATACCAGTCTCTGGTATCAGTTAGCACTGGGGACCTTCTTCCATGGCAGAGTTTTTTCTGCCATAGTGTCGGCTAGCAACACATGTGGAACAGTTTTCCAGGTGTGGTTGCTGTACACGCCCCCTTATTGGGATGTCTGTCAATTAAGCATGAGTTCCTTGTG